>NW_024884711.1:28982525-29284082 GCF_019232065.1 Centrocercus urophasianus
GCTGTTTGTGCTAAGAGCGGATGGCATTTCTGTCTCTCGTTAAATCCTTGATTGACGCAAACTGCCTAAATCTCCTTAGGAAGAAACAATCACTGCGAGGCACGCTGGGATGGGTGGGCAGGAGACTGCTCTCATGCACAGAGCAGCGCCAGGACAGATGCGCGCCGCTGTGTTTGTCCAAGGTGCTTTGCTGAAGGAGATGGCTTAAGAGTTGGAGCCAAGCCCCCATAGGCAGCCTTGGCCAAGCAGGTTGGATAGCTTTTGCAAGGGAGAAAGCTCTGGGTCTAAGGGGCTCCTCACACTGGGATTGTAGCTGAATTTGCTCGGACAATAAGATAAAGTTGGAAAAATAATGACTCCAGTGGAAAGTTAATTTTCTGCTCTCTATGGGAATTCCCCTCAGTGGATCAATAATCTCATTGTTTGTTTCTGAATGATACTGCAGCATTCTGCATTCTTTAACTAAATCAACTATGTGTTAGGAAGGGGAAAAGCTGAAATTACATTGCTTAGCAGCAAGCTTACCTTTCTGTCTCTGTTTCAAACAATAATGGGCCTGACCCAAATCAATACCTGTTTCTTGTCGTTCTCATGTGTGTCCTTCTTCACCAAACCGAGTCACCAAGGGGAGAGGCTGGCTCTGAACCCCTCACCAGAAGGAACCTGCTGTAAAATGTCCAGTAAAGCAGCTTTAAAACAGAAATAGAGGTATTAAAATATAGCAAATAAAATAATAATAATAAAAAACTCAGGAGAGGTTTCAGGCATTTATTCAGGTCAGTTGGCTGATGTTTCTTCTTCCTCTCTGGTCAATTTCTGCTTTCCTGGGTTTTTGCAGAAAGTAGGATTGAGAGCACGGGTCCTTGCAGGTTTTGTTTGTCTGGCCAGCTTTTGTGGAGAATGACTATAGGAAAACAACAATACCAAATGAAATCGATTGAAGGACTATGAAGGGAAAATCATATTAATTAGGAAGAGAAAATCAATGTACTGAGAGAACACACAGTGATACAGAGGAGAACAGGATGATGATGTGGTGAGTGACAGAAGTTGGAAGCAGAGAGAAGACAGAAAAGATATTACTCCAGATGAAAGTGAGCTTTTAAACTAGCTTGAGTGACAGCCTCTGTTGAAAAAAAGGTGGCTTAGAAATAAGCAGTTGTCATTTAAAACTGAAGTAATCTGAATGATCCAATTAAAAAAAAATAAAGAAAGAAAATATTTTTTTCTTTTGAGGTGTTAAGGTTGAGATTTTAATGTTCTGAAATGCACCAAACCAAAATTAGGTATTCTAATCGTCAGATGCAGCTGGCTGCTGGCTTTGTGTTTGTAACTCAGGACTTGCTTTTGTCGGACACCATAAAACTCCTAAATAATAAAATGCATTTCCTGTAGCATGTGCACAACACTGACTGAACAACACAACCGAGTGCTTCGTGTCTGACTTCTGTGTTACAAATAAAAGAAAATATGATTCAAAATTCAAACCCAATACTTAAGTATCTACGTATTGATTTAGTTAAATTCTCAATAGACATTTCCACTTATCTACAAGAAGTCTTCAGTGTCTACAGCATGTAGAAGATGAATTCTGTGTTTCTCTGCCTTCCAGGATCTTAGAGATGAGGGGACCCTCCTACTCCCCTCTCTCCCCCCTCCCCCAGCCTCAGCTTGGGACAGGCAGGGAGATTTGCCTGGGCAGAAGGGACATGGAGCACTGTGCAGCTTTGTATAGGAACAAGGAGTGGGGAGTGCTGCGCTTTTCTGACCCCACTGGTGTCATTTTTCCCCCATTCTTTTCTTCTCAGTATTGCTTCAGAGCCAAAATAGTTTCTGTAGGAAAACATACTTTTTAAAATATCCTTCTTACTTATTTCATTCTCTTAATCTCTTTCCCTTCTTTTATTTCTGTTACACAGGTATCCTAATTGCTTTAATAAATCGCACTGTTTCTTTTCTATTGTATATTCACCTCTCTACATCAGGAACAAAACATTAAATACCTGTTTTGTACCAGAAAATAGGAAGTGGGAGTTATTCATTGTTTGGTTGTTTGTTTGTTTCTAGAATCTTCTTTCCAGCAGCCTCTTGTCTAAATAGGACTGCCCAGCAATCCTGTCGTAGTCACCAGATCTGGGACACAAAATCATTCTTTTAATTCCCGTCTCTGATTACTTTCTGCTTCTGACCGCTCTCTGGAGCTGATGCATGCAGATTTAGTAGGTTTGATTTGCTGTGCCACTGAAACCTTTTATCGGCCAAGAATAAACAAAAATTGACTAGCAAAGAGAAAGAAAAACAAAACAAAACAAAAAACACCCTGTTTTCTCTGTGGCTTACTTACTCTGAGCAGCCCTGCATGCTGAGAGGTACATCATTCTGTTCTGCAGGTCTGGTGGTGCCCAGCTGCTTCTCCTCTGGGAGGAAGCACAATTGTCTGGAGCCACTGTACTTGAAGTCTTATCCTGGTGACACAAATGGAACACAGTCCTTTACTTGTGTTCTGTTATAGTGATCTGAATATTGGCTGCGTCTTAAATGGTTTGTGAAGTTGGTTGTGAAAAGGTGAGAAGAGGGAAATAGTGATCATCAAGGGGAAGTGTAAGTGAAAGTTTGTCTTAAAGATGTTCATGGTAATTACCCTAGTTGCAATAAGATAGATGGTTTGTTTGTTTGCTAGTTAGTTGATTTATTTTTAATGGATGCCATCAGCAATCAGAAATGTGCAAACACCTACAAGTATAGCATATGTGTATTAACCCAGTCCTTAAACCAACATCATCTGCATTAAACTAACAAGGCAGTTAAATGCCTGTGTTCAATGGTTTGGTTTCCTAAATCTCTACTTACATACTTTACCAAGGCTTTATGGAGTTAATTAACTTAATGGGCCTTTGACAGAAAAAGATTCATAAGCAAAGCACAAGAGATACTAGCAGTGCTCAGACCAAGGGCAAGATCCCCAGGCTATATCAATGGTGCAAGATGCTCAGCACAGCCACAGGCCTCTCTTTACTGCCGAAGGCCTGGCTGGTGCCCTGGGTGTGGGAGAGCTGTTGAGAGGGCCCATGGGGTTCAAAGGGATGGTGAACATCTGGGCTCATGCCAAGGATGGTAAGAAAGCTCTAGATGAGCATGTGAGGCTATAAAATGAAAGTGCTCAAGTTGGCTTAAGACTGGTGGTGAAATGACCACTAATGTCATGTGCCTTAGAGTGACTTTAAGGCCATAAATGAGGCCTTGCTCTGCCTGTAGGAATTTCTGAAGCTCTCTGGCATTGAGGCTGTTCATGTTCTCAGGAGCTGAGTGTTGGGGCGTACCTGGCACAGTTCAGCCACTGTTGAGTTGTCAGAGTGGTCCCCAGTGTGTGTTTGGCCTGGGCTACCCTGTGGTCTTCCAAACGGTTCTTTGCCATCATTCATGAGACAGCACAGGCCATGTAGTATTTCTGTGGGGCAGCTTGGCCTCAACTATCTTCTTCTAAAGGCGAAGAACATTAGCTTAATTCCATAGGCTTGGCAACTCCAAGCCAGCTGGCTTCAGTGTGGGAGAATGGTCCAGGTGTGTTGGATTTATTAGTCTCCAGTATGAAAAGCCAGGAGTAATGGCCCGTGCTACAGCCGCTGATTAATCTTCTGGGGCCTTGCAGTAATTCTGCTGCTGACTGTTAGGAGCAGGAGTTGAAGGAGGAAACGTCCTGGTCTTCCTCCAGCCCTTGGACATCCTTCCAGATTCCTTTAGAAACTGCTGCTGGCTTTCCCCTTGTGTAAGACAGGCATTTGCATGACCAAGATAACATTTTGCAATCATTTGTAACTCCTGTTGTGCTGGATAATTTACAAAACAGCAGTTTTTTTCTGCAGATTACTTTTAATGGTTTACTGTACAGCTACTCAGAAATGCAATAATTGGTATTCGTCAGTTTAAAAAGAAAATCAGGTCCTTTTGGTTAAATGTTCTCCATATTATTCTGCTTTTGAAAAATAGTACTTTCTACAACGAGGCCGTATTCTGAAAGTAAAACTTTTCAAGCAAAATACTGAAATTCTCTATGCAACCACGTTTAATAGGAAGTGCACTGTCTGCTATTACTTCTGGTTATGGGCAAAATCAGGTTTAAAAGCAGTGTATGTCACGTACTTGGCTCTTGGAGAATATTAAGGAAGTAATCATGGGAAATAAATGAATTAGAGAGGAAAATGAAATAATGCTATCAGCTGAAGTCTCTGCTTGCAGAGATAATGTGACCTTCTGGGCAGCTCCCGCCATCATGGGCTGTCCCTCTGCTGCCTGGTTTGTGGTGGAAAGCATTGCTTAACGCTCTGAGAAAACTCCTTCCCATAATCTGGTATTTGACAGTACAAACATTCATAGTGACCTTTGTAGTTTAATAGGAATGTACACCAATTCTTTGCATGTCTTTTGTTTTTGTTTTTTTTTTTTTCTTTTTTCCCCCAAATACACTCCTTTAAAGGGACTACTAAACAAAACAAGAGCTTTTCATTTTACCAGAGAAACAAGTAAGTCAGCCCTTGATCACAAAACCAGAACCGGAGTTAAAAAAGAGCCACATAAAAGCAATGAAAAGGAAACTTTAAGTATATTTAATACCGGCCCCCTTTCCTGGAAGTCTTTCAAGACTTTGCAGGCATCTCTTAGCCCTGAAGCCTTAGGGGCAGTGTAGCCCCCACCATGTATCCTCAGAGTCAAGTTTCAATTCACTCTTTAAGCTAATTTGGAAGCAGAAAAACTCAGTGTGCGTATCCTTTTTCTTCTCTGTTTCTCCCCTTCATGTGTTAATTTGGCACTTGACATAAAATATACTGTATCAGCTTAGATGAAAGATTTACCTCAGTTACCAGTAGTAGAGAAATATATGCAGAAAGCAAGTGTGTAATGATGCCTTTCCACAGTACGGTTTATTCCCTGTTGAGTTTGAAAGAACTGCAATGGTAGTGCTATATTTAAGGTGTATTTAATACGCGTTTGCTGGCTCTGTATGTATTTGTGTTGCATCTGTGTAGATTTGGTCATGTTGAAAGCTCATGACATCTTCTGCATGCCTTAAAAAGATTTGAAGAGACTTGCAAGGGGATCTCACTGCTGTCAAGTACCCTGATGTACACGTAAATGGGAACGTAAATGGGAAACATGAAAAAAAAAAAAGAAAAAAGAAAAAAAAAAAAAAGGAGAGGGGTGTCCCCTAAATCTTTTTGTTCTTGGGTATTGTGAAGATAAATTATTGCATTGGGAAGTTACATAGAATGCTAGTGATGAGCATCTCAGAAACTTCGAAGAACAAGTTAATAACACCATCTTCAGGGCAATAAAGAGGCCTGGGGCCCAAGCATTGAGGAGAACAAAGAGAGCAAGTATGTAAAGTATCCCCTCAGTAAACAGTCTCCTTGCTGAAAAGTGTAGGAGCTGTGTGGAAATCAAAGCATGAGTAGGTAGGCGAGGAGAAGAGAATTCAATTAAAGATGACCAAATGCTTGATTGCTTAGTTTTACAGTCTTGATAATCTTATTTTAAAGTAAGCACTATGTATAATATATTTTAATTTAACCTTGCTGTGAATGTGTTTTTTGGTCATACTTCTGATTTATAAGAAAAAAATTGGAGGGTTTTTTTTTTTTTTTTCCTTTTATTTTGTTTTTACTGAGTTTACTGAGTTTTACTGAGTCTATTTTCTTGAGCCTATATATAAATCCTAATTGACAAGTAATTGCTTTCCTAATCCACTGTTGAGCTGTGAGTTGCAAAGTCCAGTTCCTTTCAGATAGGCGCGTGGAGATTGCTTTTGTCGCAGTGCCTGAGAAGGATCACTGAAAATTCTGAATTCTGGTCAACTTGACTGTAACTGCTATCGGTACAAAAAGATAATCTCACATATTTGTGTAGTGTTCTGTGATAAACGTTTTTGCAACAGTGAAGTTGAAGTAATAGATAGTGTGAAGTTAGAGTGAATGCACTTTCGTTTCATTGATAAATGTTTTGAAAATAACTTTGAAATATATTTATTTGTAGTGTCTTTAACATATTGTTGTTCTGGCCTATTCTTGATAAACTCTTATAGGATGGAATCTGAAGAGTGCTCCCCGATTCACAGTAGCCTGTGCACCTTTCTGAGTAGTAGTTCTGGCTCATCTAGTATTCAGGAAGACAAAGGCACTTTTTTTTTAATTATTATTATTATTTTCTGTAATAGTAATAGGGAGCTCTGAAGAAGGTTTTAGTGATAATCCTCTTAATATTTTATTGTTTCTGCAGTTACAAGGGTGTATATAGGTATCCTTTCCTGATATTTTTATTGCTGATAGATAAAAAATGTATCAACAAGAAGCAGTAATCGCCCTTCACTAGGGGAAAAGCTGAAAAGAAACTGCATAGCAGTTCACCATACTTCTCAATCATCACATGAAATAACAGACTGTTGTATGAGGAGTTTCTGTTGATTTGCAGCCTCTTCCAACTTCAGCCTGGAGCTGCACATTCACTGATGCTTGTTCACTCATTTATTGACAATTGCTTGATTTGGGGTACAGCGTGGTAGTTTGGCTTTCACACCTTAGATTTAGGTTACTTTGCCATCTCCAGTGCAAGATCACAGTTGAGTCTAGATTTTGTATGTATAGTGAGTAATATAAGGGAAGGGTACTGACCTTGGGCCTCCCCCTTCCAGTAGTTCTAGCTATAGCAACAATGGTCTGCTGTGGTTTTTATCCCCTGTGCAGAGTTGGATGTGAATTTACAGAGCACAGGAGTGAAAACTGCACTAGAATGCATTAAAGATACACATTTCAGAAGATTGCAGAATGCTTCATTATTTTCTGGGACGATATGTACTGTATAATCAGTTGAACAGAATCGCACATCAGTCTTGCTCTTGTGAAACACATGGTTCTTTTAAACAGAAATGAGTATGTGCATGCAGCAATTGTGTCTGTTTGAACTTGCATAGTAGAAATGGGCCCCAGATGTTGCAGTTATGTAATGGCCTAATCTAAAGCCAAGCAAAAAGAGCCTTGTGGGCTTCATATCATGCCAATAAGAACATTTTCAGGGAATTAACATTGAAGGAGATTGCAGTGAGCTAACATTGTAGCTATTGTATAAAAACAAAATGTATGTATGGAGGGCGTGCCTTTATTCACTGTGGTTGGAGTTAAATTTATACTTTGGGGGAGGGGGAAAATGTGACATGAATTATCTCTAATAAGAGAAATACTTCCTTTAGCTGTTAAAACAACCTGTGTATCTTATGGCCATTTATTTTTATTTTTATTTTATTTTATTTTATTTTTTTTCTTTTCTTTCTGTCTATTTCATTAGATGTTACTTAAGTCTTAACTTGAGCGGGGGAGAATGTTTATTAATGTTGTAAATGTGAGATACTCATTTAAAAGTAGATCTCTTTTGATTTTCTGAACTCAAAGAGCGTTAAATTGCCTAGCTTTTGCTATGCATTACAAAATAGAAATTAAACTCACAAGGTCCTCTGTGTGGGATCTTCACGTCAGAGTATTTAAAAGATAACCGAGGAATCTCAGTAACATGAGTTTGTCTTTTGAGAGGCTGTGCAAGACTGGTGAGATGCCTGATGGCTAAATAAAAGCTAATGTGGTCTCTCAGATAACCAAAGCAATGTCAGTGCAATTTCCACCTTTAAAATGCAAAGAAAAGGAGAAAAAGAAGAGTCCTTGTGATTATACTAGGTGTAGACATGTGGGTTGACAAGTTATCGTGCTTTACCTCGTCGTGCATTTACCCATCAGCAAATGCCGCATAACAATCCACAATGCGGCAGAATTACGATAAATGGTCTTAATTCGTTTGCCATATGCTAAGAGTGCCCACATGTTCACATATGGATCAGTTGATGCACATTAACTAGATGATGAGAAAAATTACTCATGTCTAAGCTTTTGTTACTCCTGAGATGTTGCCTGTTGTGATGAGTAGCCAGTCATTATCTGATTTGTCAACAACAACTTTCTTAGACAGGCACCTTCTTTTCAATTTGGGATGGAAAGAGAACCCAGGTACATTGCTTCGGTTAGAAAAAACAAACGAACACAAGTACAATGCATTATAAGCAGACACTCACAGTAAGTTTCTATTAACAGATAACTGAGTGTCGTGCTTCTTAGCATTTATAGTCCAAATTTGTTGTTAAATTTCATAAGTTGTATTTAAAATTGATTGAGACTACTGACAAAAACACTGTGTAAGTACAGAGTATTGATATCTCTTGTTCAAGCTACTTTTCCACAAATGCCATAAACAATAAAGGAAAGTAGCAGTCACTGAATGAATGAATGGTGCTCCTACTGCTATCTTAATAAAGATGGGATATTGTGTTTTTCTGTACTTGACTGAAGGTACCATTTCCTTTTGTTGTTTTGCACTGCTCTTAAATAGCCCTCATGCCTCTCAGGTGACAGCTCACCCTCTTGAGCAAGAAAGGACAGAAGTCACCTGGCACTGTCTTCCCTCTGGTTTTGTGATAGTCAGAGCTGTGACAGGCAGCTCAGAAGTTCTGCTGTTTTTCTGCTGTTCTTGTTGCTGGTTTTAAAAAGAAGTGGTTTCTATTCTATGTCTAGAGGATTTAGAAACTTCATTATTGTTACCAGGGATTTTCCCTGTTACTGTGTCTGCCGTTTGAGTCATCTTTTTACAGTGTTTTCTAGTGCAAAGTTATTTTGTTTCCATTTTGCAATGCCAAAATTTGCCATGATGGGAGCCCGATCTTGAAAGCTTGGTTTCAGTACTCTGGAGAACTTGCTGAAACACAGAATTCGTGGCTCTGGAATTGGGGCTGCCCTGTGCTAGCTCTAATATTCCAGGTGGGACTGTGATTGTGTATTATTTAGTTCTGATTAGCCCAAGGTATTTGTGTCCCACAAAGTGTGTTGTTAAGTTCTCAAGGATATTAATTTTGCCAAGAAGTTAGCTCAGTGATTGTACTGTAAAAAAAGTTGTTAATACGGTGTTGCATCGGAAGTTGCTATACTTCTCACAGCCTTCTGGTACTTCAGTAATTGCTGAAGTTTATTGTTTGCTTCTTTTTGCCAACACTAGTGGCTTCAGCATTTCCAGTTTCATAAAGCGTCTTACATGGAAATCAGATTATACTACACAGCCACTTGTCAACGTTCGATTTTTCATTTTCCTGCTTAATCTTTTTCATGTATGTAGAAATATCTATTTCATGAGAAAGAAGTATTTCGCTTTCATCATAAATACATGCGAAGTTTCTACTGATGTAATTTAATTTGCCATCTTAGCATGTAGTATGAATATTGGCATCTGAAACTGTGGGAAAGTTTTAATGACATGAATGATCATGGACAAACCAAACCCACCTCTTAGAATTGCTAAGGACGTGCTAAGCAGTTGTTCTAAGTAAATCAATGAAACACATTTTGCTGGGGGCAGGAAAAGAAGGTAACTTCGTATTGACATTGCTACACCTTATAAACATATGTGTAGGAACCTATTAATATAACTGGAAGTCAGTCTGAAATTTTTGTTAATATATGTGTGTGTGTGTGTGTGTGTGTGTGTGTATGTGTATCTCAGTTCTTGAGAGATGAGCAAGTGTCCCTCTCCAGCTACCTTCAACTTCACAGTCTGCTTACGTAATCAGTGTTAAGGGGTTGGCAATAGGAAATGTTTTCAGCTCTCACAGCCCAATTTTGACTTGATGGGACTTTGCTTCTCTAGCATACATATAAAAATCTCTATGCATAACCTGAGTTTTCCCAGCTCGCTGAGCAGCTGTAGCCCCCCTTATGTTTGCTCTTGGTGTTTTTCTCTGCAGTCGCTGCATTACCAGTTACCGTACCAGTGATAGTAGGGCAGGAAGCTGCTCCTCTGCAGTTCTTCCTCCATAGCACTCCCTTCCCATTGCACCCTGTGCCTTATTCCTTTTCTCCATACCTTCAGAAGCATTTACCCTTTTAATTTTACTCTTTACTTTTAATTTAAGCCAGTTGGCCATAATCTTGCAAAGTCTTAGACTCTCTAAGGCCAATAATGGTAAACATGAGAGTTTTCACTGATGATTTAAGTGGACCAGTGTACCATTATGGCGAACGACTATTTTATTTTTGAAGCTTCTGGGATTAAGGTTTATTTGAATATATCTTCTGGGATTAAGATTTATTTGAATATGTCTTTCACCTTTATTGTGGTCAAGCTTAATTTTTCTTTCACAGGGAGATTTCCATACTGAGTTAAGATTTCCAACTTGCCTAATAATTCTGTTCAGAAAAGGGACAAAAAGTAAAATCAAACCCATACCCGTAAACAGAAAGAAATGTGCTTTTTGCATTTGGACACTTCTCTGTGATTTGCTCCCGGCTGCAAAGCCAGCTGCGTGTTAACAGGAGGCCGTGCGTGCTGCAAGGCATGCATCTGAGTTTGATAAAATGTTGTGTTACTCCAGCAAGTGTGCAGGCTTCTTTCCCAAAGTGGCTGACGTCGCTTGGAGCACAGAACCCTCCCACTCTTCCTTGCTAATTGATGGTGACGGGCTCTCCGCTGAGCTGTAACCTAACATAGGAACTGAATCAGATCAACAGCTGAGAGAAGTCTCCAGCAAACAGGATCGCCTCATGTAGGCAAAAGCTTCGTGCTTTGTCAGGCCTGAAAAGGAGAAGGAGCCAGTGATGGTTCACGTAGGCTGACGTGCTGAAGTTTTGGCGGCGTGCTGCTCAGTTGGGGAGGTTTTGCTGCTGGAGGACGCGTCGCTGCAGGGGGGCTGGCCTCCACACAGCACGGCTGGCATGCTCGACAGACGCCCGATGGCTCCGCAGGCTGAGCTCAGTGCACCGGGGGTAAGCATATGCTGCAGGAGCCAGGCCAGATGCTGGGGAGCAACTGAATTTAGAAATGAAACATACAGACCGGCTAGCAAATTAACTTAATTACAGTTAAAACGTTTCACTTTGCTCTCATCTAGCCACGCTTAAGTGGTGTTGAAAAATGTGTCTGCCTTACAGCGGAAGTCCAAATGATACTTTCTAGCTTCCTATGTTTTGGTTGTTGGTTTTTGTTGTTTGTTGTTGTTTGGCTGTTTTGTGGGTGTTTTTTTTTTTTTTTTTTTTTTTTTTTTTTTTTAATTAAACAGACACTGAATTGCTGACACAGCAAATGCTGGGGGTGAGGAGAAGTGAAAGCCTGTGCAGGTGGCTGCTGCCACCAGTGCTCCTATCTGTAGTCTTGTTAACCACAGCTGAAACAAAGTATCTCGCTGTTCTGTGTTCTCCAGATAGTGCTAAGTGATTGTTTTCTCCTCAATACGAGAGCAATGGGACTCTCTACTGGCAACACTTTGAAGTACATTCTCTCACATGGTTTGCTCTATTTTCTGCTTTGGGCTGAGCTGTACTGCTCTCAGGAGTTTTGGCGTGCCAGCATCTTATCAGGTGTGTGTGCCCTGGTGCCAGGGGATGATAGGAGCAGGTGTGCTTTCTTTTCCTACTTTTGCTGTAGGAAGTAGAGAATGGAGGTTAAAACAGTACAAATAACATATTTCCATAATAATAAAAATAAACTTCATCCAAATGCTTGACTTAAGCTTGATCTATGCAAGATTTGAATTTGGTTGAGGAGAAGCAGCACATCAGAGGCATGAGAGTCACTTTGCTGTTACTCTGAGACTGCTCAGGTGCAGAACATCTTGTAGAATAGTTGCTGTGTATCTCTCTCCTACAAGGAAACCGTGTTTGGATCAGTCCTTTCAGGGGACTGATCTTGTTCAGTATATTCACTGATGGCCTTGATGAGGGAATAGTGTCCACCCTCAGTAAGTACGCCGATGATACAAAGCTGGGAGGAGTGGCTGACACTGGAAGGCAGTGCTGCCATTCAGCAAGACCTGGACAGACTGGAGAGCTGGGCAGTGATAAACCAGATGAGCTTTAAGAAAGCAAGTGCAGCATCTTGTATTTGGGAAGGAATAACTGCAGGTATCTGTACAGGCTGGGACATGACCTGCTGGAGAGGAGCTCTGTGGAGAAGGGCTTGGGTGTCCTGATGGACAACAGGTTGGCAAGCAGTGTGTCCTGGTGGCCAAGAAGAACAGTGGGATCCTGGAGTGCATTAAAAGAAGCGTGGCCAGATTGTCAAGGGAAGTGATCCTTACCCTCTACTCTGCCCTGGTCAGGCCTCACCTGAAGTACTGTATCCATTTCTGGGTCCTCCGGTATAAAAAAGACAGGGGTCTCCTGGAGAGAGTCCAGCGGAGGGTCACAAAGATTATAAAGGTCCTGGAGCATCTCTCCTACAAGAAAAGGCTGAGTGAACTGAATCAGTTCAGCCTTAAAAACAAAACAAAAACAAACAAACAAAAACAACAAAAGAAGAGACTCAGAGGTGATCTTATTAATGTTTATAAATATCTCAAGTGTGGGAGTCAAGCAGATATAGCCAACCTCTTTTTAGCAGTCTGTGGGGACAGGTCAAGGGGAAATGACCATAAACTTGAGCATAGGAAGTTCTGCAATATGAAATTCTTCATAGTAAGGGTGACAGAGCACTGGAACAGGCTGCCCAGAGAGGTTGTGGAGTCTCCTTCTCTGGAGATATTAAAGACCCACCTGGATGCCTACCTGTGCAGCCTACTGTAGGGAGCCTCCTTTGGAAGGGGGTTGGACTCAATGATTTCTGGAGGTACCTTTCAGCCCCTACAATTCTGTGATTCTTTCTCTGGATGATTTGTGGATCTTCATTTGAGCAGCTGAATAGCTATTGCTAACTTTCCTTCTGTCTACCTGTTGGCAACTGTTCTTTACTCCAAATTAAAACTGCTCCTATGTTTGGGAGGTGTGAGGGATTGAGTTATCTCCACATGTCATCATGGTCCATCAACACACTGTGCGTTTTAGAAGAAGTATGAAGGTATACAACTACCAGCTACAGCTGAAGTGGACTTGTTTTCAGTGTGGATGTTCAAAATAGTGGAATTATGTTCATACCTCCAGCTGCCTGCAGCATTTTCTGCTGTTATTAGCCTAGTTAAATGCTTAGCTCTTTAGGCTTTAATATATATATTTTCCAATCATATCCAGTCTGTGAGTTCTGATAAATTAGTGTGTTTTGGCCTTTGCTGACAATCCCATTCCAACTACCAATGGGAAAAAAATGAAATTATATATATATATATATATTTTATATATATATATATAATTTTTATGAGGGAAAAGGGCTTAAAGTAAAAAAGAAATATAATTACAATTGTAAAGTATTCCTTCTCTGAAAATAGCCTGTTTTCAGAATTTAGCAGTAGCAATGTCCATGTTTCCATGCAAAATTTTTCTTTTTCCTGTCTACTGACTATCAAATAATGCCGTCAAATGGAGGTAAGTTTGGTACAACTGGGCTATAGAGTAAAATGAACCTTTCTCCTCATACCACAATGTAAAGAAGCCCAGGTTTTGTCTGGAGTAGTCATAAAGGTCCTGTGGGAGGAGGGCATGGTGATGTCATGAAGCTGTGCTGTGGATATGCAGGTTTTGGGTGGCAAACAAAGGCTGGTTAGGGAAAATGGAAAGGAATAACATTTAGCTGAAAGGATTCTGTGCATTTCTGCTTTGTGGCAGCCCCTCAGAAAGGGAAAGGGTCAGGGGAAAGAAAAAAAAAAAATGAAAAAGAAAAAAAGGAAAAAGGGAAGAAAAAAGTTTCATGTGTGCAGCTTCATGTGCACAGCTGAACAAATGGCCAATTCTTCTGTCAACATCATGGCTGAGGAGCCTTCTTTTCATGTCTGAATGAGGTGCTATGAGGTCCGGCTCAGTAGCTCAGTGGGTAGTAATGGTGGTAGGAGGATGGTTGGACAAGATGATCTTGTAGGTCCTTTCCAACCTTGCGATTCTATGATTTCGTGTTCTCTCAGTTTCTCTCCTAGTTTTCAGATGTGCTGTGAGGGGAAGAAAATGGAGCTGATGTGCATTTTGGCTATAGTCGCTCACTGGTCAGAAGGATTTTACAGGAAGCTGTGTTTGAAAATTAGTTTGTTGTTAGCAGTAACAGTTCTCAAACATTATGTCATTGAAAAAAAAAAGCAGTTTAGATGGCTGAGTGGAAAGTAATAAGAAGATTGGGAAGATTGTTAGAGAGATACAGGCTGAGAGCTTTCTCTTTCATATTTTTTGACGTCTGTAATTAAGTAATGTGCTTACTGGTGATAACCCCTTAATGACAGATAACCTTTCTAATGAGTTGACTGCTAAGATGTTCCAGTCAATTAAAATGTTACAGTAGAGAGAAATAAAATAATACTTCCTGTCTGGCTGCTGATATATTTTCACCGACACCGCAGACTTGACATAAAACCCTACAATATGTAAACTTCTGCCAGAAAACTGTGAGCACATCAGGTGCACGAATTCCTTATGGTCTTACAGTCTACTGAAGCTGTCACTGCATAGCAGGTGAGGACACTAAGAAGTGACATCTGTCTTTTTACCATGGCCAATTTACCCTGATTTCCATGAATTTAGCTTTTCAGCATTGGTGGAATGTAGATATATTTTCTGTTTGTTTGTTTATTTATTTATTTGTTTTTGTTTGTTTTATTCAAATTGCAATGAACAGGTCTGGAATTTTGTAAAATGAAGGAGGTTTTGTTATTTTCTTACAAGGATGAGCAATGCAGAAATGCAACATTAAAAAGGGTGTGAAAGAAGGGGAAGTAAAGGACCCTTAAAATTCGCCTGCATTGGGGTATATTTTTGGTAGGCTTTTAAATCACTGGGCTGCTCCATTTTACAGTGACTTTTTGGTATGGGCCAAAATACAGATGTATTTGTGAAAATATTTGTCCTAATCATATATACATATAGGATTTTTTTTTTTTTTTTGCCATGTTTTATTACTGATCTTTAGAGCTAATTGCTATAAGTAGAAATCTTTGTGCCCTACTGGTGCCGCATGTATGCTGCATTAAAATCTGGGGTTTATATAATGCTTGCAATAGCTTAACAGCAACCAATGTTTGTGAAAGAGATGGTTTGAAAAATATACATTTTTACCTTGCTGATCATGCAGCATCTTATATTTAAACAAGCTGCTGAGTATTAAAGCGCATGGACAGTCTTTGTATAACAGCTCTGATGTTTAGGTTGGTTTCCTAGACAAGCTTTATGCAATCCCACTTTCCATCTGTTAGCTGTGCTTCTCGGTAACTTCAGTCCAATGGCCAATTTACATCAGCCTTGCAGAGGTCTCAGAGCTACAAAGACCTTGGGGGCTGGCAGGGGCTGCTACTTGCTCTGCATGCCGGTGTTTGAGTTGAGGCACTCTCTGGGGCTTCCCTGGCATCTAGGAGGTAGCAACCAGCTGACTGATTAGGATGGATTTAACTCCAGAGTAACTGAACCTGTGCCTCCTGTTCAACCAGCAACTGGTGGGAAGTTTGGTGAGGGGAGGGGAGCCAAGTATGCAGAGCATGTGGTGTGTAGGGAAAAAGGGAATGAGCTGAAGGTATTGTGGAGGTGTGTGTGGGAAACCAGGCTTTGTTACTTCTGCTGTTCACAAAACAACTTGTTTTTCTGCAGTTTGTCATTAATGATACATTGCATTTTGCAGTTGTTTGATGGATATAAATTTCTATTTTTTTCTTCTTGAATATTTTGAGGCTGCTGAAAGGATGCTGACAGATTGACAAGTTAGGATATTCATCACTTAAAAATTATTAGCTTGTTAGTAAACAGTATTTTTAGACTGTTAATGTCAGAAAATATATCATTTTCAAGTCTGCTGGCAATTCTGGGTAAAAGCTGAATTTCATTTTGAATGGACTCCTGCTGATCCAGGGGATCACTTGCATTACAGTAGTCGTAACTTGGTATCTTCTCAGTCTGGCAGAGTCCTCAGTGAGGCACATGGCATTGTTTCTGTGCATTTCACTTGTATTTGGTCAAAACCTTTCTTCACAAATTTGTGTGATTCAGCCATATATAGACTTTGTTTTCCACCTCATGATGAGCCTGTGATTTTGCTTTTTTATTTAAGGTCTATGCTGACTAATTTTAATTTGAAAGGTTCCAGTGTTTTCTTTCTTGGTCATATCTGCATATACTTTATCATTATGTGATAATAAAATATGCTTATCTTTTCTGATTTCTAATAATGTAACAAAAACAAACAAACAAACAAACAAAAAACCAAAAAACAACCCACGGCATTTTATTATTTGAAAGAGTAATCTCTTTATTATTTGCTTTCTATAAACTAATGGATTGCTTATGGAAGGTATTGCAATAGAAAAAGTATCACCTGAAATCTAAGTATTACTTTTCAGCAGTGTGTGGAGACAGGACAAGGGGAAATGGCCAGAAACTGCAGCATAGGAAGTTCTGCACGAATGTGCGCAAGAACTTCTTTACAGTGGGTGATGGAGCACTGGAACAGGCTGCCCAGGGAGGTGGTGGAGTCTCCTTCTCTGGAGATGTTCAAGACCTGCCTGGATGCCTACCTGTGCGACCTGCTGTAGGGAACCTGCTTTGGCAGGGGGGTTGGAGTCAATGATCTCTGGAGGTCCCTTCCAACCCCTACAATTCTGTGATTCTGTGATTCTGTGATATACCCGGTTCATTTGTTAGCAGTATCACTAGAGTATATGAGAAAGCACTTACCTAAGTGCTTAATTAGGAAACAGTTTCAGGAGCTCATGCTACGGTGGAGTACTATCAAATTCAATTTCAAACCAAGGATTTGAAGAAATATTTGCTGGTTTTCAAGGAAATTGGTGAGTTCCCAGAACAGTGTTCTGGGATATTTCTGGCTTCCTTATTTTCTGGCTGGATATTTTCTGTTAAAAAATGTGATCAGCTTCTATTGCGCTTTCAAATCTCTGAACTTTATTACACACAATTTGTATAGACTTAAAAACTAGCATTGTAATAGCAGAAATCGTTCATTTCAGAAGGAGAATCCTGAAGTTTCTGAACAGAAGTGTTTGAGATATTTGTTTCCTTAAGTTTTAAAACTAACTATCTGCATTGATGCTGGCTTACTATAAATCTATTCAGATCGTGTCATGCACAGCACAATAAATGTCTTAGATTCAGTTTTGTGATTATAAGAGAGGAGAGGTTATTGTAGCTTGGAATTAAAATACTGTTTTTTAGTAGTTTACAACCACACTGAGATGAATAATTATAGATTTGATTAGAGTTCTTGCTACGTTAGTCACTTCCAGTGGCTGTTAATCGATTGTCCCATAAATATTTTGTACTGAAGTGGAGCTTCTCAGTGACTTAAGGAGTCCACACCCAACTCACAGTAGAGTCTTGTGTCTGAAACTGGAAATGGTGTAGGCTTATCTAATGAATCACCAGTGGGATCACCTTGAAAACTCACCCAGCAGAAAGTGCTGAAGGATCAGGGCCCTGGAACTGAGAAGGTAAGCCTGACAAAGGCTTCTGTGTCAGTGCACATCCTGGTCCTGATGCAGGAGCTCTCAGCAGTGTCAGCGCTGAGGAACCATGCTGTTTGGAGCATGCATTTGTTTTTGTAATGATCTGATTGTGAACTGTAGCAAAAGAGAACTAGAAAAAAAGTGTCAAGCAGAAAAATTATATTCAGGCTCCAGTACTGCTGGCAAGATTTCTGTTGTTTAAAGTGGGCAGGGTAGTGAGACTATGAGTTTACTACCTGCTATGTTTCATCAGGGGAGTGCTGAAAATGCCTTTGTCATGTGTTGCATTGCTTTTGTGCAAGGAATAACTCAGCTGTTCTTATCATCTCCATTGCTCTACTGACTCCTGGCTCCACGTAGCAAAGAGACTACTTCTGAGAGTGCTTCCACTGCAACAGACTAGGGTTATAGTTATGGATCCTGTTAGCCAGAGCTGTGCTTCTGGCTCCCTGCTCATTAAATTCAAATATGTTCCTGCAGTGCCAGGTGACACCCATACCCAGGTGCAGGAGGTCGTTAGAGCAGCAGCTGTCTAAATGCCCCTTAATTCCTGTTCTAAGCTCTGAAGTGGGTCTCAGGCAATGCAGTCCTTTCTGCTGGTGGGAGTTGTTCCAGCTTTGCATTGCTTGAAAACTCATTTCGCGGGAGCTTGTTAAATTGTGAGGACTGGCTTGTACCAGAAATTAAACATAATTAATAAAGCTTCTATGGTTGCCAAAAATGCAAGCATCAGAAAAATTGCATGTTTCAAACATGAGGAATGGAAACTGAGATTTGAAAAAATGATGAGGCCAAAGAAACCACAACATTTGGTGAGAATCAAGAACTTTAACTGATGGAAATGTGCAACGATGACTTGTGCGTAAACAGAAGTAATATGCCACAGTGCTTCCTGCAGCCTGCTGTTATAGCTCTGCTGATCAGATATGCTTACACTTCTGAATTAATAACAGAATGCGGAATTATCAATAGCTCACGTTTTACAAAGACTCTTAGAAATACAGCTTTAAGATATGATTGGACTTCATACGCGAATTAGTACTTCATTCAAAAAATCAGAATGGTTTTAAGAGACCATGCATTAAACCTTTCCACTGGGAAGTATTAGTTGAGAAACCAATATCATGAGTGCCCATAGGACAATCTGTAGGTTGGGCCTAATTTTCAGGATGTGGAGATGTGGACAGAGATAGTTAATGTCCTGGCAGTTCCTGGTGGCTTCTGCACAGTTACAAGCCAGAAGGATTCTCCTAGTTGCTCTTCAGTCACCAGCTCTGGGACAACAGTGGCTGGCAATCATCACAATGCTGGTGGCACTTGGACATTACAGCATGCCCAGGAGTAGGCACGTTGTGCATGTGAGAGTTGAAAGCATCTCACTGAGATTAAATCCCAGTGTTAATTTGAAGTATTATTTGGTGTAGCAGGTCAGCAGCATGTAGTGGTGACATTAAAGTTTTGAATTAATAAATTTTCAATGGAAATCTGTATTTTCTAGGGAATGTTTGCCATCAAGGCTATCTTTTCCAAGTTTTTCCAAGATTTTATATATTTTACTTCAAAGATTTGTTCTGTTTTGGCTGTTCTTGTGATCAAAAGTATTTGCAGTTTTCTTTCTTGAAATTAGTAACTGTAGTAAAATGAACAGTATCTCTGTTTTAATCTTAAGGGTATTATTTCTTTTAAAAGTGAGTATTGATGATTTTCTTTTTTTCCCAGCCACTTAAAGCACTGAGTAAACTATCAGCTGTTCAGAAATATTTGGCTACTCTCAGTTGCAGGCGATTTGGGAGAAGGACTTAAACTAGCAATGGCATGTTCACCATTTTCTTGCTTTTTCGGTATGTCCCCTTTCTCTGTGCTTCACTGCTGTAAGACTGCAAAGTTTCCTATGTCTGCACTATATTTAAAAACAAACAAACACAAAACCAAACCCATACAAGAGAATCTTGCTCACAAACGGGAACAATCACCTGTGGATGGATCTCGCAACTTGATGGCTTCTTTCCACTATCAGAGTGATACGAAGGAACAATAATAAAACAGGCAAAATGGTATCAAACCTTTGTCTGACACTCATTGTGGTTTGGGTTAAGTGTTTTAACTGCAAGATGGCAGCCACTTGCAGCCTGTTATTTCTGTGAGAACATGCTCCTCTTATCTTTCAGTGCAGAAGGAGATAGCATGTGCCCTTACTTGTATGTATATCTGCAAGATGAGAAGTCTAGTCTGTTAATGTTATCACTGCTGTATCCTGAAATAGAAAGCTGCAGGCAGATTGGATTGTGCTAGAGAATGGTAACCATAATAACCAACAACAATCTGCAAATGATAAGCAGCTTCAGTGTTCAAAAATAAAATATAAATAGTTTTCTAATAGTTGCGTGGGCATACTTTAAGATTTTACTGCTCTTTAAATTTAAGGTTGTTTTGAAGATCAAAGATTTGACATTTATGTTGAGATCTTCAATTAGTTGACATTGTTTTGTTATATACCTATATGAAATTGAATTTCGTCAAACAAAATGTTACTTCATTCCTTTCTCAGATGCACACCATATGTAGAGACAGATTACAAGCATCCTACGTGATGTATGGACTTCTATGTAAGGAGATGAATTTTAAATTCATAGCTAGATATACAAACAGTACATTCAGAAAAGAAATTCAGAGTCTGTTGCAGTTAAATGCAGAGCATCTCTGTGATTTGGAGTTTGCACCATTTTCTAAGATGCTTCCCAATACTTCTGAAATGAAAGTCAAGGAAAAACAATTTGAGTAAACCTTTTAGTAGTTGTAAACAATACATTTTTGGGGAGATGCTTTAAAAAGAAAGGAAGGTCTGTGTCACATCATTCCTCCATGTAAATTTACTTACAGATAGGAAAAGCTAGCAGGAGCCTGAGGAACTCAGACTGAATTCTTTATGATTGCAACAGGTTCTGAGCCTTCACTGTAATAGTGTGGTGTTGTGCTCAATCATAGCTCTTCTCTGCCAGTTTGTTTTCAGTCTCCCTTGCTGAGACACTCCTGCCATTTCCATAAAATACTTGGATATTTCTTAAAACACAATCTCATCTCCTCTAACTACAGGGGCACTGTGATTACTAGTGTAGTTCATTCAGAGAGTAGCTATAAGAATTGAAGAATACCTATTCTTCAAAATAAGCCAAGAGCAAGAAAGCCCAGGCTTCAGATTCTTTTGGTAGTCCTTGCAGCCTGGAATGCCAACTGTATCTAGGACTGCATCAGGAAAGAGAGGGAAGAGATTGTCTTCCTCTGCTCCACTCTCAGGAGGCCCCATCTGGAGCACTGCATCCAGGTCTGGGGTCCCCAACACAAGAGTAGAAGAGCTAAATTTAATAGAAAAAAAAAAACCTGAAAAAATTACTTGCTTTTTTTCCAATGTAAGTAATGTGGTTAAGCAGCTATTCAGTGTTGATGTGGGAGAGGTTAGTTTGGAAGTTGGGTAGTTGAAGAGAAAGAGCTCTTACTCTTTGGTCTCATATGAAAGTTTTCTGGCGTTTTCTGCCTCAGGTATGAAAAGCATAAATAGGAGTACTGCCAAAATTCCTTTAGGAATAAATCACTCCTTATGTTTATAAGCAAATTCTTGTTGCTTGTTGTGCAAAAGAAACCTGTGTGCTGTTGACGTTCTTCACTGGGACCTGAATGTGAATCTGAAGTAAGTAAGAGTCAATTGCTTTAGAGATCTTGAAGGAAAAAATAGTTGTTACTGTTGGATGCAAGTTGAAAGATTCTTGTTTATCAAGGAGCGTCTGTTTAGTCTATTAACCTTGACAACCGTGTCAGCAGTTTTTTCTGTTTGTTTTCCCAAAGGCACTGTGTTGAAGTAGTATGATATACAGAGTTATTTTTAGTGTAGACAGTTCATAGCTATGCTTAAAAGATATAGGTCAGAGTTTAAATACTAGAGGTAAAAGCTGTCCTAGACAGTTTGAAAAGTCAGTATGTTTAATCTTTGAAAATTAAAACTGAGGGGTGGAATCACTGCAATATCAACATGAACTAGATATTTTTATTTGTTTGTTATGGCTTCACAGACTTTCTGAGGTAAGAAGGCACCTCTGGAGACAGTCTGGCCCAAATACCTGCTGGGAGCAGGATCAGTTAGGGCTGGCCATGTCCAGGTGGCTACTGAATGTTTCCAAAGATAGATAGACACTCCACAATCTCCCAGAGAAACCTGTTCTAGTGCTCAGTCACCTTCACAGTAAAAGGAATTATTTTTTTTCCTAGTGTTTAAATTTAATTTCTTACATTTCAATCTATGGCTATTGCTTCTTGCCCTTTCACTGAGAATCACTGAGTCCAGCTCTGTTGTCTTTACTCGCTCCCATCAGGTATTATTATACATGAATGGATTTGTATGTAAGGAAAAAAACTGCAGAAATGATCAGAGCAAACAGTTCACGCCCATTGACACACCTACACCTGTGCTTTCTTGCTCTTGGTAACAGATGTTTTATATTGCTATTGCTGTCCTGGATGCTGTGGATAAGTAAAGACTACAAGCAATTGTGCATATTAGAAAGCTTAAGAGGTGACTCATTTAATTCTTGTGATTTACTCCTCATTTCAAACTGAAGTCTTGACTCGTGATCAAACATCTAAGCAGTTCGTTTTCCATTAGTGTGAAATCTGGTTCTTAAAATGAAGACTGGATCAAATTGAGTTTGCATAGCTCTTTGTCACATCTTCAATTATGTGTCCTGCCTGAAAGTACCAGTGGAGGAGAGGATCAATTCTCCCTTGCAGCAGAGTCCTTAGCTTTGTTTATTCTTTGTTTCTCTCTCTCTCTTATTTATTTATTTACTTATTCCCTAGAGCTGTTGTGCTTTTGGTGCTTTCTACGTTAATCCCAGTTCTGTTGCTATCCTGAAGTTGCCTTCCTGCTGAAGTCTCCATCCTAGAGAATTTTTGGTAGTCTCTAAGTGCTTGGTCAGCCAGTTCTGCCTGGGCATCCTAGCCTGGGGTCAGCATCTTTCTGCCCTGCTCCTTGCTTACCACTTAGCATTAGGCTAGTCAGCTATCCTACTCGTTCCTGTGCAAATTTTTCCAAATCTGATTGCATTCCGTGCTTACCTTGAACTGCTTTACAGCCCAATTTTATTTTGTGTCTCTTGGCCTGGCTTTTAGTGTCTTGTTCATTTAGGTCATGCTGCTTCCTTCCTAGTCCTGCACTGGTTTCTCGGCCTTCCCATTCGCACCATTTCTGCAGTCTGATTGCTGCCTGACTTCTCTTTCCAATCTACTCCTCTTCTCCATTTCCATCGCTGTCCTTACTCTTTCTGCATGAATCCTGAGATTTTTCATCTGTACTGCCTTTACTGCAAGGATCAGCACCAGAGAGACGCTGTTGTCCAAGTGCAGGCCAGCCCCATGCCACCCTGAACCACCGTAGAAAGGATGCACAGAGAAAGTCCACCACTGCTGCTTAGCCGAGAACAGATCACAGGTCATTCAGAAGTTGTTATAAGTTTAAATTGCCTCAATTGGGGATGACACTTTTGCAGACTTTAATTCTTGAACCATAAAAGCTACACACAGATTTGCTTTCTGAAGCCCTAAGATAGACTTGGGTACCTGTCACGATGTTTCAATTCAAGAGAGCAATGAGCAATTCAGCTTATTTACTGTCCAAGCTGCCAGACTCTGGCTGCTTGTGCTGTCTGTAGTGAGAATTGCTTGTGACATGTAAGTCACTTATAGTGACAGTCTGAATAAAGTCCTTCATCTGCATGAGTGTATGTGAACTGCAGTCCCCCTGACCCTGATTTCATATTCATGCCCAAAGTACAGAAGCTGATAAAACTGTTCAGAGATGATCACTTGATTTTTAATACACAGAAAACAATATGCTTCCCTTATTGATGATATTAGAAGCAGCTGTGACAGTCCTGCTGGTTTTATTTGTTGGTTTTTGTTGTCGTTGTTTTGCTTTGTTTTGTTTTTTCTTCCCAATTGCCCATAAGAGCTCTATGAGACAAACAAAGTAATGGGTGATGACACTGGTTTTCCTAGTATTGACAGGTGTGGTTTCACATAAAGAAGCTGTGCAGTACAACTCAGACCGTTATGTTCAGACTAATAAGCGTATGTAACTGCACCCTTTCAACATCAGTAATGGCATCTGTCTTGGATGAGTGACTTGCATTCCATTAACAGTGTCTTGTAGGAATGGTGCATGCTTTGTTTACTTGGTGAGAACATAATATTATGATATTATTTGTTTGAAGCATAATTTGCAATTGATATAATGTGAAGTGACCACTTTGGCTGACAGATTAAACTACTGCTATTTTGTAAGCATATGGCTGGAAAATAGTGAAGCAAAATTGAACTGTTCTGATATCTAGTTTGCTCTTTCCAAGAGTATATAACTTGGTTTTAACTCTGCTTTAGAATACGTACGATAACTTAAACTGTGATTCATGAATCACATCACCGATAGTCTGCAGAGGACCAAAGGTCTGTTGTGACGGAGGAGGCAGGCTGAGAGAAGCGTGCTGTAACTCACGCAAGGGAGCGGAGATGGGTGAGATCTATTTGAAATAAGGGGAGGGGGTGGGGGAGGAGGCGCAGGCAGGATGTTTACAGTATATTTGAACTGCATCCCTGTTGAACAGAGAGGATGTTCTTAGAGAAGAACTCTTGTCCTCTTTTCTTTGCGGAAGACACGAAGTTGAGCAGCACAAACTGTTTTTCAGTGCTGTGTCTATGTCCATGGCATTGTATGTTGTTATACTATCATGGCTGTAGATAGATAAGGGCAACTACACACACATTTTATTCACACAAATTCTCGATACTGTTATGTGCTTATGCTCTGTTGGTGGCTGTCCTGCTGTGATGCGGTACGCTGTGCTGGATCTGTTTCCCACAGTTTGCGGGCACAGGTGTTATGTTACCTACTTGCATTGTGCCATCGCAGATTAAGTTGCACTGTTTCACTGGTGGGGAAGCCTGGAATTAATCGGCAGAAGGGAGCAATGAAGTGGGGAAACATAGCAAATGAGAACAATCCCAGAATTATTCTGTATCACAGAGATAGAAGTAGTGGGAAAGCTCCATGTCATCCCGCAGAGCTACTGGAGGAGTAAGGGATACGCTCCGGCATGCTGCGCTATTTCGGGCTCCAGCAGCGTGCTTCGCAGCGCGCCGGCGGTGTCCGGAGCGCCGCACCGGGCGGCGCCTCGCTCGGCCGTGAGGCGATGAGGCGGTGCGGCGGGGCCCGACCGCGGCCTCCCGCTCTCCCCGTCCCGGCGGCGGGCTCGGCGGGCTCCCGGCAGCCAATCAGCGCGGCGCCAGCGACACGCGGGGGGCAGCGCAGCCCGGCCCCGCTCGGTCCCGCCGCTCGCCCTGCCCCGCGTCCCGCCGCTCGCCGCCACCTCCCCGCAGCTCGCACCCGTGGGGTTTGGTTCGGTGAGGGGAGCGGTACTTCAGCGGCAGTTGGGGCGTGGGAAGCCGGGAGTGGAGCTGCGCTGCGCTGCGGAGCGCGCCAGGCTGAGAGGACAAGTTGGAGATGCGGGAGGAAATCGCACCTTAGGCAGATCGGGCGCTCCGGGCTGGTGCGGCGATGTACCTCTTCGGCAGCGAGGACTACGAGGCGGTAAGACACGTTCCCCGAGAGGGTCGTGGGGTTTTCATCTTTGATCGTTATTTTCACTTTATAAATTTCTCAGAATTGTGGTCAGTTGTGAATGCCAGCCAGTGCTCTGCTTCCTGTAGTCCAACTTTGGTGCTCACCGACGTGATTGCTTTTAAACGTGATGTTTTTCTGCAAGTTCTCCATGCAGTGGGACACTGGTTGCTAGGTTGGGCTGCATTTCTGCTCCTTGTCACGCTGATGGCACTGAGGTGGCACTGAAAGCATTCAGATGCTGGGTGTGATGAAGTGACACAGGCTTCGGGCAAGGCAAAGCCCTGCTTCCAAATAATTTGGAATTATTCTTTGTATTTTAGACGGACTACTCATAGGTTACAGGACTGAACTCAATTGTAGGTTATGGAATGCTGCCAAGTCATTTCTTTTGTCCAGTTCCAAACATGTCACGGCAGTGTAATGTAACGTCCATTGCAAGAGCCAGCTAAAAAAAAACCCCATAGCACACTCCCATTAGAATCTGACTTTGCTTACTTCAGTATTTGCGTAAAATGACACTCTGAAGAAGTTGTTGATGAGAAGGAAACCACAAATTACTCTGTGTTGTTGCGTGTTATTGGTATCCGACATCGGAGTTTACAGCCCAAGCCTCAAGTGCTGAGCTGTGAGCGGACGGATGGATCCTTCCACCCACACACAGCTCGTGACAGAGACCTGAGGAGCTCCAGGGAGAAGCAAAGGGAGCAACAGAAATGTTATGAACTTTTCTATAGGAAATCAGAATAAATTCTGCATGTTAAAAACGGTGCGTTCTTTGCATATAACTTGTGAATGTTTTGTTTTGGTTGCCGATCTGTTCTCTGAATGTGAAAGTATTTTTCCTGACATTCTGGGTTCTCCAGCACATTTTAAGGGTTTAATTGAGTTACCCTGGATTTTTTTGCCCGTGTTTTTTTTAATGGCAAACAGCGATGTTTGTGAGATGCCGGAAACATGGAAGAAGTTGTTGAGGAAAGAATTTAAACGCAGCTGTGTGCACATGGAGCTCATTGTGTACGTGTGTGTGAGTTGCACCAACTTTCACAAACTGAGCAGGCAAATGGAGAAGAATGTAGTTTCTCCAAAGCAATAAACAACACAGTGTTGCAGTAATTGATTTTGAACTATTAATTAATTGCTTTTAGAAATTGACAACTGACAGTGAGTTTTCAACTATAAGCTGTTAATGGTCTATATATTGTTTTAATTCACTGCATCATTGTAGCTATATCGTAAAGCATTGCCAATCAGTATTAATAGTTTTTGAGTGGTTTTTTTTTTTTTTTTTTTTTTTTGTACTGTCTCTACATTCCACTGCACCTTTTGTGGTTACTTATTGCTTTGTAAGGGGACAGGAATCTGTGAGTCTGAAATACTGAAGTACCTGGAAAGTCACCTGGATGGCTGCAGCATGGTTTTGGACTCTCATGCATCTCTCAATGAAAACATTGAGGCATTCTCTCACTGAAAATAGTTTCATTTGTAAGTCATTTGTCTCAGGCAGGTGGGACATCTCACTCCAGTCCTCCTACTGATTAGGTAAGCTAGGTGGAATGGCATCAATTGGGAAATGAATTGTATGGGCTTGGGGATGCACATATATTTGTTTTACCTTCAAAATCTCTACTGGTCCATGAAACCAAAATATATCACTTGTCTCAAACAAAATATTTCATTAAGTCCAACCCAAAATATTACTTTTATATTTTCTTTTATGCAAAATCATGCAAAGGAAAATAGGGGTGTGGGTTTTTTTAATGTTATTTTGGCAGACAAACATACCAAGATGCTTGCTTTACTCAGTGATAAGAATGTATTAAGCTATTCTTAAAATCGCCAAAAATAGAAGAGTTGGGCTATGAGATCTTGAAGAACAGTTTTATTGTTCAATAAAACCTAGAATCAGTGGGAAACTTCTTTGTAAAAATGTGTAGTTCGTGAAGCCATATGCTCTGTACTGTGGAAAAGGCATTTGTTTTATCTTCCCACATGATTACTTATGAGTCACTGCAGGACAGTGTCAGTGAAAAGAGTGACAATGAAGATTCTCAGGACTTCATCTGAAGTTCTTGATTAATTTCATCCAGTTTCAAACCGGTGTGAGACATTCTAGCTGTGAACATAAACTGTGATTCTTATCCTAGAAAGGTGATCACTAGTAAAATTAAACATTATTAAAATATCTCTTAACGGATTTCAATAGAGCTCTCTAAAGAACCCCATCTTTAAATAGAGAAACTCTTTTATCATCTTGTATATATCATTTGCACATCAATGTCTGCACACATTTACAGAAATATGAGCATGTGAAGTATTATTCCAACTCAATTAAATTTATCAGTGAATTTCTATAGCCTGGTACAACCAAGTTTTGCATGTACTGTCCTCTTTGATTTTCCTTTATTCCAATGCCTAATTAAACATGCATTATTAGTTTTTCTGGGTGCATCATAAGTCTGACAGCAGCAATACTCATTTTGTGTGTCATTTCCTGCAAAACTGGATTAACAAAGGCAATATTCCTTAAGGATCAGTTATCAAAAGACAGTACTATGGTTTAGGACCGCTCAATAGTCAGAAAAATTCATCATTATCACAACATAGTAAGAAAAGGCGTATTTCAAATTGTATTAAAACCATGTAGCTGTAGTTCTCTCCTGCTTGAATGATATTTTGCATGAAAGTTTGGACTTGGGGTATTAACCATGTTTGTCACTATTTTAGCACTTTAGGTAGTTGCTTATTAACCTCTTAAGAACTGGTGGAATCAACATATTTTGTGCCACGTACCAGGAAATGCTGAGGCGTTCAAGTATAGTAAACAACTTTATTTCATAAATAGAAGAATCCAAAAAAAGCTATAAGCTGAGGCATCTCATTTGTGGCTATAGCTTGTTAGTTAGAAAAACAAACAGTTTTTCTGTTTGTTCGCAAAATAAACCACTTGAAACAGAACAGAATTGGAGACCTTCATAGAAAACAAGAAGGGGGTGCTCCTCTCATGGTAAACTATGCTCAGTGTTAAACTCCCAAAGCATCCAGAGTTTACCTCAGGTGGCCTTCTTAGTCAATGCGTAATGTGTGAGGGAAGTGTAGGGTTGTGTTTGCATTTCTGGGAGGATTGCCTGGTTCCCCTGTGCCCCCTGGCCCAACAGGACATTTCCCATAGCCGCAGATGCTCTGTTGCTGTTCTCCTGAGTCAGCTTTGTGTAGGCTGCAGGTCAACAGCAGCCCTGTCCCCCTGCTGCCTTTCCCTTGGGTTTTGGTGTGCAAGCCAGGCAGTGCCTTGTCGTTATCAGGGCCAGGTCACTTTGCTGTCTCACCTGTATCCCTCCTGGCAGCCCTCCATAGAAGAACTATTTGGCTCCTCTAGTAGAATGATCAGGCACCACTATGATAAGTGTCAGATTAATTAGGATTTCTTCTGAGGGTAAACTGGCTGTTGAAAAGGTTTGTTGTAGGAGAGTATTTCTGAAGTAGGGGTGACTTAAGTGAGCAAGTGCTCACTTAATGAAAGTCACTGTATTTCCTTTACTCTTGCTTTCAAATATCCTTCCTGAGGTCTGTCAGTTGAACTTATATATGTAGCAATACCTTATTTACGTGCAAGTCCCCACTAAATTTATGGCCAATCTGAAGAGAAATGACAAAGATAAGAAGGGTATGTGCTAGTTTAGGAGAAAGCATACGGTCTGGGAAAGGATCTAACTCCTCAAAACTGCAGTTCATTTTATCCTCCAAAACAGCCACACTTGAGATAAAATGCTGATACTTGAATTTACAGTTTAAAATACTCCTTCTTCCCCCGTTTACCCCTTGGACACAACTTAGTCAAGGAGGTTTGAACTGCAGGTGTTGAACTACTTCCTAAGAAATGATATACGTGCAAATTTTACCTTTAACCTCAGAAATAGGGTAAATAGTAATAGTCTGTTGCTACAACAGGAGTTGTCTGGGAGGATGATGGAACACAGAATGTGATCATACTTTTAGGAAGTGATACTTTATTTAATTGAAGGAACTCAAAACTTGGCTCTCAAACTTTTACTCTTTATAAATTTTTCTCTTCCCGAGAATCCTTAGGAGGAATAGAAAACCTCTTCATAGTTCCTGTGAATTGTTTGTGATGTCTGGAGCAAATATTTTTGTTGCTTGTAAATCTAGCATTTGTCACTTGTATTCTCCAGGCAAAAGTTTTGAAGTTGTCTATTTAAATTAAATCTTCAGTTCCCTGGAGTTTGCTTATGTCCTTTTGCAGGATGGGGCACTTTGAATTGAATATTAAAGATGATGTTGACAGATGCCAGTTACACTTCTGGCTCCTGCAGGGCAGCCTTATCTGCTAAAAAGTATGAAAATCTGTCTGCTGAATTTCTAAAGGACTGGAGGATCTTGAAGCATTCAAATAACGTTTGAGTCTGAGAAGAGTTCCTTTTTAAATGCTGTTAGTGAATCAAACCTTGATTGTGTTTGCAGTAAGCATGCTGCTTGTAGGGCAGATTTGGCTGTAAAAAGGAGAAAAGCACTCATCTGTTTTAGACACTTATTACAGTGAGTCCTAGAAATCAGCAGGCCGAACACATTGATGTGTTTTCAGTGTTTTTTCTGAATCATTGCTACTTACCTTATTTCATAAACTGAATAAAGGGAGAAAAGATAATTAGGGTGTTGTTAAGATTCAAAGGAGTCACGTTTAAGTGTGTAGCAGTGGCATTTTTTTTTAAATCATATTGCAGACTAATGGAGGACCATGTCTAAAAATCATAAATCAGAATTAATTGATTTGGGAAACGCGCTGACTTGAATTACAAATGCAGATCTGCAAATTACCTGTGGCAGAACACTGTAAAAAAATAAACCAGCAGATTTTGGAATAACTTTTATTTATTCATCTTAGTTTAGTCTAAGGCAACATCTCATGCTGTGTTGAGATGAATAACTTCTGAGACAACTGGGAGTGTAACTTGAAGTGCAGATGTGTAAGGTTGTGCTTTGTCCATCCTCAGATGAATCATTTAGCGTTTGGATTCTCTGCATTTAAACTGCAGATGATATTTGATTATCTCCTAGTAATGGTAGAGGTTTAACCTGTTAAAAGTGAAAAGTTGCTTTAAAAAATACTGTTTTTACATGTTAAAAATGCTACTATATGATTAATTTTCAACTACAGGTGTTGTATGTGCGTACTGGGAATGGAGTTAGTCATGTAAAAAAGATCGTAATGCAAGTAGTGCACTGTGTGAAGGGCATGTGTGCTCACGTCCAGTTGTGAGGTTTGGATGTGGGGTTATGAGTCATCCTTATCAGCCCTTTGCCTGTGGATCCTCCACAGCAGCCAAGAGCAGAGAAAATACAGTTTTGAACTGCATGTGAAGTTCAAGATTCGTTCTGTACGGCATCATTCCCCACAGCTAGCATGGAAACGTCTCAGCTATACTCAAGACTTTGCACGTGAGCCCCAGGATTCCCTTGAGGGAAGCTGGGAAGAGCCACGGGCTCCAAGCCTTTATTGGAGCAGCTCCTGCAATGGCATCAGTTGGGAAAGCAAAACACTGGGGAGGAAAACCTTAATAAAGCTAACATATAGAAAGATCTTGGTCAATAATGCGTTGCTCTCAGCATGCTTTCCAATTAGTGATCTGTACAACTGCACTGAAAGTAGTTTTTCTCCCCTGAATTATGCTGGCATTTGTCCTCCTGTAGTGTTTGTGCATCCAAGATAGATTATTTTTAATGATAATGTTACTGTTTGATCTTCATATACACTTTCTTGTCACTTTTCATTAATTTGAGTCTCAGTGACTGAGTATGGAGGCTTTTTGGTTAGTGGTGGCGTACTGGAAGGATTTACGTTGTACTGCAGCAGGCTGCCCCAAGAGATTGTAGAGTCTCCTTCTCTGGAGATATTCAAGACCCGTCTGGATGCTTTCCTGCGCGACCTGCTGTAGGGAACCTTCTTTAGAAGGAGCTTGGGCTAGATGATCCCCAGAGGTCCCTTCCAACCCCTTTCTGATTCTGTGATGCTACACCTGGCCTATCCCTCCATCCATCTCCAGCACAGGACAGGCAAGAGCAGTGTGGGAGGGGTGTGAAGGCTGCCTTGAGGCACTGAGCTGGTCGTGGTGTTACGTGCAGGTCCTTCAGCTGTATCTCAGCCTTACACCACACAGAGCATTGCTTGCTTTTCACAGTGTGTTGCCCTGGTGTGCTGTGCATTCTGAAACTAAACCTGAGTATTCCACTTCAGGAACTATCTTCTTAAAAGAGATGTTTCTGACAGAAAATTGTGAGGCAAATTGATAGCTGCAATTAACCCATAGTCTTCCGTAGAAGTTATTGCTTAGTGGTGCCTGAAGGCAATGGCAGAAGGGAGTGAGTGGACCTCTTGCTGTCGAAATGGGACACAAGTATCTCACTGGGGCTGAGAACCAGATTCATAACTGAGGCACACATAGGAAAGTGCCCTGTGAAATAAAGGAAGGTCAAATGGTTTCTGGAATTTAGAAGCCAGCCACACTGACCAGCTCCAGGTGATCCATTGTCAAGGGAGAAGCTGAGTTCTATTTATGGCATAGATGGGATGAGATGAGGAATGTGCAAAGTGGCTAGATTGACAGGACTAATGCATGAATATGGAGAAAAAAAAAAAAAAACAAGATATTTACAAATTTCATATGCACATTGCATGGGTGAGTATCCTTGTGTTGCTACTGTAGGTTCCTCCTTTGCTTCTCACCTTCCTCTACCAGCTTGTAGTATGTGGTGGTGAGAAAAAAGACCCCAGGGCAGAGGTGAGCACAGAGCCCTACCACTGCATTTCCTCCACCAGACTGCTCCAGGTAGTCCTGTACCTCTTGTGTCATCCTCCATTTTGAGACAGCAGCAGGAAGCATGGAAGAAAGTCTCGCTCAGGACCTGAGAACAGTTGGCTTTTAGCAGTGCTGATAGCTTATGGCCTAATGAAATCTTTAAATTGCTTGGTTCTTGTTGCAATATTTCTGACTGAAGGAAATAAATATGATATTACCATGTACTTTCTGGCAGATCTGAGTGTTTCTTCAGCAACTTTTTAAAAACAGAGTCAAATATTGTTTTCCAATAAAATACCCTAGTGCAGGGAATTTCATAGAGTCTACTGTTTCTCATATTACCCTAAACCAGTCTCCTACTTTCTTCATTATACCTGATAGTTCTGTATACAAGTGAAATCAAGGGAACAGAAAATCACAGCAAGTTCTTTGTGTGTTAGATCTCTGAGTTAAGGCAAACAAAGCCAGTCAAAACAAAGTGCATGAGCTCACAAAAAAAAAAAAAAACAACAGCAAAACAAAAAAAGAAAACAGATATTTTGGAAAACCAGTCATGACTTGGGGGAATATTGAAAGCGTTTATCCAGTTGTGACTGTGGATTTGTTCTCAGAAATGTGGAAGTCATATATTGTAAAGCAGCGTTACCCTTGAGTAGTTATGTGATGTTCTGTGTCCTTCTAGGGAGAATATTTGCTGACTTGTTAGGTGTTTCTGTTCTCTCTTTAAGTCTGGCAAGGTGCTGCTCAGCATCTCTTGCTGAGTTTTGCCTCACAGAAGTTAATCAAGACGAACTTTAAAAAAGGAATCCCAAAAACTTTGTGATCAAGAATAATATAATCTTTCTTTTTTTGTATTGTCATTTGCTCTACAGATCTTGATACATATGTATCCATATCCCATATATATACATATCCCATATCTATCTATCTATCTATCTATCTATCTATCTATCTATCTATGAAGGAAATGAGGAGTTTGAATTGAACTTGTTATAATCACAGCAAGTGTTAGCCGTAGGGACACCAGTCTGACTATGGCAACAAACACAGAGCTAATGGGCTAATTCCTTGTGCTTCTCTGATTTATGTAGCTGCCAGAATTAGCTTGGATTCCTCTGCACGCATCTGAACGTGTATGTGTACGTGTCTGGGCATTTAGGAATTATTTACAGTTTGCTCTCAGTTACACCACACACATTCATATTTGCTATTTAATGAGATGTCAAGGGACATCTCTAGGTAGAGAAGACTCGTGGATAAGAGATTCTAGTGTCCTGCCTGTTCTAAGGCATTGATTTGTAACTCTCAGGGTAGAACCCTGTGCAGAAAAGTTACAGCTATTTAGAAGGCAGCTTGAATGTGTCTGGTTAAAGAAATGGGCCTTGTATGTGTTGTGTATGAATGCAGCACAAGAAATTTCCAGAATTTTCACAGGCCCCAGTGCAGTGCTGGTAACAATAGAGTTATTTTAAAGACTGTTCTCCAGCTGAATATTTGTGACACGCATTTTGATTATGATGTTGTTTAGTCTGTGGATAGATGTGAGTTAGCCAGCAGGGTTACACGTGGAAGATGTGTTATGTGAAACACTGAATCGTGACTTCCCTGCAGCACATATGGGAAGCTGAAGTCACAGAGGCACGTTCACGCTGTCTGCCATACATGCCTGAGTGCCTGCTGTGGCAGACTGCCTGTTTTAGATGCTCTATCTTGGGTAGTGCAGCTACTTTTCTCCCATCTACAGTGTATGAGGTGGTGTCTGGCAGTCTAGATAGCTCGCTGCTCCCTTGACCTTTCAACACCATAGTAGTTATGACAGCTAGATTAAGCATTCCTAACAGGCAGGCTGAATATAGTCTAATGCCATTTTGATAGGAACCCTCCACGCAGGTGAATCAAAAGCCGGAACAATCTGCTTCAGATCATGTGATCTCTATTCTGTTCATCTCTTCCAAGCACAATTCCTTTTATTTATTCCTTTATTTTCTTCTTTTACAATTGAGATTGTGTTCATGTCTGTGTAGGAATAGATTTTTGTTTTCCAGTCATTTATAATAAGTAGATGTGATGAGCCGAAACAACTGTTCAGAGTAAACCGATTATTTATTTCTATTGCATATTGGCTGTGAGGAAGTCTGCCACAGAGGAATCCATCCAGCTCTTTCACAGACCGTGAACATCTATCTTCATGAAGATTTGTCTTCTCTAAATATTAAACAAGCTCTGGGCAATTGATTGGCTAAATGAAGCACTGTTTGTTTACTCAAACAGTGTGCTATTTTCCAGATAGCAGCTTCAGCTGGTGGGGCAGAATCGTGAAAAGCTGAGGATAGTTATCATATCTTCCATAAGAGGCACTGATTTTTCATTCAGCAGATCTTTTTTTAATTTATTTATGTATTTTTATGTAGAAGCAGGTAATGCTAACTGTGACAGGCTTGTTTATTATTTTGTGAATCTCTGACCAGACTATTAACTAGGATTTGTACAGGGAAGCAATTTAGTGAAACCTGGATGTTTTGATTCCTGTAATTGTAGGACTACAGGAACCAGCAATTTTGAAAGCTTTTCTCTGAGGAATGAATGAATGGAAGCCCTGAGAAGTTCTGTGCATGTTTCCTTGTCATTTCTAACACAATGTGAATCTACACACTGTAATACAGCAGTACGTTATTTCAAATGCCAAAAAAATCTATGAATACTCAATTCTAGAATAATGAACTGTCTTTTATGGTATGCAGCTTAGTTTTACTGTTCTGTTAAAGTTACAAACAAGTCAGATGGACTTATCAATACAGTTATGACCTTTTTTAAAGGCTGTTTTGGTGTTTTTCTCCAAGTATCTTAGCAAATATCAAGTCTGAGTGTTTGTTGATGCAAGCAAAGCAACATTGTTGCATCGATCCAAAAAGAGTGAGTGTCCTGCTGAGCTGAACTCTTCATTCTGAGAGCAGATAGACCATTACACTTCTGTAATGCAGCTACACTTCTTTATGCAGTGGCAGCAATGGTAAGCCAGTTCATAGAATAAAAAGCTGGTTCATGCATTACTGTTATTAGACTTTTATATTACAATAATATAATCCTATTGTAGGCCTATTCCTGGAAGGAACTGCTCAATATTGAAAGAAAAATGTCCTCCATAGCTTTTTTCTGACACATAGTTGCCCAGAAGTACATAAGAACTTCCTTACTTTCAGTGAAGAAAAAATGTTTTCTTTCATGTGAAGAAATAGGATTTACTGAGAGTTACCTCAGAACTTGATGCATTTGTGTTCTTCTGTGTGTGTGTAAGCAGCTCAGCAAGATAAATTCTGAGAGTAAAGGTCACATAATTTGTTAAGAAGTTTATTTGTTACATAAATAATAATATTTATTCTTCATTTATTTATCTAAGACATTAGATTACTTTAGAGCTTGTTTTTACTTTACCAGAATGGAGATTAATCAATAAAATTCTTTATAAAGCTGCAAAATTTCCATCCATTGAGATTTTCAAAACTCAACTGGTCCGAGCAAACTGATCTGGCTTTGACTCTGGCCCTGTCTTGAGCAGGCAGTTGGACCAGCCATCCTCTGGAGGTCCTCTCCAACCTGATTTTTTCTGTGATTCTCTTCAGAGAATACAGACTATTAAGAAGTGTTGCTGTCACTGAAATAGAATTTCCTATGTTTTATATGGTATAAATCAAAACTTACTCACAGAAGTCTTCATCATGTTGAGCAGTCACCTAGCTCCTGTTGCTGAAGGATACCCTATGTAGTTCTGAAATTTTAAGCCATTGGTCTGTAATTAACCATTATCTGCTTTCTATATAAGCTTGGTGTTATACCTGTAGAGTGAGAACTGAAGGACAGGGGCATTAGGTTGTTGCTCAAGTGTAGTCAGCATGTATCGTGTTGTGGTTTACCACATATATTTAAGAAAGTTGTATTCTGCTTCCCCTAATTATCATGTGGTCTTTCTAAGATGGAATTATTCTCATTGTTTGCAATAATTCTGTTGTTTGTTGTACAGACATCATGGCAAGTACATGGGTGGCCTTCAGAGATGCTTGAGCAAAATCATAAGCTCATTGTACAAGGCCCGAGTACCATATGTGAAATTTTGCTTTCACTGATTGATGTTCCACTAAAACTCAACAGCAAGAAAATTATTTTTTAATAATCATCACATCCCCTTATTTGCTGATATCTGCAAATAGTTTAAACTGCTTTGTCTTCTGGGTACAAGAGTCTTCCTATCTGTGCATGAATGCTATTGCCCTCTCCCCACGAGTAGTGTTGATTTTTAAGGAAAAATGCATAATTTTGCTCAACCATATCTTGTTAATCTGAACGAATTATCTGATCAGTTTGAATGCTGAGTCCTCATGGACTCTACCAGGAAGAAAATCTGGGAAATGATCAGATTAGAACTGTCCTTAGTGCATTGAGGGAGAAAATGCAATACAGCTGATACCATTTCCTCCAACCATTGCTGCGTTGTCGCCATCAGACTAAGAAGATTTGATATCTTTCTGTATGCCTCCTGGTTATAAGCATGCTTCAAAAAAGGAAAAGAAAAAAAAAAAAAAGAAAGAAAAGAAAAGAAAAAGAAAAAAGAAAAAAATAAAGCAAAATATAAATACAACGAAAACAAACAAAACCAAAACCCCAACTACCACAATTTATTTTGTTTCCCTTAGGGCTATTTTAAATAAACCTGGACATCTGTGTTTGTAAGGGAGAGATTAGTCCTGCAGTTACACAACATGTTCTGTGCCTTGTGACAATTGACGATGTGTTCTGGCACTTCCATGGTTGATTTCATGACATGAAAAACTTCCAATTTATATAAATGTATTTTAGCATAAAAGAAGGAAACAAGAAGGACCTACTCTTGGGATCACTGGCTTTGATGATACTGAAAATGAACCGGACTTTAAAATATACGATGACTTTTCAAATCACAAAAAGATCCAACCCTGCAGACGACTGACAGAATGTGCAGGATAACAAGGAAGCACATTTGTGTTAATGTGAGTTCAGCAACAATGTGCTAACTGTATGAGTTACCAGGTTATAGATGGAATAACCATTGCAAAAGGAGTGATGGGAGAAGGGAAGTGCACTCCTAGAGTGAAGTTTTGGTTTCCTTAAAAAAGTTTATTGTATTTTGTAACAAATAATTCAATAAGCCTGATTTAAATCCGTTCAGGAAAAGCGTAAAGTTAAAACATTTAAATAATTCAGTTTCCAAATACTTCTTTTCCAAAACAGAATGAACTGGAATACTACCAAAAGTAAGTAGCTTAAAGCTGTTTTGTTTTTTTTTTTTTAATAAAAAGTTTCTTGCATTTCTTTTTTACTTCTGAGTTTATTCTGATTAAAAAAGCCAGCATTGCATTTCTGGAGAATATTCCAGAGGAATATTCTTTGAGGATGAGGATACTTGAGTTACGGTATAGATTTTGCAATCCATATGGCCACTGAGATTTAGTTGTAATTTTTTACACAGAAACTGATTTCCTTATAAACTGGAGGAAATAATGAATTTTCAATAAGCATAACAAAATGCTTTTAAGAAGAGAATTAAATTCATTTCCAAACAATGGAGCAGAAAGGGAAAAGCCAGTTTCAGCCAGTGCAGCTCCAGAAGAATACAAATTGGCTGGGAGGACATGAATTTGTTTAAATTTTTTTAGTGAGAGCACAACGCATTTTGAGACCATGAGTTTCCGCTCTTCAGTCTTGCATCACTGACTATCATGCCCTCTGCACCCAGCAGCTTGTGAGGGATGTGGTTGGGCCTGGAGTCCTTTCCTTACAGCAAGAGGCCGAGGGACCAGAGCTAGAGGAAACTGAAATATCTCATGATCCTGAAAACAAGATGTACTATGTTGTCACAGCTCTAACGCAGGACAGAACTGCTGCATGTGTTTTAGTCTTTTTTTTTTTTTTTTTTTTTTACGATTTTGGATTTGTCAGCAAATCAAATGTATTTTTTGTTGATTTTCAGTATTGTGGTAGATGGAAGAGCAGCCCAAGGTTCATGATTTGTTGCTTCCTCTCAAGGAGGAAATGGCTCACAAGAGGGATGTTATGTAAAATACGCTCCTGACCCCAGCAGTCTGTTCTGAATCAGACAGAAGTCTGTTCCTGATGTTTTTGTGCATAAAAGATGGAAAATGTTTCGTCTTGTAGGTCAAATCCAGAGCTCACTTATTATCCTGGAAGGTGGTTGTTGTACTTTACTAAACTTCGAACATTCCAGAGTATGAAAACCATTCTAGCACTCAGCTCAGATAGATCACAAGTTCACATGCTTTCTTATGATTTCCTCTAGTTTTTCTATTCATTTACGTTTTGTTTTTCTTCAGGTTAGCCTCCAATAACTGTCTTCAGTAGCTGGCACGTTTCTGTTGCCAGGTTGCCTAAAATGTTTATTCCTCTTTTAAGCCTCCCATTGTTTAAAAGGTAATATCTCAGTGATGCTTCTACAAGTCTGCACTACAATTTATGTTTTAGCTGTAGTGAAAATATTCTTAGATTTGCACATTATTAGAGAATGCATATTACTGTTGGTTTCCTACCACCCTTCACTAAATTGTTTTTATAAAGCAGTGTTTTATGTACTCTTCATATTCCTACTTGTTTTTGCTTGTAGACGGACAATGGAGGCAGTAATATACAGAGACATCAGACCCATTTCTTAGATTAGATACTACACTGAAAGTGCAATAGGAAGGGTTTGTGAGTCAGAATCATAAACTATGAGCTGCTGGCCCTGTTTGTAAAGGACTTGGCAGATTACAAGTTTTCCCAGCCATGTGGATTGTGATGGGGACACGGGCATGCCCTGCGCCAAGCACTGCAGCCACATGTACCTTGCACTCTTGACCTAGTGTGTGAAGTTGGAGGTTAGAAGGAACCAATGGATCTCAACAGTTGATATTAACTGGAGTGTTTTGGTTTTAGAGCAAAAATTGTGATGATAGAAAATGCTGGAAAGAGAGAATTCAGCAAGACTATTACTTTGGTATGTCACAGACAAGAGGAACAAAAGGCCTTTCCAGAGAGATTTTTGCATTGATGATAAAGTACCACACGCTGTGTTGTATTCTTGAAATCAGCTGAGATTAACTATGTCATCTGGATTGTAATGGAAATCTTGTATTGCCTAGATGGTAGAAGGAGCCCCATCTCAGAAAAACTACAGACAGATTGGTTCAGTTTATGCTAGACCTGGAGGAGATGTAATAGGTGTAAGGAGCCAGTCCTGATGTTTTTCAAGCGGTATGCCTAAAGCTGGAGGCTGGAGCTAACACCTGAAAGACCCACACAGCTTGTGATACACTTGGAAGCAGCTGACGTAGCCCACCGAGGAGGATTTGTGTGCTCTATATGGTGTTTCTGTCCTGAAGCAAGCCATGCTGTGCAGTGAGCCTGCAGCTTGGTGCTCCCGGCAGTAACAAGCGGGGCTGCAGATGCCCAGGGATGGCTGTGCCTGCTGAGGCACCTGGGCTGAGTCACCACTGAGCGGCTGGCTGACAAGCGAGCTCCCAGCGACTCTCAGTTAGGGAACACTTCATTAATTAATTCTTCAGTCTTCACTGTGTGTAATTTAACAAAGGGCATGTTAAGAATACTCTCCTAAATAAGCAATGAGCAAATTGCAGTGTTTCATGTCATGACAGTCACTGATTGCTGTTAACACAAGATAATGACTAGAAAAATCAAGATTTCAGTAGCGGAAAGTGAAATGGAAAATAAACTTGTCAGAGGTAGGAAAACGTTGTTTCTGACAACTAACCTGTGACAGCAGCTTCTTCAGAGTGTACTCTTGCCAAAGCATCTCGGGAGATGTATGGAAACAAAATAATTAGTTAAACAGTTGAACACGTTTACAGTACAGAAATGAGAGATAACAAGCAAATACACATCTCTAAAGCAGCTGTTACAGTTGCAATAGTAGAATATGGACTTCACCATGTGTATTTAACTTCAATATTTTTAATAAATAAAAAAACAAAAAACCCACCAGAAATACAAAACTTTTATTCTTTGTCTGGAGTAGATGTAAAAGGTTAAATTAGGAAATCAAGCAGGGCTTGTACAGGCAGACGTAATTTGATGAAATGCAAGGGAAATATATTTTTCCTTCATAGTTCTCCATTGCTAACAGCATTTCATGCTAACTTTTAAAGGAAGTTATTTTTAAGTATGCAGAAAATCTTAATGACTTGAATCAAAATCCCAGATAAAAATATACCAAAGTTCTGGAACAGAGAATCTAAATTGGCACTTTTAAGTGAGCTGAGACAAATTGAGATGATGGTTGCCATGCTTTTCTGTAAAGTCTCTCCTTTCCTAGTTGACTTTCTGTTTCCATGTTGTCATCTCAGATGCATTTTCCATTTTTTCCTCTCTAATTAAGAGCCCTTACAATTTCGTGGCTGACCTAATCTTTGTCTCTCTCTGTTCTTTCTTGTATATCAACTCATACATTATATATTTAAAAGCTTTTTTTTTTTTTGAGTTGTCTTTCTGCAATTTAAAATCCTTCCTTTGTGTTTCCAGCTGTTGATTTAATGCAGTCAGAAATGGTATTTGCTTCTTCTTTCCTGAAAATCTTCTTTTTTTTTTAAAACCTGCTTCTTTTTCAGTAAACAGCAGCACAGTTCAACTTGTTATTACTAATAATCTTGATTTGCCTAAGGGCTTAGACATATGGTTAAAGTTACTGCAGCTCTAAGAAGTTGTCATGAGTCAACCAAGTTGTGTTGAGATCAGTTGTGTGTGCTGGCAGTCTGAGGCAAAAGTGAGATGATTCAAGTTCATGCAGCTTGCAATCATTTCCTTGGTGTATTTTTCTTATTGATACCTATCTCTGAGTTGTTCCACTGGCAACATCTCTTACCTCTGTTATTGCTCTGACTTTCACAGCACAAAGTCATCAATAATTTAAGCTCTGCCTCTACCCCCTATCAAATTAATTACCTTCATTAAAAAAAAAAAATCCCTAATTTCTTTAATAAGAACAAAACCCAAAGCCTATAATTATTCAATTACTTGATTATTGTTGATAAGATATATTTTAATAAGCTGCGAGACCTCCTAAGATTCCTATAGTTTGCCTACTCCTAAAAAGCATGCTAAACTTTCTCTTTTCTGATAAGCAGGAGAATCTCTTTGTCAGAAAATAGAGATCTACCAGATTAACCTCCTTCAGAGGCTCTCAAAGAACTAATCTCTGCCATAGTACATATAGAACTTACTTAAACAACAACCCACCATGGTTATGCAAGTGGTGACTCATAGTGCCGTTACTGAATGGTTAGAATGCTTTATTCTCTATTATGTTTGCTACCTTGATCTGTTCTTTCTTTTCCTTCCCAGTATTTGTTCGTTCTTTTAGACTATGAGTTCTTTTAAGCAGGGTTTGTAATTCACTGGGACTGTACTTAGTGCAATAGTGTCTCAGGTAGTTGTCTCTTTTAGTTGCTTTTTGGAAAAAAAAAAAAAAAAAAGGCAAACTGTGGTTCACCAGAACATCTCATGGATTTGGGGAAAGCTTGGCTGTGGCTGTGGGGTCTGTAGCTGCCCTCCTGGAAACAGTTTGCATATATCACCAGAAGTTTTCCTAAGAGTGACCTCAACAAGCCCATCATTCCACTAACAATTCAATCTAACACTACTTTGTCTTAGCAACAACAGAAAAGCAAATGTTTAGGCTGGTACTATGAAAATGTTAGTGCAAATGTGTGTGGGGATTTTTTTAGTGTGTGACTTCTGTGGGGGACTTTGTTTATTTTTTGCATGATAAAGTACCTGGTGCAGCTGTTCCCCTGGTCAGTGAATGCTGAAATCCAAGGTTTCTGAAAACCTAAGGGCTGTTTTTAAAAACTGCTTTCATCCAGCTGTTGGTTGGATTAGCATCTTGGAAACCTGCTAATGTCCTGCTGAGAGCTGCAGTGAAGCTTGAAAAAGTCATGGTGGGAGTAAAGAGAAGAGGGGTTTCCTATATAATCTCCTTTTTAATCACATTACTGCCCTAAAGTTCCCAGCTGTTCCAAAATTTTTCTCCTCCTGTTATATGAAGGTCCTCTGTGGATGTAGGTGCTGCAGCAATGTCCAAATTGCTCTAAAACAAAAAATAAACAGAATTCCAATCAACACAGTTTTGTTTTATAAATGCAACAAAATATTTCAGTGTCTATTGTAGGATTTGTTCACGTTCCTTACATACTGTCTGTGGGAAAGCAAGTTTATTTGGGATTTAAGTGAAAATAGATGTGCAGTGGACAAGTAGCCAAGCTCTGGTCATGCCAAATGCCCAAGGGCAATGAGGACTCACCTTTGTTCCAGCCTGGCTGTAATGGCCTTCATCAAGGAGTCAGTGATTCCTGCAAGATGCATATGTGATCTCTGTCCTTTTTCTCAATATGTTTCTTTAGTTATGTTTCTTTAGTTTGTTGTACACAACAAATGTGCATACAAAACAATCAGAATTACTTTTGTATTTCCTTAAAAAGGCTGCCCTTAATTTTACAATCTGTATGATATGACGTTTTATGGCACTTTCAGAGTTGTGTTTTGTGCTTTCTTCAACATCTTTCAAAATGGTGACTTTTCTTAGAGGTCTAAGTAAATCTTTCCCTTCACCAACTCTGGCCACTGTGACAAGCAGAGGCACTTCTTGTATTGAGGGTGCTGTTCTAATTGCATGGCCCATAGATTGCAGGTTGGTTAGCACCTGCTTAAACAGTAAATCTATACTCTCTGTTAACATACTACAGAAATTTGCCCATGGCAGCAGTTTAACTTCATACTAAAACACTGTTTTGCATTTTCCTTTTGGTTTGCATTGCTTTTAAAATTTTTAAATTAATTGAAAATTTTACAGAATTTTACAGAATTTACAGAAGTAATCTTTCAACATTTCTTTCTCACTGCCTTGTTTTCTGGCACTTCAGAAGTAGTAACACGTCAGATGGACGTAGTATATATGTTGTATAGTATATATGTATATATTGTATCAAATGTACCATCAGGACATGTGATGTCATTCTGATGATTTCCACAAGATTAGAAGATAAGCAGATAAAAATCTCTATATAGATTCTGAATACTTAAATCAGTACAGAAAGTACAAATCTCACTGTGTTGGTGAGGGGAACAATTCAAAGTATGAAGCTATGAAGATTTTTCTCCTTTTGGATTTAAAATTCTCTTCAGCTTTAAATAAGAGAGGGGATAAAAAATACATCTAGGAGAAAAACCTGGCATCAAGGATGAGGACTCTGTGTGAACTCACACATACCTGATTCCTTGTAAGATCGTTTGCACGCTGCTTCAAGTCTTCATTTAATAAGTAATAATGTTAAAAGTTCCTACTTGAAAAAACTTGTTTGATTGTTCTCTTAAGACAATTATTTGAGAATTTTCATGAGTTTTGAAGTTACCTGTCCTTTTGATATTTAGCACTTAAATGGGTTGCCAACCTAAAGAGAACCACTGGGTACCCAGAGGACCACTATTATTTTTCATGAGGCATAAATATAAACTCCTGACTAAATATGCAAGTGTAATGATAGCTATATTAACCCAGAGAGAATTTATTACAGTTACAGACCAAACATATCAACAGATTTTGGCTGTACTTCAATCAAAGTCTGTACTCAAGTTCCCACTGTGCTGACCAAAGTTACAGGTGGTAAAGAAAACTAACAAGAAAAATAAGATCTCTAGAGACTCCACCTAAGTTAACTAATGGTTTCCTAACTGCAAGTAATGGAAAATAACAAGAATCGTAATTAGAAAGCAGTGTTTCTTGCTTGGAGGACACAAAATAAGACATAGTCTTGAAGAAGAAAAAAACCTCAAACATAAGTACATGATCTGTGATTCAATGATGTCGTATTAACAGTGTAAAAGATATGGATTCAGATTAAATCAAATTAAAAAAAAAAAAAAAATAAACAACCCCCCACCAACATATAGAATATATTCTCATAGAGTAAGTGGTAAGACAGTTGGTAAATATTTGTCAAGCACGTCATTAAAACAGGAAATGATTTTTAAGACAAATGTGTTTTGTAAACATGCCAAGGAAGGATGAAAAGGGGAGAATGAATAGATAGGTTAATTATTACCATGAGTTGTCTCACTTCTGTTTGACAGTTTCTAGTGAAAGATGAGGAACTGGGGACCGTAGCAGCCCTCAGTCTTATTGCAGCTCTTCCACATTGCAGTGGAATGAGAAGAAGACCTGCAGAAACTCAAAATTTCAGAAGCACTTGGGAGAAGATTCATGCTAGTCTCCAGAGCAAGCTCTAAAGCTCAGTGTAACCCAGGAAGGTAATCTAGTTTCCTTACCTGTAGTGAAGGGATGGTGCTCATCCACTTGGCTCTGAATTCCTTGAGTAATCAGATTATTTCCAACTGAGATAAAAACTGATGAAACTACAGTGATCTATGTTGTTTTTTTTTATATATTTTTTCATATAAAAGCGGTTGAAAATATTCCTAGCTCATTAAAAAAATACTAGCTTACAGCATGTATTATGTGTCCCCCTTCTCTCCTGATGTCAGACTTCAGGTTTTTTTTTTTTTTTTTTTTAATTTTTATTTTTCAATTTGTTTTCTTTTTTTTCCCTTTTCCATATTCAGGAAGTGGGAAACTCCTGATATGACCATGTCTGTCCCACTGGGGAAATAAATGTAACGCTGAATTTAATTCATGTGATTTGTCAGTATAATTAAAATAAATGGAATCATTATGACTTTCTGGATGTGTGTTGGGATTGTAGCCAGCACAAGACAGGAACACCACTGCAAATCATCTCTGTGGCTAGAAGATGAAATTCCAGTTTCTGTAGTTCTGAGCTAACATCTTGTCCCTTTTGTGGGCATAGGAATGATGTTTCTGTGCTTTTTGACTTTCTCGTAGGTTGAGCACCTTTGGCAATATCCCTTGCCAACAACATGATTAACAACACTAAAGGTGAAGCCACACCATTTCAGAGGTGCACGATGTGATGTATGTGCTGTAGGACCGCTGCAGAAGGCTAACACTCATTCTGTCATTTGCATGGTGGCAGTGTTGGGCTGCATGGCTTATGCAGTTGTTTTCCCCTTATTTAGAGATAACGTTGCTTAGAGGCTGATTTGCAACACCACACCATGCTCCTCCAGAGCAGTGTGTGGAGCTGCAGAGCTGAAAGTGTTCAGTGGTGCCCAGCTTGCAGCCATCAGGTGCTGGGAAGATCCTGGAGCATCCCAGAGGCTAAGGCTGGTGTTACAGGACTTAAATATAGTCTCAGAGCTTTGATATAGGTCTGATAAAAGCAACTAACTGTCACTATTTTGACAGTTGTATCAGTGTTTGACGTCTACACTGAGCTGCTGGTCACTTGCTGGTGCTTGGCTTTTGCTACTGATTTCTACCAGCTCCACTGGTTCAATACATTGATAAACTGAAGTTTTAAATAATAGATACATTTGAAATGCTATTGCAAGATTACAGTGACTCTTGGCATTTTCCTAGTGGAAAATGTATTTTACAAAATTCAAGGAAAGTCTGAGTATGTTTTGCTTCTTTTGCTTTAATTCAATAGGCATTTTAGTTTTCAAACTGTAATATGGTAGATGTATTTGGACTCCTCTAAGCAAAATATCCCATGGTGAGTAATCTGCTTGATGTAAAAGACAGGTTATTAAACTTTAAGCTTATTTTTAATGGACTTCAGGGGAAGAAAATTGTGAAAGTTAAATCTACCTTTATTTCAAACTATTAGTTTAGTGCCAATTATTGTTTGCTGCAATAGTGGTTAAATGTAGGCTGCTGTATCTCTTGCAATGGGGTAATTTTGTTAATATACAAACCACAGCAGGACTGGATCCTTGGTAGATGAAGGGCTCTGACTTCCCAGGAGAGGCTGAGATGCTGCTACAGGTGCACCACCAGTGCCCTCAGCTCTGATCTCTATTTTTCCTCTAACTGTGGATTCATATTTAAGGCAAGCACTTCAGTCTAGCTCTAAGGATCTTTTTTTCTCCACAATTTTGCTTAGTGTCAGCGAATTGTAAATATCCTGGATAATCGTGCCTTTGTATGTTATTCCCATGTCAGCTTACAAAAGGATGGAAAGCAAAATGCAGAAATGAAATGTTTCCTTTTGCTCTGCTAGCATCAAATATTTATGCACTAAGCAGTTACAGCACCCTTGCTTTTGTCATCTGCCTATGTCAGACGAACACGAGCAGTGACGAGGGGGTTAATTCCTGCTCAACAGGCACACTAGTGAATCCAGGGCTCTGCATAGCATGGTGCGGGCTGGCAGCAGACATGTGCGGCAGCAGTGAGATGCTGTACCAGCCTGTCCAGTTTTCCCTCACGTTTTCCAGCTGTTTACCCTTGAGATGTAAAATGGCAATTTGGCATAGGCTACTGGCACGGTGTGATGCGAGCATCTGCGTAAAAGGCTGCACGGATGGAGCATGCCCAGTGCTCTGAGCAGCCCATTACCCCACCCCCAGCCAATCTAGGAGGAGATGAAATGAACTTTGCACTTGCAAATGTCACTGAATGCATTTTGCACAGGATTTTAAAAGGTTCTCTTACAAGCACTATTTTTAACAGCCAAATCCGCCCCCCCAAATGAAAAAACCCTAGGTATTTTTCTGTGATCGACCTCAGTTGTTATCAATTGAAGCATCTCTCACAACATTTACCTGAAGTCTGGCATGTTTTATTTTTTTCTTGTTCAAGCTGAGCTTTTTTTGGTGGTGGTGTGGATATTTTCTTTTTTTTTCTGATTTTTTTTTTAACTGGAATGAGAAAATTTATGAATTTAATTGCACTAGAATACTTGGAAACAGTGAGGCTGCAAGCTTGAAAGGCAGAGGGAAGAAAAGAAAGGCTCTCGCAGCAGAGCATGGATAGGAAAGGAGCGGTGATTCTGCGGTGCTCAGCGTGCACATGTTGTGTGAGATCAGTGCCGGGCGCTGCAGCTGCGGACAATAACTGAGCTGTCTGGCTAATGAAGGCCACCTGGATCAGGCTTCTGAAAAGAGCCAAAGGAGGACGTCTGAAGAATTCTGATATCTGTGTAAGCCCTGTTTTTTCGTTATTGGCATATATTCTATGCGTTGCAGAGAGGGAAGAAGAAAAAAAAAAAAAGCCACGGTGTGGAGAGGATAGTTGTTTTCATTCTAATTGAATTAGCAGAACTCTGTTTTGTATGCAGGGAGATGCAGAGGGAAATCAGAGCTGTCATTATTTATAGAGCTGTTCTGGCGTTGGGACTGCTTCCATTGTGGCAGTTTGTGGACCTGCGTTGAGTCCAGACAGATTTTATTAGCGAGAAGTTGATTTGTGGTCATTTACATGTTTTGCTGAGGGGCAGGAGATGGATGTGAGCCATTTGCAGTTCTAATGGGGAAAGTGTGTCAGGTAAAGAGGTTGTCCTAAAATAAAAATGCATAGCAGAAATTAAATCTGCAATCAGGAGTGTTGTGTCATGGTAATTATCAATAGTGAAGTAGTATTCTGACTGTAAAAATGTGTTTCTCTGTTAATAATGTCACTGCTTAGAGTTCTCTTTTTATGGAGCCATCCTTGAAGCTGCTGTGTGTCCTTCAACCCTGCACTGCACCACTGCTGTAACTCTACAGAGCGACTGGCACAGTTTATTAAAATGCATACAGATCAGCACGCAGGGGTAGTGCAGGAAATGCAACACAAGGGGAGACACCTGTACTCTGGAAGTTCTCCAGAAGAAAAAGTCCATTTAGATGAATTTCACTAAGCGTCATTCCCTTTTTGACGGTTATTCTCTTTTCAGGGATACAGATTTAAGAGGAAAGACAAGGTGCATAACCCTTCTGCTTTTTTTTTTGGATTCCAAAACAACTTGTGATACTATTTTTCTTTTCCTTGTGCAGGGCTCGGCGGACTCCTACACCAGCCGTCCATCTGACTCCGATGTATCTCTGGAAGAAGACAGGGAAGCAGTGCGGAGAGAGGCAGAGCGACAGGCCCAGGCACAGTTGGAAAAAGCAAAGGTAAGGTGTTATTTCTCATCAGAGGTCCGTAAAACGTTCTGCTTTAAAAATCTGTCATCTTATCTGTTACTGGTACAAATGTTTTTAATGTTTGAGCGTGCACCATCAGACATCTTATAAGGCTTTTTTTCCATACAACAGTAGAAACTATAGGGAAAAAATCGGAATCTGAATCTTCCATGAAAAGCACTCAATTTGCTTGTATATTAAAGCATAATCTTTTTAAAATGTGTATACTTTTTTCTTGTATGTATTAATTTGCAGTACATGTGGTCAAAGCTTAGAGCTCTTACTGAGGAGACTTGTAGAAGTTCGCCTGTGGATCCCTGTGGCACTTAAAACTTCTAGAAATTGGCCCTCAAATGTCCTATTCACTTCCCCTCAATGAAGGATCAGTCCCTACTAGTGATATGGTAATGAAATCTCTTGGAAGGATCTCTTTTTCCTGGAGACTTCACTGACTTTCTTTACCCTTCAGGTGTTAGTTGATCCTGTGAGTAATATGCTCTAGGACTTGTTAAGACCTTTGCTTATAACTTCATATTGTGACAGATTAGTATGGAAATACCACATGAGCTTCAAGTTCTTCCTTTGTGTTTATTTAGGACTGTGAGGCTTTTAACAATAATGCAGTGAAAGAGTATTTGCTTGTTTTTCTTTCATCTGTTTTGCATGTTTCAATACTATGGCCTGTAAAAATCATGCTTGTCTTGTTTGTTATCCTCCATTTATCACTTCATTTCAGTCTTTTTTTTTTTTTTTTCCTTCTGCCAGATCTTGGTGTACAACTATTTTCTAAGAGCAGTTCTTCAGTACCATTTCTTATATATTGAAATATGCTGCGTAGATTCCTCCTCAGCTCTACCTTTTTTCTTCCTGTGATCTCTGTGTTTCTCTCTGGCTCCCTACCTCCATTTTGCCTCAGTTTTTATTTTGTTATCTCTGATCTACCTCCTGTTCTGTTTCCTTTTCCACTGCCAGCTTTGCCTCTTCCCGTTTATGCCACCTGTTTTATGAGAGTTCTTCATAAATTCAGCAGTCCACATCACTGAGGTATTCATTTGATCATTTAGCGAGGGCCAGCTCCATAAACAGTACAGTGATATAATGCATAAATAGAGGTTTTTTTCAGGCCAGGGAACTTGAACAGGAAAGCTAAAGCTGTTTTTTGGGGTTGTTTTTTTTTTTTTTGCAAAACATAATTGTTGACCTATATTTAATAACAGCTCCTAAAGCAGCTTTTTGATGAGCTGTTGGAACTCGCCAACCCCAGGAGATGCTGAACATTTCTTTGAAGTTGAGTGATGCTGCTGTAGCATCAGTACAGTAGAGGTGCCCTAGAAGCAGTCTGTTTTTTTCCCTTTCCCTTCTTCTCTTAGAGCTGGTGCTGATCATAATCAGGAGTTTCAATTTTATCAGTGTCGCTTTTTGTTAGCTGAATATTTTCTCCTCTGTTAGGAAAGATGATAAAGACTGCTCTGAAATTCAGGTGAAGTGTTGAATTTTATCTGTAAATGCACAATCTTTAAAATGAAGAGTTGCAGTAATAATATCTTGCAGATTAATCAGGGTAGCACCACTGCACTTATTGCTGAACTGATGCATCTCCTAGTGATGAGTAAATCTATGCTAGTGTTGCTATGGGAATTTGGCTTGCTGATGCTGGCTTGAATGCATGGATAGCCCTTATGTAATATTCATGACCTCTAGCACAGCTGCCATTGTAGTGCATAGAGAAAATTCTACCAAACCCCATTTTTAAATTGTCTTTCTATACATTAAAGCAATGTTCTCACTCCAGCTGGCATAAGATACAGTCTCTAGGTCTGACACCATCTGAGACTATAAGACAACTTGTGATCAGTCAAAGTAGCAAAGGCAACTGCCAAAATCTGCCTGCTGTAACAATGGGCAATTCCAGTTGTACATAAACACAACACAAATGATTTAAAACTCTTGTGCTTTAAAACAGATTAAAGCTGGAGCTACGTGAGCTAACTCTTAATCCAAATGTTAAAAAGCAGGTCAGGCTGTAACGCGTGGAAATCATTTCATTTAGTGAGTACAGTAGTACAGCATGTAGGGTGGAGTAATATTTAAATACTGTATGTATTTTCACTTATATTTGAAGTAAACATTTAAAAAGACAAAAAATAAACCTAACCCAGTCGATCTGAAGTACTGCAGAGTGTGCTTTACTGTCTGTCAATTCAAGTTTCTCCCCTGTCTGCCACAGAGCAGGCAGTGAGGCAGTAACTCCTGCCCGTGTTGCTGACTCTCTGTGCCCTGACCTCTGCCCACAGGCTGCTGCTCACTGCACAGCTGCTGCCCCAGCACCGGCACCAGGCAGCGCTGATGCAGCCGCTTTAACTTTGCACCTTTCAATGCTGCAAATGGAAGTGTTGATCTTAAATAAAGTCATTGTGATTCTTTTTGTCACAGGAGTTAGAAAAGAGTGACATACAGGAATAATGCGGCAGTGAGGGAAAATCATAGTGAATTAAGCGTAGATTATTAAAAAAAAAAAAAAAAAAAAAAGCAAAAACCTGTTGAACTGTGTCATGCAGTCAGTGAAAACAGTTTAATGACATCCATTTTCCTTCCTTACAGCTAGGGAAAACACCTAGACTGTAGAGAAAAGCTATACTGGTAAAGCACACAATGGCAGATTGTTAGAGTGATTTGTAAGGCTTTTAATTTTGGATTTCTATGGATTCTAATGTCATATCCTGTGTGCAACCAATAGGGTAAAATAAAAACAGAAGAGATAGTAAGAAAATACTCATTCTGGCTGCTTGTTTTTAAAAGCATTGCTTCTCTAGAAATTGGTTAAACAGATTTTGCTGACTCACTTTGGCATGTGATTTACTGTAAAGAAGCAGGGCCAGGGCAACGTCTATGGAGTTGTGCAGGGATTGGAAACAAAGAAGCAACAGATGAGGGTACCTGTGGGCCAGCAGCTATTTCCTGGGGAAACAACTTCAAATGAAGATGTTAAGCCTGGAGGTTTAAAAAAAAAATAAAAATAAAAAAAAATCCTGGCTTGAGCAATTTTACAATGCAAGTACTAAAAGGTGGATTTTTGTGTTTGAGGCACTGAGAATTTCCTGGGAATCCTCTTCATAGCACATAATGTGAGAACTGAGTTAAAGAGGGCCTTCACTGTGGCTGATGAGCGCACCCTAATGATGCCCAAGTCTAAGGATTTGTACTGCTATTTTTCCTGAATTTTATAAATCACATGCATTCATAAGGCAATAAATACATTTAGTGGCATATGGCTTTTAGTATTCATATTTTCAAAATTTGTAATTTCTGCTTTTTTGGCTTTGAAAGTTGAGGATTAAGAAAGATCTTTCTGTCAGTTCCTAGGAAGTACTTAATTATCCCATAAAATGTTGCAGCTGATGGTAGAGATGGGGTAAAAGAACTGTGAGGTATGAATGTTAGTGAGATCTTCAGTTTCTTTAGCACTGAATTTTATGTTTATGTATAAGAAAGGTGGCTTTGGTCTTGATTTGTTTTTATTTTTATTTTTTGGCCCTTTCCATGCCAGTGAAATCAAATACATTACAGAATATTTGAGTTTTCTCAAATGCGTTGTTTTTTGTCTGAGATGCAGTTATTCAGGTAATCTGCAAACCTCTCTTCTCAGCAAAATCACTTTTGTTCTTTTTTGGTCTTTTCACGTTTTTAGATTTTTACCCTTTTTTTTTTTTCCTTTTATGATTCTAGAGCTCTTCTATAACGTATTTGCAGCAGTTTAGCAAATGAAGTAATTGATTTTGATTATCCCTTATACAATGCTTAGCTAATATGGCAGCTAATAAACCATGCTAGGTTTTTCACTTGAGACTAAGGGACAGCCTGATACTCCTTGTGCTTTGTTAAGGAATGTTCTCAGCATCTTCTGCTCTTGATACTTCTTAAATGGCTGTTGAAGTCAGACTGTGGCCTTTCAAAAGTCAGTAATTATGTCCAGAATAGGAAATCTCAGTCTCTCTCAGCTCTGCTTTGTTTGCAAGCCACCTACCACTCTTTTGTCAGCATTCTTTTATGAGTTTATTGAAACTTTAAGTATCTGTAATCCTGATTTAAGGCATTAGGACTGTGAACCTAAAATTTTGATGCCCAACCCTTTGCTAGCTTTCAGGCAAAATTACAGAGCAATAAAATAAGCTGATATGTGCTGTTTTCTTGATGTCTGCTGTTGTAGTGGTGATGGCTTGTGACTGTGAGTAATAGGGCAATGTCTGAAGTGTAATGTGCTGCCCCGTGTATGGACTGTGGACCACTGCTTTGAAATATCCTGTAGGTTAGGATAAGACCTACATATCCCTGCAAGGCTGAAGGCATGGAAAAGATTGTCAGATGTAATTATCCAGTGCAGCGTGCCAAGACTAGTTATTTAAGTATTTATTCACTCTCAGACAGGTTTCACAGCCCCTGAATGACCCCACGCTGCTAGCAGGCAGCTGCAAAGCTTGTTAAGGTATGTCTATTTAAGCTGTGGTAGCACTTCTGACAGGCGAGAAGTGCCCATCATCTTGATGTACGTCCCTTTATTATGTCAGTGTGTTGCATCATGGAGACCCTTTCCATTCTCTATTACAAGAGTGCTGTGGCACTGTACAGCATGCAAAGCCATAGCAACATAGGCTAGTGCTTTGTGTCAGCTGTTGTGTATGGCAATATTTTTTCATTGATTTCTTCTCATTTGCCCTTTTGTTTTAGAATACTTTGTTGCTTGTTATCATTTAGATAGCTAATGTTGCGTATCAGAGTTGCTGGGATTACATGGGAGCTGGCACAGTGGTCTAGCTGGGAATAAATGAGTTGTTGATCTAAAAGCACAGTTGCAAATCTGGCTGTTGCTTAGCTGGGGGCGAGTTCTGCATTGCTGGGTCTGCTCAAATTGGGCTGCAGATACTCCTTTCTTCATTTTCTTCATTTGTTTCTGCTACCTTTTCTTAGGATTACAACACTAGGGCATAAAGCACTGCTTTACACTGCTGTCTGGGACCTGTAGTTTTATTTTTGTCTATTTTCATGATAATGTACTTTTTTTGTTTCTGCTTTAGCATATATGGTTGTTCTACATTACTGTCTGTCATTACTGGGACTGTTTCCCTGAACATTTTATCCATCCTCACTGGCTGCATCATTTGGTGACTGGAATTGTTTCTTCCAGTGGGGTCTCACATTACATGGAATCAAGTGCACTAAAAGCAGTACAGTCTCAAAAAAAATGTAATCTTCCATTCATAGAATTAGAATGATCAAATATGTTTCATAACTGTCTTTTCTTTTTCTGCTATTTGGAACTGAATGGGGAAAAAAATGTGTGTGGGTGTGGGGGGGAAATTAACACCCTGTATTTAGATGCCTAACCTGGGAGAGAGATCCTTTAGTATTCTGATGTTCTTCAAATAATCAACAGAAAGAGATGTACTGTCTCTGAGAAGCAGAATTCAGTGGGAAAATCCAGAAGATGAGGGAAGATATCTTTGCTCTATTTCATTTATGTGGTTAAATGCCCATGGAAAAGTCAGTAATTCAAATGTTACTTCTTGCACGCAGAACTAAAACAGCTCTTTAGTAGAAATATTTTAACTAATGTTAATGTTGCAAGGCAGGTACAAACACCTGCAGACATCAAAAATCCTCATCCAGACATTTGCCTCCTCCTGAATCTCCCTCTGGTCTCCGTGGCAGACACCATCTGCTACCTGTCAGCACTGCTGCATGGCTGTCGTTGCGGAGGTTCCCAAAGGGTGATGCTCCTCTTGCTTGCGGGTTGTAGGTGGTGTTAAGCACTTGCCGCCTCCTACCTGTGGCTGCTGAGCTGAGCTGCTGAGTATGGAAGGTCAGCCCAGCCCTCAGTGTGCCACAGGCAGCTGTGATTTGTGAGCCCAGCTGTTGGGTCAGCTGCTGCTGTGGGGGTCAGAAGAGGCTGTGCAGGGTTGTGGGAGTCACAGGAGGGGTGGATTTGGAGATGCTCTTTGTGATTACTGGAGGGGAAGGAGGGACTAAGAAACACATTTGCATGCTGTTCAGGCTGGCATAAAGTTGAGCGCTTTGGCTGATATAGATGTAGTTAGATGTTGCTGGTGATTCAAAGCAAACTGATTTCCAGTTAAGGTATATATTACCCAGTTCATTAACTTTCTTGAGGTTCATATTAGAGAGTGACTTACTGTTTCCAGCATCTAAGATAGTATGCCATAATCCAGAACATGTTTTTTCTGAGCTGCTGGTCCAGCCATCTCACTGCCATGAGTTCTTTTAAATAGTTAACATATTTCTTTTTATTTCAAACACAATACTGATTCAAATGGAAGGGAAAACAGGATTTCAAGGCATAATTGCTGAAAGTTACTAAAATGTTGGTAATCACTTTAATATAAATGGTGTTTTTTGTATGTTTATTTTTAATCTGTGATATGTAAGTTGTCCACAGAGTAGATAATTTTCATCTTTTTATTTTAAATGTTTGATGTACAGTTCACACTTCAATTCCAGCTTAATGTAGAATCAACCTGGAGATTTTTTTGTACTTTCTTTTTCCAGAATTTTTTTATTTTTCTAAATTAAATATATACATTTGAAATGTGTTTAAGTTCAAGCATTAGGGCTCTTAATTTTGGGGGGATTCAGCAAAGTATAGGTTTAAAATTTTCTGTCAACCTGAATGTTTATATCTGTATGCTTATAGGTATGCATTTCATATATCTATATGCACATGTGTGCATATGTTTGCATGTGTTAGGTAGACTGAATTGGTGACTTGAACTTGCCATTTATGTTCTACAGTTGGTGACTTTCTACGTATTTATTTTATACACAAGGAAACTTATACTGAGGGTTAGCCTTCTGAGGAAGTAAAAGTGTTTATCAGAGAACAAAGTGTTCCTGTGATCAAAGCTTCCATGGAATTTACAGAAGATTATATGAGGTGGAGAAAGGACTTCAGCACAGCCAGTAACGGGTCCCCATGCAGAGCTGTCCCAGCTGGCACTGCTGGGCCTGATGTGATACAGCAGCTTGGAGACAGCAATTCCGTTGTCACAGAATCGCAGAATGGCCAGGTTGGAAGGGACCTCAAGGATCATGAATCTCCAACCCCCCTGCCACAGGCAGGGCCACCAACTTTCCTTTTTAAAACTAGACCAGGCTGCCCAGGGCCCCATCCAATCTGGCCTTGAACACCTACAAGGACAGGGCATCCACAGCCTCTCTGAGCAGCCTGTTCCAGCACCTCACCACTCTCATCCTGACATCCAACCTAAATCTTCCCTTCTTCAATTTAAAACCATTTCCCCTTGTCCCATCTTGCCTGTATTTTTCTCCTATAATACCTAAGTGGCTGTTTTCCAGATACTTCAGGAACTAACTTGATTGCTGTTAGATACAACACCTGAGTGATGTGTGTTGTTATGAAAGAAGGTGCTTGTACAGTACAAAAGTGGACTGGCATCAGTCTAATTCAAAAATGTTTTATTAGGAAACTTTAATCACAGAAACTTGTCATTGACTGTGTAAAGCCAAGAAACCAAAAGCTCAAAGTAAACTGGTAATACCTGGGAGGAAGATACTCTGTGTTCCCAAGTTATGAATGTTTAAAGTGGAAAAACTCGTCTTGAACTATGAACAGTGTATGGTTTCTGCATTATTCATATGACAGAAATGCATTAAAAACATTTTAAGGTTCAGAGAGGGCTCCACTGAAGGTTTGTTGTTTTTTTTTTTCTGCTGTCTTTTTTTCTATGTGCTGTGTTAAACCAGGACATGCACTAGAGCAAAAACAACTCTGTGGTATGAACTTCTCCTCACATTTGCCTGTGGGGTCTATGGAAACCACAGAATATTTTCTTTATATCTCCAACCCCATGTTGACATTTTCCTCTGGCATTTCGAATGCACCTGGCAGTCAGTACTTCTATTTAATCTGATATTAAATCTTAACAAACAGGTGATATTCTTTAGCTTTAGCTAAGATGGTTCCCACTGAAATATTACTTGTTGCATTTTATTTTTCTTAAATACTCTTCTCCTTGCTAAATAAAGATGAGTGCTGTTACAGTTGTTTCACACAGGAATTTTTTTAAGTCAAAGTTTATTGATAGCATCACATAAGCAAAGACTACCTAGTTTTAAATCATAGTACAGTGACAACCAATTCAGCTGTGCAAGTGACTTAGATGTTGCTGCTATTGCTGGAGAGAATCCTATAGTTTCTCCCATTCTTCTGTTGTTTAATATATCTATCTGTATTCTGTGGTTTACAACCTGTCCATACTTGGACAATTCTATCATAATGATACAATGATGTCATATTATTTTTCTATTTTTTCAGTAGCCCCCAAGAGTTGTCATGAAAAAGTGAATTTCTCTTTAGTTTGTAATTCTTAGAAATGAGACTCCCTTCTTTCTTCTTTCTAACTCTTGAAAAATTCTCATTCTCTGCTAATAACTTAAACCTTTTTGTCTTACATGAGTGAAAACTCTTTTTTTTTTTTTCTCGGGAAAATGTGATAGTACATTGGAGAAAAGGGTATGACTAAAATACGTATCATCAAGACTCTCTTTTATTCTTATTATGGGAATCTTATCAGATAAATGCCTATTTTCAGTATGGTTTGTTTTATGTTATATTCGGAATTCAAAGAACAGTTTGAAAACTTCAACCTTGTTTTCAGTATTTTGAGTGGACCTGCATTTGACAGATATGGAAAGGGGGGATCCACCATGCAGTTTGGGGTTTTAGTTTGCAAACGTGCTTGTGCTATCGATCTGCAAAGTGTCCTTGTTTCAGTGACTGAAGGAAAAAAAAATATCTTGAAGGGGAAGATGAAGGCTCAAACTGCAGCTGCTTTGATTATTTTGACTAGAGATGTCAGAATGTTGAAGTAAGAGAAGAGATGCGCTTGCTGCTTTTTGACTGGATCCATTCAACCAACTATTTGAAAATTGAGTTTTAAAATGTTGTTGGCTTCTAATAGTTCACTTGAAATGAAATAGATGAGCAGAAAGCACTTGTTCTGCTATCTTTGGTCACCTCTGTCTGTCATGAGAGAGTTGTTTCCTGACTGAAATAAAAATTAGAAGAAATGCTGAGTGCCTGCCATCTTGAGACAGCTGAATACACTGCTTTCAGTAATCATCAGTAATAAATAGCGGTAATTGAAGAGGAAAATACATTTCTGGCTTTAGATAATAGTCAAATTACAGTTGAAATTAGCCGTCCCAGAAGTGCTGTAAAGAAACTTAAAACATTTATCATAATTGGGTTGGGTTTTTTCTTTTTTCTTTTTTTGTTATTTTGTCTCCTTGCTCTCTTTCTTGTAGCCAGCTGAGTGACTCATGCATGAAAGCGCATACTTTATTTTCTCCCCTGGTGTTTCCTGACAATCCAGTCACTGTGGATGATGTGTATGCTCAGTGCACTTGAATGTATGTGGCTGCCCCCTTGCCTGGTGGGACCTGCCTTGTGCTGTCTCTCCTGTTTCTCAGGCTATCAGCTGCAAGAATGAGGCTGTGATATTTGGCATCCCAACAGGAGGATGAAGAAGAGGAGTGTTTCCAGTGCCTGTCCTATCTCTGGTGAGAGTGACCAGGGGACTGGAATGGATGAGGGGCTGATGAACAAGGAGCTCAATACCTCCCTCTTGCAAGAGTAATGCTGAGGAGCTGTGCTGGAATATGTACACTGTGTGTGTGTGAACTCAGAGAGAAAGATTCCCCTCCTCTATTTTTAAACTCTTCTGAATCCAAAATCACCAGATTAAGTAATCTAGCATAACATAGTTTCTTTGCTGTTCAGTCTTCCAAAGCAATATCTCATCTTGGCGTAACGCTCATTGCTGGGTGAAATCAAGACAAGCTTTAATTTCTCTGGAAAGCTTGTAATTAAGATGCAGGCCTCAGGGCAGGGAGAAGGCAAATGGGATGAATTGGGTTTGGAAAGAAATGGACAAAAAGGAGATTGATTGTTTCAGCCTTGTTCTATGATTCAGTTGAAAAATGGGGGGGAAGAAGGAAGTGCAGGGAATTGAGCATTGACAATCTTAGGTGCTGTTCAGGCTTGAGATACTGTTCAGTTTTGTTTTGTACTCTGCACAGTGCTGTGTGTCTTAGTTTTATCTGGGATGGAACTGTTTTCTTCAGAGTGTCTGGTATGACGCTGTGTTTTGGTTCTAGGAGTAAAACAATGTTGAGCCCCTAGAGCCGGAAGAATTCCCACCCTCTCCAAAACTCCTTCCAGCTGATGTCATGGTATGGAATATCCTTTCGGCTGTTTTAAGTCAGCATCCTAATTCTGTTCCCTCCTAGCTATTTGGGCCCTTTGCTGCCCTTGGCTCTTTACTATACTGCTTAACAGGCAACTATAAGCACTGATGTATTAGCCACATCATTTCTTCTCTTAGAACCAAAACATAGCATCATACCAGACACCTGAAGAAAACAATTCTGTCCCAAGTGAAACCAAGACACTGTGTATGTCTGACAACATGTTTAGTGACATTGTCTTTGGATCCAAAATATTCATTCAGGAAACTTCCATCTGCAGCTGCTCTATTAATTGTTTCTTACCTCTGTCAGTAGACCACAGTGATGGTCAGTGGACTGCGGTGCTGCCTCATAGGCAGTAGTGCGCTGCAATTTGGGGGTTTGATGGAGGCTGGAAGCTCTGAACTGCAAGATTGAAGTATGTATTTTTTATCTGAGAAATCCTTTATCTTTTGCTGTCTGGAGTAAGATCTTGCAGTCTTCTACTGCTGAAGACAGGAACCCTGACAAATATGAGTCAGCAGTTGGAAGATACAACATCCATTACATTCTACATACAGCTTTCATGTCACTGCAGAGAGACTGATATTTTTTCTGTGTTTTATTCATAATTAGGTTCTTGAAGCCATGATCATTAATTCTAGGCACAGTTAATAGTTGTCCTTGTACATGACTTCCTGCAGATTCTCCCAGTATGTATTAATCCTGACTTGAAGCTCTCTCCACACTGTTCTTTTATCAGAAAAAAAAAACCAACCCTAGATGTAATCAACCATGCCTACTGAGGCAAACTCCTTTATGAGAGCTTGGAATTGCAGGGATGAAAAGCTGTTAAATATGCCATAACTGCATCTTATTCTCGAATGTTTTACTGAGCATTTGGTAGTAGACATTATTTGTGGATAAAGGAAAGTTCTCTTTCTCAGAAGTGATAATTAATGTCCTTCTGATACTGTCATATTTCATGAGTAAAGTAAAGTAAATTTAAGTTCTGTATCAGTTTCTCTGAGATATTGCAACAAGTACATTGTTTTGTAAGGTGGATCATAAAGACACTCATGGAGTTCAGTGACAGTATTACTATGGTGTTGTATATTTATATTGTTTACCTGTCTATATAACCATAGTATTGAGCTCTAGGCGTTGTAAAAATGCAATTCTGAATCTTGCTTTTCATTAAATGAACTAATTTCTTTTCATGATTTTCTGTAAATGGGAACTAACTCAAGAGCTTCCATGTCAAAATCAACAAACAAATCTTTTCTTTCTTGCTGAAATATGTATTTTTGTTTCGAATGTTTTAAGTAGAACTAAAAGAAATTAAGTGATAAACATTTGTGCAGCTGGAGAAAGATGAATTTACTGAGCCCTCTTCAAATTAGTGGCTAAGAAATATCTTAGCATTTATCAGAAATATGGGAGAAATAGGCTGGGCTCTCTTTGTAGCAAACTCTTCAACTTGTCTCCCTTGCTTATTTCTTCTTTTCTATCTTTTTATTTAAAAAAATAAAAAGAAACAATCAACATTCTACTTGAATAAAATAGAGTATTATCTGTTTAAGGTGTTTATAGAAACAAGTTGTCTGCTTCCAGTGTCCTGACATTAATTCTTTCTTTAAGTTGGTTGACACATTTTCTAACAAGCTAAAAGTTAGGTGGAGATAAAAAAAGGGGGAGGATGTCTTACTGAATTACTGAAATCTGTTGATGTTCTTTTTTGGTGGAATAACATTAAATGGGAATAGAAGATAACGCGTTGGTGCAGTGCAGAACATACTATTTGAATTTAAGTAGTAAATTAAGCAGCTATTCAAGATTTAAAAACACAAATTCATCTTGTTCAAAGATTATACATCTAATTCAGCTTTGTGGCCACATACTCATTTAGAGAGAATCAAAATACGTATTTGTAGAATTCTGCAGTAAGTGAAAAGCTTTCCAAACCTTGAAAGTGTACTCTTTAAATTCTCCTTATTGTGTTTTTCCTTTCTTTTTTCTCAGCTAAAGAAATTTTCTGTTGTTTTTTGATTAGCATTTCAGTACACTCTGTATTTCTTGTGACTTTGGTTCATCACGTTCTATATAAGGTTTGAGAACTTCAATGCAGTAGAAGGAAATTAAACTGTTGAGGATCAGCAAATTAAGTGGATGATGCCTTTTAGCAACAGTTGAATAGCTGCTCCGTGTTGCTTTAGCTATATTAAGGGTGGCAACAGCTTTAACAAATGCAGTGTCCTGTGTGAAATCAGTATCAAATATGCACAGGAAAAAAACCTTTCGCAGAGGTGGGGGACGCACATGTTCTTGCATAACACTGTCAAATTTAGCAGTCAGTTGAATAACACCCAGAGAAGTTTAATGTGTGGAGAGTAAGGCTTCTCTAAATATCTGTAAAATGCTAAATGATGGGTATGAAACACTGTATTTTAGCAATAAGCAGCTCTGCTATAATGTTTCAGTCGCTGTTTATCCTATGAAAGAGAGTGCTGAGCGTGGGGTCAGTGGTGCTGCAGAGTTCTCTTGAAGCTCCGTCTCTTTCTGCGCTACTTTTGGCTACTGCCAAGCATTCCTTTAAATATCAACTGTCTCCAGTCAGGCTGTCTGAAATATGTATTCTAATTTTTTGTGACCTTCATCAAAAAGATAATGACAAGAAGTGAAAACACAGTAAAAGTGATTATGGGAAACTAGCCACTACCTCTGTCATATCTCTGTTGCATAAAACGCGCTTATAGTAGCAGGCATTAACAGTTCTGTCTTGCTCACTTTTTGCAAGTATTTTCTTTATACAGTTGCTTTGTCTGAATTTTTCAGGGCAGGCAAACCTGTCTGTATCACTGTTGGTTCACATACAGCGTGCTATAGTTTTTGTTCAGTTGCCCCTAGGGCAAATTCTTCAATGCCAAATTCTACTTTGATGTTGTCTGTATTTACACCAGATACGTGTTGTTCACTGTGCATAGCCAGTCCTTACAGAAAGTTGTTTCAGTTTGGGAGGTAAAACAGGTAAAAGTTCAGTTATTCAGTGTACATTCTGCAGATATTTCTGATGTCTTTTTCATCTTTTATTCCTTTCTGAGTCCCAGCATGCATTTCCTCAGCATCTCCCCTCCTGAGGTGACCAACAGAAGCTTTCAGAGCTTCTGAAGTCTGCTTTTAGAGGTGGAAAAGATTCAAGTTGCTTCCACTTCCTGACCAGTAGCCCTAAGATTGAACATCCTGGCTAGAAGCTCATGCAGACTGGTATGCTGAACACCAGCCATGGCTGATGAGTGGTGCTTAGAACCCACAGTGGCACTTAAAGCCAGTTTCAGCATAATCAGAATTCCATGGTTGGACTCCATTGCCATGCAAACTTAATAGTTTTATTTATTAACACATAAATTATTCTTATTATTCAATATCAGGGTTGCATGAAGACAAATAGGAAAAAAGTATATTTTAGCGTTCTTCTAGAACTTGAAGAAAAAGTCATGAATTAAATGGCCTTTAAGTCACTCCTACTATCCTTTAAGTTGTGAGATGGTAGGCTGTGTGGAAGAAAACCAGTTCTGAGTAATATATTTTGTTTTATGTTGAATGCTTAAGTTGTAATATAGATTCTGTACTCAAACCTAGGATTAGTCATTCAATTTAGCCTAGCTGAAGTCAGCAGATAAGATTGCCCAGAGAGGTTGTGGATGCTCTGTCCCTGGAGGTGTTGGATGGGGCCCTGGGCCAGCCTGCTCTAGTAGTAGATGTGGAGGTTGGTGGCCCTGCCTGTGGTGGGGGGCTGGAGCTTGGTGATCCTTGAGGTCCCTGCCAACCCAAGCCAGTCTGTGATTTAGCAGTCTTTTCAATGACTCTGATCAGGTTAGAATCCCTATCAACAGAGGCATTTATTACGTTGTAGTGTGTGTATGCTAAGGATAAATACAGGTGAAGATGAACCTGCGCTTGACTGAAAGAAGTATGTATTTACTTCTTAGCAGGCTGCCAGAAATTTCTGTGTGCTAAAATAGTGGGGAAAAAAAATCAAATTTGTTTAAGTCAAAAAGTGGTCTTTAAAGGAATTTCCATGAAGTCATTTGCTTTTATCACCAAACTGCATAAACAAAAGGGCAGATCAACATCCAGATAACGTGTGGCACTGAAAAAGAAACATATTTCAAATCAATTTTATTTAAACAAGTTCATAAGCAGAGTTGATTCATGATTATTGGCTTTCTTTATTGGACTATGCTAATTACTTAACATTATAAACTTATATCATTTTTATATAGGTGAATGCTTTTGACTTGTTCTCTTGTTGGAAAAGCGCTTTCATTATATCACTGCTTGTTGAAATACTGAGAACTATTAGAGTTAAATGTAATGAGGAAAAACAGTTACAAGTAGTGTCAGTTTTCTGATCCTGTTAACCCCATTGCCATAAATTGTGGTTCTGAATCTGAAGAGAATGTATGGGAATCAGAAGACATAATTGAGGGGTCATGGTGAGAGATCATTTTCATTCAGTGAGAACGTTGGCTGAAATACTTGATTGTTCTTAAACTGTAGCCTGAAGGGCATTCTAAGTAAGAGTTACTTTAATTTCGTTACTAGAATACCCTTGAAAGTACGTTTTACATGACTTCTGTTTCATTTCATAAGTAATCAGTACGTTGCCTCTGATCCATGGCCAATCATCTTATTTACCTCTGTATTTCTCAAGCAAGTACTTTATAGAGGGAACAGCTAATTTGCACGTGGACAGAAATTTATTAGTCCTAATTTTCCAAAATGGATTATTTGTCCCTCTCTCCCTGGCCTTTTCCCTCAATTTCACCACATAAGCCATGGCAATGGGGTTCATTAAGGCACCTGACAGCTTGCATCCTTGCTGCTTGCCCAGCTGGTGCATCTTTGCAGCCAGGCAGTGGTGGCAGGGAGGGCTGCTGGCTGCTTCCTGCTACATGCAAAAAGGGAAAACTTGAGAGCAACCCTCAGTTTAAGCTTAAACAGGGGGAGGAAATAATTTCCTTTGCAGAAATTTTTTTCCATCACTAATATTTGGTTTCCTAGATGTGGAAATAAAACAACTGGTACAGACAGTATGCTTTATCTATTCTTTGTGTCTAGTGGCTGGGGTCATTCTTAACTGCCTTCATTTGTTTGTATGTTAGTTAGCAGGTTGGGTAAAATTCACAGTGGCTCTGTTATGCTGCTCTAAGGCAGAGCACAAACTTCCTTATTTTCACTAGCAGTGAGAAAGGTGTCTTTGAATGTGCAATGTCTTTCTAAAATTTCCTTCTTAAAGGATGTTGATTTATATATGTATCTATCTATATATAATTTTCTTTTGAGTTCTTTACTGTTTTTTTTTTTTTGTTGTTGTTTGTTTGTTTGTTTTCTTCTGGGATATTTATTCCATTTTCTTTAGTACTGCAAGTCATCAGCATTTTTTATGAGTTCAGAAAATCTTTTGCCCAAAGGCTACTTTTAGACTTCATGAAATAGTTATACTCAATATACAGCTCATACTGCAAAAAGATGGATACACATGATCTCCAGAGTTAAAACTGTGTGTCTGTGTACATGTACACTTTGATTGAAGTACTGAGTCTGAAATCTTGTAAAAGTGGCCCTCATGTTTCTACTAGCAAATCCCACCTCTTTGGGATTTTTTCACTGTGAAAAAGAAGTAGAATCCACATGAAATAAATGGCAAATACAGCAGTCTGTAAAGTAATCAGTAAACGTCTCAAATAAAACATTTTTCACTTGTCTAGATTCCCTCTCAAGTCAGGAACCTTGTTTTCCAGGACTCATGCGAGGTTTCATAGGCTCTGTATGCTAAGCAAACAAGTGCATGAAGTGGACTTTTGGCCTCTGCTTTTGGATTGGTTGCTGCCTCTTTCGTTTCTCGTCTTGTTTCCTTATGTGCTCATTTTAACTGAGTAGGTTCTTTTTTAACATCTTCCTCCAGTACCTACGTTCCACTGAAATCTTCCTTAGCACATATTATTTGCCACTGTGGAATGATTAGCATGAGTAGGCATTATAATTTCTGATTTTGGTGTTCCATTTTTTTCTGTGTATCTGCAACGCTCCTGTTTTGTTTTTTTTTTTTTTTTGTTGTTGTTGTTTGTTTTCCAAATAAGATGTTTTTGCTTGTTTGAATGATAAAACCCACTTCAACATATGTGGAGAATTTTAAGTGAATTTGCTGAGTCTGCAGAGAACCAGTGTGATCAGTGCTCTTAATTCCTCCCATCCACTGTGCAACAATTCTGCTTTCCATTCATTCTCATTTCTGTTGCATTTCATTTGCAAGCTTTTTGAAGTTCTGTCATTCCTTGCTTGTTTTTAAAAATGCCGTAACATCTTGCTTGTGATTCTTAGCACTCTTCAGTGTTTTAGCTTGGATAAATAAAACCTGAAAATGATTAACTTTTTTTGTAGTACCCCAGATAGTGTTTTCTGGCCATCCTTGTATCTTATCTCTATTTATTAGTGAGATGTGGCTATTTTCTACTAATCTTGGCTTTGAAGGTTGAAAGAGAATCTTGCATGATAACACGTTTTACTGAGTTGTCTCCCTGCCGCACTTGGAGCTGCACTTATGCTCATCTTTAGGACAGTGATTCCAGTGATGACTCTGGCAATATAGTTCATAGCGTAAATTCAATTGATTTCTCATGCTAATGCCCTGAAACCTCTAAAAGATGAAAGCCCTGTGGTCTTAATTTTTAGCAGCTCCCTCTTATCGTACACCATCTACTTAATATTGGCATTGTGTTTTGGATGTTTCTCAAAAACTTGGTAGCTTCTTCAAGGTTTGGAGGTTGTGAATAGATTTCTACTATTTATTTTTATATTTGGTGGAAGTTCCCTGACACTTTTAAAAATCTTCTAATGTCAGACATTTCTTCCTTGGCTCAGAGGATTAGTTCGTCTTTGCTTGCTTTATTGCTTAAGTTTGAAACCTTTCTTCCTCTCCAGTTTGTGCTTTATGGTAAGAAAGTCTTCAAGATATGCATAATATTGTTCAATGTGATTGTCTACAGAACTGTTAAAAAGAAAATACTGTATCTGTAGCTGCTAGGTTTTAAATGAAAATACCCTTTTATGCTACTGAAAAATTAAAATGCAGAAATCTAAGCTTATTTATAAGGTGGTACAATAAAGCTATGTCTTAAGTTTAGAAGTAGAAATCAGTGTTGGATTTATTTTTTTTTTTTTTTAAATGTAGAATTAGAAATTGTGTATATCTAAATTTCCCATTTAAAAGGGAAAAATGCGTTATGGTTGTGTTGCTGAATTCTGTAAGCTTTTTGGGATATGAAATAACATGTGTAGCATTGATTACTTTCTTGATGGAAACTGATTCTGGGAATCCTTCTGTGCCAGCATTGCTTCAGGAATAATTTGCTTTTGCAGGTAATGCCACCTTAGTCATCTCTTTTGCATTTACTTTCATCATAGGGCAAGGAAAATTCACTGCTCCCTTCACATGAAGGAAAATTATTTTCTTTCCATGGAAAGTATATATAATGATTGCAAATCTGGTGGCCAAGGAGATATTAAACTGTGGATAATGGTCATGTGTGAAACACGTTTATATATACACATGTATGTGTATATATAAAGAATTATATATATGTATATACATGACAAAACATGACAAAATAAAGCTGCAAAGTGCATTTCATGTTTTCTTATCCATTCTGCATTTGGATTGAAAGATACTTAACGCCTTCACTCAATCTAGCTAGAAAACATTTCCTCTAAGTTCACATAATACTGAGCAATAGCTTGCGAATTGGGAACGCTTTTCCTTTCACTTGCAGTTCTCTCTGCTGAGAGAATTTTCAAAAAGTAAAATCAGAGTCTTCAGCATTATATGTGGAAAGGATAAAGACAGCAACAATATTTGCCTGTTGAATTCTGACTGTGACTCTATCTTTATTCCTCTGCCTAGGAACATTTGGTACTTTTGAGAGCTAAATACAGCTCTAAGCAATGTAAAACTGAACATCTTATCCAAAAGATTCCTCTTATTCTTGACCTTTCCAAATAAGTGTCCATGCATAGGACAACTGAAAAACTGATGTATAGTCTTGCAGGGAACAGGTCACAAGTTTTTCTTATTTTTGATGTTGCTTGGTTTGAGATTTCTGGATACCAAGGAAAAGTTTGCAGTGTTATAAATGACTAGAAAATGCATGCAGTATTTCAAACTTTTTATAAAAGAAAACAGTAAAGTTTAAGAGACGTTTACATGATTGTGTCTATTCCTGTTTTATTCACTTAATTTTCAAGTTTAGTAATTTGTTTCTAAAACTACTACTTGTTCAGTAGTTATCCCACATTTCTACAAATTACGTTTCTCTATGTAATAGAAAATTATACAAACCAAAGAAGTCTTGGATTTGGTTTATTTATTAGATGTAGTAATAAAAAATATATAAAATAATGTATTTGTGAGTGTTGAATCTTGAAAGGAGTAGAATGAAGATGTGGGAAGTGTGATTTGAAAAAGATTTGCCTTGTGCTGCTTGGACAACTTCAAAGAAAATAATTTGAATGATATGAGGGGAAAAAAACAAACAAACTGTGTTTAACACTGTCCTTTTGGTGAGCTGGGTTTAGCTAGCTAACAGCATGCCTTTTTTTAAAGAGACAAAAATGTTGTACTTACACATTTGCAATCTGTAGGAAAAATGAGCCAGATTTTACTTTTCACTTATAAAAAACAGCTTGATTTAGGGGAATTGACCTCTTGGGAGGCAGTCCTGATGTTCCAGCTGCTTTTATTCATGGATGTTTTTTTCAGAAATGATGTTCTTAGCCAATTGTCTTATCTCATTAACTGTGTTGCATCTCAGACACACAACAGGTTGGTTGAATTATTACCAGTTTATAGCTCATAAACTCGTGGTGTACAAAAGGAAGCATAAGGATGCAAAGCCAAGAGTTCATAATTAAATAGCTATTCTTACTCTGATTTCAATAGTTTCAAATTATATGTATTGAAAAGAACTTACATACACACTTTCTGATCTACATTCCTTTCTCTTGACACTGCATGTCTCAATCCTAATGTTGATGGGAGCAGCTGAGATTAGGGTCAGAGTCATCAGCGTGGAGTGCTGTGATGGGAGAAGTACAAAGCTGATGTTCGTGGGTTCTTCTACTTCAGGATAGAATCCATTGTGGCTGCTACTGTGTGTGTCAGCATGCTTTGCAGCTTTCCCTTCCTTCATTGCAATATAGTTTCATGCTACAAGAAGTAGTCTTTTAGGCTGGATATTGGTTTTTAGCTCCCTTCTTTATCCCAAAGGCCACACTTCTTTTGATAGTGGCCAGTCATGGACTCAACTGTAAGGCTGAGTTGCATTTCTCCCACTTTCTCTAGAGAGCCCTTGAAAAAAGCAGCTTTGCAGAGATATCAGACAGGTATGGTGGCATAGAGATCTGAGGGCAGAATCTTGTCCAGTTCTTCTTCACAGAGACAAGTGAGAAGGGGGAAAGAGGATGTGGCAGGTGCTTGCTGAGAGAGTGGAAGGGGAAACCACAAAGAACTTCAAAGCGAAAAAGCAAAGAACGTCTGAGAACCATAGCTGATGATAACAAATCAACAAGGAGGAAAAGAAAATAGAGAAAAAAGATGAGACAAGTAAAGGCAATTTAGTTTAGTTTACTTGCAGACCTTAGGAAGTCATGAGCTAAACAGTGAAAATAGTGTCACTCATAAAGTTTAGTGCAAAGTTTCTGAGCTTTAGGCAAGGCTAGGGAAACATTTTTAAGTCTCCTTTCAAAATTGCAAGGCCCGGAATACTACCTTTATTTTATTTTTAACTTTTTTAATGAAAGCTGAAATTCTACTAAATCATATAATTTTAAGGTCACAGGCTAGAAGAATAAGGACTGAGGAATTCAGTACCTTCAAAACTATGCATATTGATGCTTTCTGAAAGCTGACAGTGAGGGATGATTGTGAACTGTAAATGCTCCTTGTCATTTCACCTTTGAAAACGTTTGCCCACTGCATGCAGCCAGCTGTGTGTCTCCTGCTCTCTTATTTCTTCTTATCTGAATAACTGCAGCAAATAACTTAGCCAGCTTTAGATACTCCAGCATGTTACTAACTTCTTGAGTTCAAGGGTTCAAGGAATTAATGGTGCTGGCAAAAATGATAGAAGAAATGCTAAGAGATTACTGACATTCAGAATGATATTTTGTGACAAACCGTAGAGGAATTTCATTCATTTTCTCTTTCTCAAGTGAGTTTATATCTCCAAAAACGTTTTGTAGACCATCTTAAAAATGTACAAATGCCTTGATGGGAGGCATTTACCAAATTTACTAAAAAGGAAACCTGTTTTCTTGTGAGAGATCTTAGTGCTGTCTGTCCAGCGACTGCAGTCAAATTTGTGTGAAGGACCTTAAAGAAGAGCCATGCAGCATCTAGATTTAGTCACTGCTGTCACATTTCTATATTTAATCAAAGTTATTATAGAAATACTCCTTTTAAAGTAATACCAGTGTCACATGAGGATTATCTCAGAGAACTGTTCATATCTCTTATGGTTATGACCTAAATTACCTATATTTAGAGCACATCACAGATCTTAATACCTGTAATTTCACAGTTTCCACTGTGCACTTGAAGGTTTAGTTAATCCTGAATATCTGCAAGTAGCAATGTAAGCCTCCTTATGGTGGCTTTTTAAACCTGGGTAGCAGCTTATCATGGTAAATGCTCCCATTCTTTAATCTGGTTACTCTGAAAAGGGGGAATAAAGATAAAACTGTCTGTCTTGATCTTAGTGTATGTATGTTCACAGAATCATATAATCACAGAATGGCCTGGGTTGAAAAGGACCAGAATGATCATCAGGTCCCAATCCCCTGCTATGTGCAGGGTCGCACACCACCAGACCAGGCTGCCCAGAGCCACGTCCAGCCTGGCCTTGAATGCCTCCAGGGATGGGGCATCCACAACCTCCTTGGGCAACCTGTTCCAATGTGTCACCACCCTCTGAGTGAAAAACTTCTTCCTACTATCTAACCTAGACCTCTCCTGTTTCAGTTTAAAACCATTTTCCCTTGTCCTATCATTATCCTTGTTATATTTCAAGAATTCTGTAGAGTTAGTAGTTTTGCATTGTCAAAGAGGAGACTTACCTTTTCTTCCTTGGAAAATGTATGACTGTTTCACCATCATCCCCTCTGACATTATTTCTTCAGCTTGATATTTCTTGAACTAGAGGTTATAGATGTAATTTCTTAATTACACTTTGTGATGCTTGGTCACTTTGTTTATCCGTGACTAATGTTGGATGATAGGCAATTTCTGATTATTGCATTAATGCGATAGCCTTCACAACTGAAGTCTTTTTGTACGTTCATTGCAAAGGTTAATGGAAATACTAACACAGAGTGAGGGGCACTAACCCTTCTAAACTGATAGTCATATAGTTGGATAGCTAAGTGAGAATCAAACGCAGTAAATGCAAGAGCATTGCTGATGAGACAGTGAAAGAGGAGACTGTTTTTTGTATTGAACACTCACTTGATTAGCGTGTCTTTATAAAACAGAATTTTATATTATATTGATAGAAATGATTTCAAAGCAGCTGGCTTATTTTAGTTCTAAAATAGTTGACTAGTAAGTTATGTTCTTCTGTCATTATAGTGCCTTAGAGGAAACTTTTTTTGTTATCCAATGAATTGTTGTGTCATTATGAGTTCTATTTCTGATTGTTTTGGAGCTTTCTGATGGATATCAAGTCTTTCTGCCAGGGAACATTTAGAGCCAAAACTGAATGCCTGTTTCCTTGTAGGTTTGGGTGAAGCTTCATAGAACACTGAAATGTTATTTCTATACTTCTGAAACATTTTGTGAAAATTAACTTTCTGTGAAATAGAGTAACTTCTGGAAAGTTACTGTTTTGTTCTTATTTATTTTTTTGTAAATCATGTAAAACTATTCTTATCTAAAATTAATTTGCTAGTAAAGAGATTTAAACCCATTAACCACTAGTCCAATTCAATTTCTGAGCATCGTTTGAGGCAAATCTGAATGTCAAGATCAGTAAATCTTAGTTGTATATTGGAACAACTAAATTAAAAAAACCTTTCCTTTATTTAACAGTTATTTCACTTGTAATTTTTACTATTTTTCTTTCCTATCTTTGAGAAGATTGTCTCTTCTTTCAGTGAAAATATTTGTTTTACTATTTCTACCTCTTCATTGGAATTAAATTTTGGGGTGTTAGGAATGTGAAAGTCAGCTGCCATTATTCTTTGGTTCTCCACTTTGATGAAAGGAAAGGGTGAAAGTTTCATTTTGTTTGCTCCTTCCTTCTGGGAATAGTGCATCAATTTGTTGGCTGATCAGCAGTAATCTCCTGACCTTGTGGAGCATTTTCCCAGGATTTGAAGTCTCCTCCCTCTCTTCCTTCCCCTCCTGTACCCCATGGGATGGTGCTTGTCTCTGCAGCCTTCAGCCAGGCTAAACATCCCTTGGAGAAGGATACAACCTCCAAGGTCTTTTCCTTGGGATGGTGGGATTTTCTCTTCCTGGTAAGAAAGGATGTAGGATCTACTGTGTGCTTTTAAAGACTCGGAGTTCTGAGCTTGTCTTAAGATGGTTCAAATCTGATATAAGGAGATTTAGCCAGGGAAAGGTGGCATGCTCTTTGCTACTCCCTTGTAGTAGTACAGCCTTTTCACAGAATGTCTTGATGTTTACTTTTGTTGAATTTAATACTTAATTTGATTTGTGTTTAGGGTAATGAATGTAGTTTGTAGACCCTAGATTTTTTTCATACTGAATTTCTCTTTATTGAGACTATTACATTAATGAACTACCATCAAAACAGTTATCCAGCACTAGACTTTAACATTCTTTTTCTATTACTTCAAGCTTTGATTGACTGCAAAATATAGTTGACATTTGTGCATTGGTTAGCACTATTTTATGCTGTTTCAAAACGTAGGTGAGCTTACTTTGCATACGCATTTATCCTCTCTATAAGGTTTGTACAAAAGCTTAGAAACTTCCTGAGTGGAAGAGTCGTGGTGTGTGAATGGCAGGACAAGCAGATACCAGGACAAAGTCATGCAAAACCACTTATTTCTATGCCACACGTCTTGTTGTGTTGGTTACACAGTGTGCCAGCAATACCTTTGTTCCGTGTGGCTGGCATAATTCCAAAAATTGTAATTAGAAAAAAAGGAATACGGGTGGCAGTAAACTAGAAAAGGATGAGGTTCTGTGGGATTTATGAGAACATTCAGTTATGCAGCCAGAACGGATTATATAGAGCTGGACTGTAGAAAAGGGAGAATAAATTAAGTATTTCTAGCCTAATCTCTGTTTGTACCTCTTGTCTTTGACTTGTTACATAAAATAATAAATAATAGGAGTCAATTTAAAAATATAATGAATGAGTAAAGTTAAATGGTGGTGGTTTTGTACCTCTAGTTGCAAAAATACGAATGTCTGGAAAATATATTATTTAGTTTCTTTTCCGTACTACAACAACAACAACAACAACAAAATAGGCAGTCTGGTAGACATTCTTGTCCCAAGCCTGGAGCCTGTATTACTCCCTCCTTTGCAGTCAGTACTGTTCTAAGTACTGTTCTTGCCTGAACAGAGCAGTTATTGCAGAATTTAGCTGGACCTTGGTCAGCTTTTCTTGCAGAGTGATCTGCCTATACACCAGGGTTTGCCTCCCCTTCATGATGAGTTGGTTCCTTTTCACAGAATTATAGGAGTTGAATGGGTCCTCTGGAGATCACCTAGTCCAGCCCCCTGTCAGATTTGCTAGAGCTGGTTACACAAGAAAGCATCCAGGCAGGCTATGAACATCTCCAGAGGAGATTCCACAAACTTTCTGGGCAAATTTTCCAGTGTTCTGTTGCTCTTCCAGTTTTTACCCGTTGCCCCTTGTCCAGTTACTGATTGCCATTGAAAAGAGCTGTCCACTTTACATTTGCCCTTTATGATTATAAGCATTAATGAGATCCCCTCTCAGTCTTCTCCAGGCTTAACAGTTCCAGATCTCTCAATCTTTCCTCAAAAGGAAGATGCTCCAGGTTCCTCATCATCATCATAGCCCTCCAGAGGAGACTCTCTGGAAGTTCCTCGTGTTTCATGAACTGGTGAACCCAGAACTGGACACAGTGCTCTAGATGTGGCTTCACTGGGATAAAGTAGAGAGGGAGGATAACTTACTTACCTTGAGCTGCTGTCAATGCTCTTTTTAACACACCCCAGGATACCAGTGGCCTTCTTGATCATGAGGGCATGCACTGCTGGCTCATGGTCAACCTGTTGTCCACCAGGACACCCTTGTCCTTCCCTGCAGAACTTTCTACAGCAGGGCAGGTCAGCTACTAACCTGTACAGATGCACATGGTTATTCCTTCCCAGATGTAGGAGTGTAGACTTGCTCTTGTTGAACCTCATCAGGTTTCTCTCCACTCAATTCTCCATCCTGTCCAGGTCTCTCTGAATGGCACCACAGCCTTCTGGTGTGTCAGCCACTCATCCCAGCTTTGTATCATCAGCAAACTTGCTAGGTGCCTTCTATCCCTTCATCTGTGGCATTCATGATGTTGAACTCAGTACTGACTCCTGGAGAACACCGATAGCTACTAGCCTCCAACTAGACTCTGCTGCTGATCACAACACTGTGAACTCTGCTAGTCAGTCAGTTATCGACCATCCTCACTGCCCACTTGTTCATCCCACATTTCCTAAACTTGCTTACAAGGATTTTATGGAAACTGTCAGAAACCTTGCAGAAGTCAAGGTAGCCTACATCCATTGCGCTTGCCTCATCTGCCCTGTCAGTCATGACATCATAGAAGGATATCAGATTTTTCAAGCATGATTTTCCATGGTCATGTTTCATCTTTCTCACCATGGTGCCAGGAATGAAACAAAATTCTTTCTCATTTTTCAGAATGCCTGAGATCTGCTCAGAACTTCCTAAAGTACTTAAAAACTAGAGCTTCCTGGAACTGAGAAAACTTGAAATGAAGAAGATGACTTGTCCCTGAGTAGAGTTGGTCTTTTCTGTAAGGATTATTTTCTGACCAAGAAGTCAGTAACTTTCTGGCTTGTTATAAACCCCATCTTGTCTCTTTTGGGATCCAACAATAAATTCTTTCTTTTTGTCACTTTGGATCTTACATTATTTAGGCTTCTTCTGTGTCTGTGTATAGCCATTGCAAACTGCATATGAATGCTTTTATGAATTTTTGAGTATAGCACTTAGATACCATGTAACAAACGCAAGAAGATTGTTGACTGCTAGAAATGACTCAACCAACCCAGTATATGCAGAGAATCTGTCTGCTGTGGAGACTGATGTAAAAATAAATAACTAAAAAATCACTACAAAATCACTAGTAATACCTCTGTTATCTCTATTCCAACCAAACAAGAGTATGAGATATGCAAGAGAGATTAGCTTAGCTCATAACTCCATGAAATTCAACATGTGTTTGACTCAGGAAGAAGTAGCAATACAGAGAAAGCTGGAGTGTTTTGTCACTATTAACTTCCTTCTGTCCATTGCCTGGTTATTAGAGTAATCTTTATTGTTGTGGTATTTTTAGTTTACAGATATCTGTTTACATAAATTTCAGGTGAGTTGTACCTAAATAGACCTAAATAGTTCCTGATATGTATTTGTGTAACTCATTCTTAAAATCTTTGGCAGTTAGAAAATAAATATGTTCCCTGCTGTTTACTACAAGTCTGATCATCATTGCTGTTTTTGGTCAAACTACTTCTGCTCTTCCTACACCCTCTTGCAGCACTGTACCCCAAACAAGCTGGTCAATGTCCTTGCCCTTCTCAACTCAAATGAAAGAATGTTTTCATGCCTTTTAGTGTGTGTTCTTTCCTGTTCTTCCATTGAAGGGCATTGCCTTTCACACATCTCTGACCCCGACTTCTGCTTGTGATCCTGTCCTTAGATTATGTTGTTAGGATCAGTTATGTATTTTGGAGCTGGTGACTGCTAAGTTTGCAGCTCCAAAATGACAGCGGGTATCCTAATTCAGTTGTGGCCTATTTTCATTTGGGTAATTCCTCCTGCTTAGAAATTACAAATTCTTGTCATTTCTTCTGCTTTTTGTTTTGCTTTATTTGTTTCTACTGGGATGCTATCACTGGTAAATTTAAGGATATTCTGCATCCTGTCATCCAAACAGTTAATGAAAATACTGACTAGAAATAAACAAAGGACACAAAGCTGGAGAAAATCAATTAATCCATTTTCCATGTTTGATAGCCACCTACCATCAGCTTTTCCAATCCATCGAGCAGTCTCCTTCTTAAGCACTTTTAGAGCTTGCTTACTGAAACAGTTAGGGGAGCAAAGTTCATAAAATCACTCAGACCAGCAGAGAGAGAATCCTCGCTGACTGTGACGTATTTTGTTACAGATGTTTTCTATATTATCTTCTAGCTTTCTTTTTATAAGATTTTTTTCTCAAACCAAAGTTGACCAGACTGCTGTTGTCTATGTGCGGTGGCCCTTTTTCCCTACTCCTGTGGCTCCAAAATTGCCCAAGCATCAGATGCCGAAACTTGACTTTTATTAAACCTCTGTCTTTCTGTGCTTTTCTTTCTCTATCCTTAGTTTTTATTCATTTTCCAGCAGGACTTTTTTTTTTTTCTTTTTTTCATCATTAAATATGTAGAAGTAGAGAACTTTTTAAAAATTGAAGACTGAACCAGAAATACACTGCATTTCTGCTTTGTCGGGAACACAGAGTTTTAGTCTTTTTCCTTTGAGTGAGAACTTTTCTTGATCTTTTTTTTTTACTAATAATACCATTAATGAGCAAGAGGAAAAATGTTTCAATGTTCCCAACTGATTGTATATAATTTTATGCTGCTGCTTTTAGCTTGTTTGTTGCTTCTTTTATATTCGTGTTAGTTTTCCCTCTAGCATCTTTCCTAAATTTCAGGTTATGTACTTGCTATCTTTTCATATAGGTTAGTTTGCGCTTCTGACCTTAATATTATTTCAGTGAGGACCTGTCACTTTCTTGAACTAATTTTTTTCCCTGAGAACTGCTTCCCACGGGAAGATGTTATACTTGAGAATATTCTGGAACTATATTAGTATCTGCTTTCCCGGAGATCATTGCATTTGTTCCCTTGTTATCATTCTTCACTGTTGGTGAGTTTCTTCATTTCCTGAGAACTGTTATTTCTTTCTTTCCCCTTTAATGTTCTTAGCCAGTTCCATTCTCAGTCAATGCATACATAGTATGCCATTAAGACATTTCTATTACATATATGATATGTAATTATAAAATCCTCACCAATCACTTCCTTCTCTAAACTTGTTAAAGCATAATATCCCTTCCATTTCTTTTGTTGCTGCTTTTTTCTTTTTTATTATTTTTTCCATTTTAAGTTTAAATCAAAGACTTGAAATAGGCTATCTCACACTGCATTCTGAGCCCTCAGTGAGGTCCAACATGTTTGTTATGCCAAGCAACATCTTTCTTTTCCAGAAATTCTTTTCCCTTCATGTAAATTTGGATTATGCAAATTATAATCAGTAAACTGTCTTGTTAATTAAAACAGTTTCTGTTAGATAGTGGAATTCCATTTCATTTAACATCCTACACTGGTGACATTGCAAAGTGACAACATGAAATGTATGCAAATTGTTTACTGATGTATAAACAGATAAGTTAGTTGTCTTGAATCCTCAAGAAATGAAAGGATGCTGCTTTCTTAGGTATACAATCTGCAATCTGCATTGCTTCATCTAATCATGATAGACTATATTAAATAGCTGTTATTTTACTTTGAATATTTTGGAATTCAAAGTAGCGATGTATTAAAACTATGGAAATTACAAAGCTGTGTAAGGTTAATGTTGTATTTATATTTGTTCATTTTAAGTAGATTTTATTCCCATTGTGCAGATAAGGATTCATTTTAGAAGTGAGCTGGTAGTCTGTAATTTGTCTTCCAGTGTCTGACTGAAAAATGAACACAGCCATGACAGTAAATACTTAGAAATCTTGCATTTTATAGCAGTCAATAAATTTAAATAGTCTGGTGTGAATACCTGTTTTTTTTCAAAAGAGATATAAATGTAAAACAAGATTAAACTATGTTTAAATAATGCCTTTTTTTTCCTTTTCCTTTTTTGTGTCTCTTTTCTCAATTCCATCATAAACAGTTTTTATTCACAAAAATAGACTGGATTAATATCCTACTTCTAAGCTTGACTACAGTCTTTTAATTTCTTTAAGTACATTGAGAAATACAATATTGCTATTAATAAAATTCATTTAAAATAAACACTTAAGTAAAAAGCAGAATTCTACCATCTGCTTCCTTGCACCCTCAGAATCCATTTATGCACTTGAATTATGCAATTGTGGCCGTTTGCAACCTTCTGGTTGATTACCAGCAATTCAGAAAGGACTGCAGATCTTCTTGGAGTATAGCTATGGTTTTTATGTAATTTTTATACTAGAAAGAAAATACAGAATTTTTGAAGTGTTCTGTTTCAAGCTTACAAGTATGCAGGGCTTTAGTTTTTCATTAGTAAAAGGGAACTTGCTGCTGTTCACTAATTCTTTGCTTTATGGGTAAGTGGCACTGTGCAAAAGGTGTTGAGCCAGGCTTGTATGCTCAAAGCTCCATCACCAGATTCAGCCACAGTTGATAATATAAATCAACTTTTTATAGAAAAAGGTACATTGGGGTGGGGAAAAAAAAAAACACAAACAAAAAACAACAAGGCCACAAGATAGAGAGAGGGGGAAAATATAAGTAAGGGGGAGATAAAGGGGAACAGCCATCAGCCAGCTGGGAAGAGAAGTGATAGGGTTTTCAGGTGCTCCTGATGGGTCTTCAGGAAACTCCTCTCTGTGTCCTCCCCAGTGCGTAAGGTGGTGACATTGTGTAATATCTGCTGTCTTTGCAAAAAGCAGCTGTGTCTATATGGGTAGCTGTATGGTACAGAGTAGTGTCTTACTTGGGCTGATTCCTGGGGAAGACTGTGATCTCTGCACTTGCTTTGGTTGAGACTGAGGAGCTTCTTCCCAGCATATGCACAGAAAAAGCACTGAGCACAGAAAGGTGTAAATTAAACATTTCTAGAAACCTAAATCAGACTTGTTCCTGCCACTTTCCATTTTGATGCAGTCTTTTTTTTCTTTTTTTTCCTTAAGAATAATGCAATTCTTTGTCACTATTTGACATTTTTGTAATAATTCTTGTTGCATGCAATCTGGAATTAAACCTTAGCTGTTCTATGGCTATAATAAGACAAAGGTTTATTGCCAGCTAGTGTTTCATCTGCTGGTTTGATGACTGGCTGTGCACCAGCTGTATGATATATTCTGCAAGGATAGCGTCATCACCGCGCTTCACTCTTGGATCTCATACACCCACCAGGAAACCTGTTTTATCTTGTGCTTGGAGCAAGGAATTCAAATTAGATGTTTTAAGGAAAAGTAAATAAGTACATTAGGAAATACCAAAATCAAGTAATTTAATTTCTGGCATGTTACTCTAAGGGAGCATTTTTGGATAGGAATAGGAAGAGAACTCCCATAAACCTTTAGGCCCTGATAGGGGCTGCTCTTGGCATAGCTCAGATGACAAATGGTCCAAACCCTGGCTTTTGGCCACTCTTATGCTGGCTTTTCTCCTGTAAGTCTAGCTAGTGCCTGGATAATGTTAGAGAAGCCTTAATGCTGTTCTAACTGAATTGTCCACCTCCAGGCAATCTTTCTGGTGGAAATGGATCACTGGAACAAACAGCTAAGGCCTTGACTGTCTATAAAGAGGCAGAAGTGCAGTGCACCAGCAGCTCTACTGCTGCCCATCTTCCTGCAGCTTTTTTGTGCAAAGAGAAAAGTAACTGTGAACATTCACTCATCTGCCAGATGTGTAAGGCCACAGCCATGGCCACGCTGGATATCCAAGGCCAAGAGTCTCTCCTGAAAAGTGAGAGGAGGATTATAAGAGATCCAGGAGGTTTACAGCAGATAAACTTGCTGACACAGAATCTGTTTTTCTTTTATTTGTTATTCTGCCAAAATTAAGATAACTGACCTAACGTTTTATGTGCTTCATGTTGACTTCAGCTGAATATATGTGTTTTTAAATAGATTGTGTAAAACTATGGCCTTCTGGTTAGTTTTGCTTTAAATAGCACGTGCTACAGTTATTCTGCTTTCTCCAAATATTTGAGAAGAGCACAGCCAAAGCAGGCCTCAACTTTGTCTAGTTCCATCCCTCTTACAGAGCAGTAAACAATTTGCGATCTGTTAATTCTGCAGTTGAAGTTGCAAGGGATCTTTGGCAATGAATGTGAAGAGTATAAAGATTTTAGTTGTCCTGTGGATATATGCAAATGTCAGCGTGATCTAAAAATTCAGTTTTTAAAGGATGTTGTTTGTTTTATTTAAGCACAAAAAACTTCACTTACACCAGAGGGGGAGAAAAAAAAAAACAGAACAAAAACACGAAAAAAAACCTAACTATGTAGTATCTGGTGCTCCAAACTAGGAAACGAAATTTATCAATGCTAACTTATCATGAAATTATAGAATAGCTTGGGTTCCCTCAGTATGACCATCAGGTCCTTGCTCAGCTGTGTTTGTTTCATATCATAAAATGGTTTGGGCTGGAAGGGATCTTTAAGATTATTTAATTTCTAATGTTAGACCACAAGCTCTTGACCTGATCATGGCTGTTTCTTAAGGTTAACTCTTCACAATCAATCCATTCCCTAGCATAGAGGGAACTCCCTGTCCCAAAGACTAACTTTACTCTTTGTGTGAATGTATAATGCTCTAGTATTTACTACGTAGTTTGATCACATTTAAGAAGCAATTGTTGATTGTTCTTTATTTTTCCTTCCTGTTTTCTTTCTTTTTGTGGCTCAGTGTTGTATTTATTGCATATTAAGAACAGAGAAAAGTTTGGATTTCTCTAATGATAATTTTTTTTGGGGGGGGAGGGGGCACCTCATACAGCAGCTATTTGAATGCTATGTAAGTGTTGATTTTTCTTTATAGTATTGCAGCTGGACAGGGAAGTTACAGATTGAGAACAGAAGTTGCCATTAATGCTGAGTGTTGGATTCAAGAAACCTTTTATTTATAGTATCGAGCAGAAAGGATTTGAAGTGCCAGGATGGCAAAAGACTGGTGCCTTACTTCCCTACTTATGGAGAGGGAAGCACAAAGTGAACCATGTTGTTTAAAAAGAGAGACCACTGCTTACAGACTGCTTACCTCTCTTCACTGAGCTAGGTAAACCTAAATTTTTGCCCAAATGTAGTCCCTTACAGTATTATAAGTTGGCATAGATTGCTTCTTGTGTTTCATGCTTTCTTGAGCTCTCTGTTCCAGTGAGAGAACTGTCCTGCATGTTAACAAGCAACAGTATGAGAGCTTTAAGTTACACCAGGGGAGGTTTAGATTGGATGTGAGGAAAAATTTCTTCTTTGAAAGAGTGGAACAGGCTGCCCAGGGAAGTGGTGGAGCTACTGTCCCTGGTAGTTTTCAGGAATAGGGGGGATGTTGCATTGAGTGACGTGGTTAGTGGGCAAGGCGGAGGTGGGTCAGCACTTTTGATGGCTGCATTTAGTTGATGCTTGCACTAGATGATCTTAGCCATCTTTCCAACATTAATGAGTCTGTGATTTTATAAATAAGCTATGCTGGGACAGAGGACAGTATATATGACTGAAGTTAATGGTAGTGCCATAAGAATGCACGTAGCAAGGACTAATTTGAAGATACCACTGTCGTCTAAATTAAAGGTACTTCTAATTTGGCATTTCCCAAGTTTAACATTCAACTTTAAAAAACATTCCTTCAACACAACTTTAAAAGTATGTGTCTTCTTATGATTTCTGTATCTATGATCTGTAATCATAGGCTGTAAGGGAGATTAAGAGTTGATATTCCATTTAAATTCTTATATTATAAATATCTCAATGCAAGATTTAAGAAGCTGTACTTATTCAGTTGATGAGTTGGATAACATAAACTATTCCTACAAAATGTAACTATTTGAAAAGCATGCTGAGTGAGATGTGGAGTTTACCATGTTCTGAATTAACTTTTCTTTTTGTTCAGTGTATTAGTTAAGGATTATTATGACATTTGACTTCTCAAACTCTAAAATGTCTTCCTGAAACACATATAACTTCTGTAAATAGATCAGTCTTGTTTTGTAATGTTTCTAACAAAGTGCTTCTAATGTATGTTTCTAACAACAAAAAAAAAAAAAGAAATCATTTTTTTAGCATAGTTTCTTAAAAAATGTATGCTTAACATACCATTTAGAAATAAAGTGTTTAATAGCATTAACCTTTGGCTCCAGTGGTCATACAGAGCATCTGATTCAGTTGAAGAAAATGAAGTGAGAAATTATCTAAGAATTGGAACAAGCAGTAAAACTTGCAGATGTTATACTGAATTAAGAAATGTTTTCCATGCTATACCCTTTTCAGACTTTTTGATAATATCTTCATTTTTAACCAACCATAGTGTTACTGCCTTATTTAATGTTTGCTTTAGTTTGCTGTGTCATGGATTATGCTTTTCCTGGAGAATTTTCTGTTTGCGAATAGCCTGAAAATGTTACTGCAGATCATTTCTCTGAAAGAACCTAGCCAAAAAAGCTAAGACTACTAAAATGCTGTTTCATAAGCATAAAATGTCCTCACTTGTGACACTGAGTAAAGAATTTGAAATCCAAGCACAGTATTTATATTGCAAATGACAGCTTTCATCTTCTGGATTTTGCTGCCAGAATAAGCATGTTTTCAGTAAGCACAAACAGACCTCTTTCTTCAGCTGTGCTGTTCCAATTGTTCCCATCGGTTCCCCAAGTGAGTGCAGCAGATCCACCTTCCTGGCTCACTTGCATGCAAACATCACCATGCCATCGCTGAGTTTTGACTGATGGCAGTATGCTCTAATAAAAAAAAGACCTTACTCATATGAAAAAGCTCCGTGTGCGTCATGAAAGCTATTTCAGTCTCTGCTGCCTCCTGAGCTGAATGTAAACCGACATCGGTGACTCTATTCAGATATAATTTCGTAAAAGGAAGTAAGAAGCATGACTTTCAAGCTGTATGTGAAGATGAGCTAAAATAGTAACCAAAGTATCTCAAGAGAGTGTGAGGACATTAAAAAAAAAAAAAAAAAAAAAAAGTTCTTTTAAGTATATCCATTGTTAAGACTCTCTTTTGTACCAGTTGGATGTGTTAAATTTCCCCCTGTTTAACACTGAACGTGAGCCTTACTATAACAAAGAAGCTAAGTAACTGGAAGGATTCATAGCTTTTCTCATTGAGTTTTGCTGGTTGGCCTTGATCCTAAGGAAAATCACCCTTAAACTTGGAAAGGTCAGTTTGCATGGCATTCCCTTTCAGTCTGCTTGGAGAGCAGAAAAGGCTGTTTGTCACAGAGGCTTGTGCCATGGGACTGCTGCACTCTGGCTGTTCTCCTGTGAGAGTGCACAAATTCCTATGTGAGAAATTGGTGAGTCAGGCCTTCAGAGGCAGCAGTGCAAGCACTGCTAACAGCTGCCCATAGCTCACGTTGCCTCAGTTCTGAAAACACATGGTAAAGTCCACTCAGATCCAATTACCGACTTGGACACTGAGAAATTAGGAAGTTTGGCTCCAGAACTAAATGTTCTGGCTGTCTACTTGTCTCCAAAATCCCTGAGGACAGATCCATGATATCAAAAGCTTTAATGATTCAGAGAAGTTTGAATCTTGTTATACAGTAGCTGTACTCAGGCTGCTGCTCATTAACTACAGTTTTATTGCGTTTTGGTTTTACAAAGTAATTTTGTTTTTCATCTCAGTCACTTTGCTGCAGGTGCTGAATGCTGCACCTTGCTCTGGGGGACACAGGTCTGAGACTTGAGCCTCAGGCATTGCTCAGGTTATGGGAACAGTGCTCTCTTCAATAGTAAAGTACTATGGTTGCTTTCTTAACCTGAAATAATATATGTCCTTCTCCACCCCACTGCAAATACCCATGTAGCACTTAAAAAAATACTCCTTTTAAACCACTTAAATTATAATTATAATAAATTATAATAGTGGTTTCCACTACACTTCACTTTTGGTGACCCTGCCCATGGCAGGGGGTTTGGAGCTTGATGATCCCTGAGGTCCCTTCCAACCCAAGCTATTCTATAATTAATTTTCTTTGTATTGCTGCATAAAGTCCAGTATTTGTGGTCTATCTTTATGCCCTTGGACACAGCCCTGAGCTGCCTGCTGTGACCTGACCTGCTGAGACCTGGGAGCTGGAATGACAACTCTGGTGGCCCTCTCCTACCTAAATTATTCTGTGCTTCTGTCTTGCTACCAGCCTTGTCTGATCTGTACACCCACACCAATGAAAGAAAGTTGAGTCTTTGTTGGGAAATGGTGCTATTGATCACTGTTTGTAATGTCGGCAGGTTCACTCTGACTTTCCTTTGGGATGTTTGCCAAGTGTTGACACTTCTTAAACAATGAGATTGCTGAGCAGATGCTATTTTTAGGCATTGGGTAATTACTTGTAAAGTGACTCCAGCAATGCTCAGTGTGTAGAGTATAAATTTATGCATTGTTTGTGTATTCAGGTGGTTTTGATTTTTTTTTCTTGTGTAACAGCGTAATAGATTGAAATACCAAAATAGGAATTGAAAAGTTCTTTTGTTATTTTTACTTTTCCATTTTTTACTTTGGTAGTTTCTGTACCCCCACATCTTTCATAACATTGCAAACTTCTACAAAATAATCAAGAGTTTCTTATAAAAATCCTATAATCCTTTAACATGGGTTTTGCAGTAGTTTTTCTTTATATGTTTGACTCTCAACCATCAACAGGGCAAAACAAAGTGACGTATTTTAAGACTGCAGCTATCAGGCTGTCACATTAGTATTGATCGTTGTCCTATGTTTTGTATTAGCTTTGCTTATGGCACAGTGTCTGTCTGTGGGACAGCTTGCACAAACAGTGCTAAATGTAGGTCATCATTTAGCATATTTACCCCCAACCAAGACAACTAATTGAATTAAAAAGTTCAAGAGTAGTATCGAATTTCCTTAACTGAAAAACTTGTGTTATTTTAAATTTTCATGAGTGCAAACCTGGCAGTATTTCAAGAAAGACCCGTTATATATTCATTACCTCAGAGAAAGGTAATTCCTTTCAGGCTAAATTCACAGGCATGTGTGAAAAAATGGGTACAATGAATGGCACTCATTATTATGCAAAAACAGCAAGGTAAGAAGCTGACTTGGACACGATTTCTCTGAACATAGATGTCAACATCGACAACCGCTTCAACAAAATGATAACTAACAAAGTTTTCTGAGTCAATTCTGGACTTAGCTGACATTGGCTTCATAAAAGATACCTTCTGTTCAGCATTCTGGTTTCATTGAAGCTACTATCAGTGAAGCATACCTATTTACTGGGAGTGGTTCAATAAAGTGAGAAACGAGATGGATCCCAAACCCTAGATCCTCATCACCTACTGCTAAGAAGTAGAGGTAGCTTTAAGTCCTGCTCATATCTTTTCATCTCATCAGGGTCACTGCTTTATGCAGGGCAGCTCAGGTGGAAATGCAAGTGGCTTGGAGAGCACTGAATCCAGGGAGTAGAGATAACTTGATTATTGAGCAGCATTCCCAAAATTAGTGGCCATGAGGGAGATGACCTGTTCTCTGAGCAATTTCTGTGTCAGAAATTTTGCCTCGTTGACAAGGATCCCCAGAGACTGCATCCACTGGGTTTACAGCACAGTATAACTAATCTGAAATGAGTTATAGGAAAAAGAGAGTCCTCTCATGTTTTAAGTATATTACTAGAAAAAGGGAGTGTAATTTTCAGGATGCAGTATTTCTTGAGTGCAAGGTAGAGATAGATACTGTGCAAAAGCTTTTGAAGGCACTGAATTCAAGTTAGTCATAAAACAGGAGTGAGGCAGAGTGTAAGTATAAGCAAGCAAGTGGCTGAGTAGAATAAAACTGTAAATATTATTGACTTAGTAAATAAGAGTTTGTACAAAGATGTATAAAGTAAATACAATGAATCAACAGGAAGAAATAAGATCCAGGTAATAAAATAAAATAAAAATAAAACAAAATTGATAATTTCCCAAGTCTTGATTTAATTTATGTCCGTTATAAAAAGCTTTCAGTCTAAGCTTGTTCTCCTTGCAGGGTTATTCCATCTGTAGAATGCAGGTTTTCTTCCTGGAAAAAAAAAGGAAGCGAATGTAGAAATTTTCATTCTGAAGATGCTACGTAATTATTTACAGGAGAGAGAAAATGTTCAAGTTTAACATCTGGGAGCTTCTGTCCTTTTAGTCCTGTGGGTTAACTGAGGGCTACGCTGCCATCACACTTTACTGCTGATTTAAAGAATGAACAGGAACTGCTTCACTTTTGACCGAAACTAATTTTAGAAGTGTAGAACATGCAAGCAAATGCTAGGTATATTCTAAGATATACAGATACATATGTTAAAAATAATATATATGTATATGTATTTGATGTAAGATACTATTTCTCCTTTGAGTTCTGTAGGAAAGTAATGACTTGCATAGCATACTCGGATTACTTTACTTCTAGACAGCAGTTCAAGAAAAGAAAGTATACTTAATTTTAATGTTTTGTGGAACTCTCAAAATTATTTAGCCATATAAAAAGGCCAGCATTAAAATTTTACAAATTAATTAGTTTTAAATATGTAGTTAGATTAATTATTGTTGTTTAATCATGTGGTAATTCAGTCTCCCCTTCAACCAGTATGACAAATATCTAAAATGGGGCGTAACTGTGTCTGTGAACGTATGAAGTTAAATGTTCCGCTTTGTTTTCTATTCACATTTTCGCATTAATTTTTCAAGAGCAGGAATTGAAAGAAGATATTTTTGCCTGCTGCATAACTTTCATGTTCAGATGTTTTTAGAGTAGTTTCTGTTTTCTCTTTTTTTTGGATAGTGAGGTTTTGCCCTCTAATAGGAAATTTTAGATTACTTCTAAGTATGTCAAGGACGTGAGCTTGCTACAGTTGTCTGTTGGTTGCAATGCAGCAGAGATTTTATAGTCTTTAGTCAGTCTGAAGTCTTTCATCCACTGATAATATCAGGAGTAAGACACAATACCCTGCTGAGTGGGTTTTTTTTAGTATTTGGTAGAGAACTGTGGAGAAAGAACAGGCAGGTGTGTTATCTTCTCTATCATCGTTTGGCAAAGATTGTTTCTCTTGTTCTGAGATGCAGTTCTGCAACGATAGTTTGCCATGCTTTATGGAGAATTTATTCTAAATAACAATGAATGATATGTTTTATTCTGTGTTCTTCAGTGGGGAAGTAGTATTTAGGAGATTTGACAATTTAATGCTTGCTCACATCCACATTTTTTGTATTGAAGTGAATAATAGCATATAAAGCATCAACTGTGTTTGTCTGCAATTTGTAAATTCAGGTAAGCTATGGGGTTTTGTTGAATATTGAAAAACAATAATTAGTGTTAGCTTTTATCAAGTATCTTCCTTAAAAATATCAGTGAGTTCAGTGCCCACATGACTACTTCTTTTCTTCCTGGCATGCCTAGATCAGTAATAGTTGGTTGTCTTTTACACAAGCTAATTGTGTTACAGCTAAGAGTTCTTTTTCATTTTTATCATTTAAAAAGACATCTTACAGAATCCATTCTCTGTATGTACATTTGTATAAATGCACGTGTTTGTGAGAGTAATCCTCATGCTTTTTACCTTCTCTTTGCAGACAAAACCTGTTGCATTTGCAGTTCGGACAAATGTTGGTTATAGTGCAGCTCATGATGATGATGTTCCAGTCCCAGGCATGGCCATCTCATTTGAAGCTAAAGATTTTCTTCACGTTAAAGAAGTAAGCAAAAATGAAGTAGTAAGCAGAGAACCTCTTTAAGGGTCAGAGTACACCACTGCTTTATTCTCAATTGTTTCTTGACTTTATGAGATTTCTGAGCGCCTGATCATATGCTGTGTTTTGCAATGTATCTTTCATCCATTTTAGATTGTCTGGCTTTTTAATGATGTGCAGAAGAATCCCTCAGTTACAGTTGATGATGCATGTTTTCTGCTAGTGGAGTGTTTTGCAGAGGAAGCAAGATTTCCCTAATACACAAGTAGAAATACAAGTGGACAAAGAGCAAGGAAACACAAGAATTAGACTTTTAATAAATTTGCCTTGATGACTGGTGATCAGTATTTTCCATATACATGAAACACATTAAAAAAGGGATAACTTGTATATAGTGAAGAAAATGCCATTCAAGCCTGATGAAATTGCAAAAGAAATGCTCTGCTCTCTCTTGTGACAAAAGTAGGGATGAGTTGGCATAGAGTCTTTGGAAAAAAAAACAACCTATCAGGATCTTTCAGTGAGTTTGGACAAGCATGACTCAGTTTGGTTAGATTAAATGATTTTGTATTATTCCATTTGTATTTCAAATTATCTGGCAACCTCAGACTTCACATTGAGTCTTTTCCCTGTTTCCAAGGACTAGAAACAGTGTTAAGTTTTTTGTCTGATGGAATTTATGCTTTTTCATCATAGCCGAACTTAGCCTTGAGTGTCAAAACACATAGGAAATAATGAGAAAGAAGGAATTTTCCAAACTTTACTGAATCTTCAGAAATATCTTGAAAAGAAGCTTAGCTCAGCCGAGGTATTATATTGTCTGTGGATGCATGTAGCTGGAAGTAATGAAAACAAGATTAAAATGCAGCCTCAGGTGTCATACAACAAGGTCTCTAATTGCAAAACTGTTTTTCTCTCTGAGCCACTCAGTGAAGCTGACCATCCACCTGCTCTGGAATGGAGCAGGGATGCAGATAAGGGTTGAGATCTCAGTGGCCTTGCTGCTGCCACATCTAGCAGCAGCTGCTGCTGGCAGACTAAACGTTCTCAGACAGGTCCTGAGCCATATCCTTCCTGTCCTGCCTGTCTCCTGTTGTGGCTGTGGCTCTGGCCTGCTCTCTCTCCAGGACTCTGTAATCTACTGCATACCGCTCCTTCACTCAGCTCTTCAGTTTATACTGCTGAGAGGGCTCAAGCAAGGGAAACTTAAATTCAGAATCTGCATGGACAGTGGTGAAAAAGACTGCACTGATTCTATGCGAGGGAAATTTGTTTTTATTATTAACTTAGGTTTATTAAAACTTAGTGCATGTACAGATGACGGATTCCTTCTGCTGCATCACAGACTTCCCTGAATCGTTCAGGACTTAAATGCATGGCCATAATTTTGCTTCGCATTTAATTCCTCTTTATGTTTCACCTGACTCTTCAAGCAGAGGTGTCCCTACAGAGAACCCTTCACCTCAGCCAGCACCTTGAGAGCTGAACATATCACTAATCACTACCAAGATTTCCACTATTGCTTTTTAAAATTGAGAAGTGTTATGTATTCAGGGGGTTGGAACTAGATGATCTTTGATGTCCCTTCAACACAAGTAGTTCTATGATTCTATGATTCTACATACAGTACGATTTTCTCATAAAACTACCTTATCCTCCTTTGTGTTTACCAACAAAACACTTAGCTATTTTACAGGAGTGAATTCCTCATGTTTTTATTTTTGCAAGAAAAAATTCACAAGGATTAAGTATTTCTACTAAGTACATTAAAATGGATTTTGTTGAGCAGTGGTTTGTTGCACTATTGCACAGGATAAAATAATACTGTCTATTCAGATTTTAATTTAATGGTGTTTCTTTAATTATATATCTCTTCCATTTAGCAAACTAAATGGTACTACTTTTGCAGACTTCATGTAGAACACAGCGCAGATCTTTTTGACGGCAACCTTTCTTGATTTAATGGCTGGTCTTCCTCTACATGTCTTGTCCTACATATTTGAAATGCTCATGCTTATCTTTAATTAGAATTTTTCAGTGAAAGTTTACAATTTTAATAAGATGTTTGAACCAATACAGCTTTGATAAATTGTTCTTCTAATGTAGCTTCCACTTGTATCCTTACTCATTAAAGCATTCCATTGGATGAATAATATCTTATACTGCCAGTTATATTTTATGACCTTAAAATTGTACTTATTTTAACCTTTATTTTTTGTTAAAATCATAAAATTTTCTTCAGGCATCACAGCATTTCTGTACTAACTAGATTTTATATTGTTGATCCACCAACATCATATACTTAGTAAAATTATTTATATTTCATGTGGGCCCACTCGTTTAATATGTTTTACACCTAACTATGCACTTGTTAATTATTATTGTTAATTATTAAATATGTACTATAATAGCTATTTTCATAACTTCAGTTTTAGAAGGGCAAATTTCCTTACTGTTCAGATGTCCATTCCTCGTGGATTTATCACTTTCTGCTTAACATACAGATCACATGAGCTATAGGTAGAGCACATATGGAAAGTGGAATGTAGTCATATTTCATAAGATATTAGTGAGTTCAGAGAAGCAGGGGAGTTTGAGATATGGTATTTTTATTCTAAATAGGGAACTCAGTTTAATAGAATAAGGGGAAAAAAAAGATTATTATAGAGCTTTAAAAATTGCTGCAGTGAATAAGAGCAGATCAGAAGAAATCTCTGTCATCCAGTGAGGAGAAGCATCAAGGTAGCTGCAAAGCAGAAAGAAAAAAGGTGAAATGGGAGGATATAACAGCCAGGGAGAATCATGATGTTTTGAGAGGGAAAGTTTCTGCTTAAGTACTGTAGCATTTTAATAATTTGCAAGGTATAATTATTTTTATGCATTTCTGAACATTAGCACTATTGTTCACTGCCATAATAACACAGTACAATGATTAACTGCAGGGAAGAATTACATAAAATGACTTAGCTGCAAGTCAAAAAATATTAACAAAGTGATCACAAATATAGTAATTTCATAGTACAAGATATTTTTTTTCTTTTCGTTGTCTAGAAATTTAACAATGACTGGTGGATAGGACGGTTGGTAAAAGAAGGCTGTGAAATAGGATTCATACCAAGCCCAGTCAAACTAGAAAACATGAGGCTGCAGCATGAACAGAAGGCAAAGCAAGGGAAATTCTACTCCAGGTAACAAGAAGAAATAATTTAAAATAATAGTGCTGCCTCTAGCAGTTAATTTGGAAATTAAGATTGTGCATGCTATACATCTCTTTAATTCTTATGATTGACAGTTAAAGAATGTTGAATCAATGAAAAATATATATTTATTTATGCAATTAATAATGTCATTGCAGTTACAGAGAGAATGCAGACACTTAGATTGGTCTGTGACCTGTGAAGGAGTTAGTACATCTGCTGAGTGCAAGCACAAAAATCAATCCCCCTAAATATTACATTATTTGTTACTTTTTTCACAGTTACATTTACTAAACTTTAAAGTTGATTTCAGAAATTAAAGAAAGTATTAAGTCATTCATTGTTTCTGACTGCAGTGATCATAATATAGAAATAAAGATTCAATTCAAACTGAAACTTACAAAAATATTGTTTGATATGCACAGCTTGAATAGGCTTTCACAAAGCAGAACTTGACTTAGTCTTAGACACTTTGTAACTTCCTTTGACGCACTTATTTTTAGTAAGTTTGTACCAAAATAACAAACAAAGAAACTGTTTTAGATGAGCCCACTATTAGTTTCACTAGGGCATTCTTAATAACTATTCTGTTAAAGAAAATATGTATGCTCTCTGGTATGAGAATTAATCATAGTATAATAAGCAATAATATTAGTAACTATATTAATGTAATGAACAGCTTGATTACAATGAGGACATGAGGCCATAAAGACATATGCAACAGAATGAATCGGCAGAGCACGGAGCATGATTGGTGTCTGCACATCCTCAGTGTTCAAAGTGGGCATTGATTTTGTGTAAGATATATAATTTATGCTACTGTCAGAAATACTGTTTGCTCCGGGCTAGCAGCTAATTTAGAGAAAAATAAAAAAGGTAGAATAAATACTCAAATAGGTGTAAAACTTTAAACTACTCTGTTGCTTTACTGCAGTAAATCAGGAGGAAACTCTTCATCCAGTCTGGGTGACATAGTTCCTAGCTCCAGAAAATCGACGCCTCCATCATCTGGTGAGTAGGTCAAAAGCCCTTCAGTTTACAGAATCAGGCACCTCGTCTGTTAAAACTTACATTACATTTAGTTCTATTTTTCTTATTTCCTGTGCAATTGCATTGCCCTGCAAGGCTGCTTTGGGTAGTTTAAGAGTTAATGCCACCATCAAGTTTAAGTAATGATAGGGCTCTTAACAATCCACGTAATTCCTTCGTTCTTTATTTTTGCCATGAAGTTTTATAGCAGAGAGCAAATGAAATGGTGAGGCTGTCTTGTGATAGAATAATTAAAGGCTTAGGCTCTAAGCAATCCTGCTGAATAAGAAATACATTCTAATAGGGAGAAAGAGAAGCAAAAAGAATAAAAACTCCCAAGAGCTCTTTGCAGTAGCATCAACAACCAGGAGCTTTCACTGTCGCAGTTCTGATAATGATAATCTGTTTCACGTAATTCTTGAATACTGGTGAGGGGTTTTTTTTGTTTGTTTGGTTGGTTGTTATTTTTGCTTTTATGACAGAATTCTTTTTTTATTTTTTTCCCCACAAATACTGTTCTGAATTTAGAACAGACAGATTTTAACTTTTGTTAGGCTAAGTTCAAGCAAATTCCTCATGAGTTGGAGCAGAATGAAGGTATTAGCTCCAAATATATTATTTCCGAATATATATTCAAATCAACTGCTTTATTGTTGAACATTTTATCTACTCCTGAGAAAAAAAATGGAGAGTTGGAATACTTGAAATCAAAAAGTTCTACGAGTATTGCTAACATCTTGTCTATTGAGGTAAAGATGAGTATTTTCCAAACACTTTATATGGAGCATGATCTACAGAGCAGGCATCTTCATATGTTCATGAGGATTTTTAAAATATTTACTGGATATTAAGACGGAAACAGAGGAGTTCAGTCAAATTATGCTACTAGACTCATTTGGTTAAATTAATTGAAAAATGTGTCTGTCTTTCTCATGAAACCATGAGTTTGCTTATAATGATCAAGTTTATTACAGTTAGTTTGCCACCTAAGTTCCCTGTCAACCGTTTTTTAAGAAAATATATATTTTAGTTTAATAATATGTGTCCATCACAAGTCATTAGAACACACTTTAATTTTTTCTTCTACAAAGGCCTTAAACTGTCATTTTTCAGTGGCTGCATTTTTGAGTAGAAAGTGTCTGTGGACCTATGTTGTAATTTTGTAAATAGAACATCTGAAATGCTAGAATAGTTTTATATTCTGCAAACACTTAGATACCAGTACATAGGAAATTTTCTGAATGTTTCATAGAATTTAGAGGTAAGAGATAGCATAATTATGTTGCCAACGCACTAATTGCTAGTAATGCTGTAATTTTCGTTCCATTGAGTCATTTCTTCACATGGTGGTTTTCAGGAAAATGATTTTTTGGAGAAAGAAAAATGGTGTTTAATTGATTCAGTTACACTGAAGATTTGGAGTTTGCGGTGTTTTATTGATAATACATACCAAGAAGGATGAAAGAAGCATAATTTGTAACTGACACTACAGAGAAGAACCTATTTTTTTGAAGTATAGCTCAATTCTAATCTGATATATTTCTGCTGTTACCAGTTCTCCTCTTTGTGAGAGTAAAATAACTGGCAAAACCAGCAATTATTTAATGAATTGAAGAAATGATAAGTAGAATAAGTTAATTACATGTTTTGACTTTGAGTCTGGTATTTTTTTCCCATATAAAAAAAAGGTGAAGAACCAGTGAAAAACATTGAGAAGAGGCCTATAGTCCTTAAATAATCTGTAGTAATCAACTCATACATTCTTCACTGGCCACCCCACAGAATGATGATAATGGTGAAAATGAGTTTAAAAACAAAAAAGGTACAACAAATTAAAGATAATTAGCTGTAAAAAAAAAAAAGGCAAACTGACACATTTTTTATGCAGTGGGAAAATTGAGAATGAGAAATAGGTATCAATATCTATCTGATAAAATGTTGCATTTCTCTTTTACAGGAAAAGCTAAACAACCATAATTTTCCTTACAGATGATTTTAGTTGGACATAGAAGTTAAGGAGTGCTAATACACTTGATTATGAGTGATTTATAGTGTCTGTGCTGGCCTGCATTCAAGAAAAGAATATGTTCTTTTTGTATTTATGAAGAGGATGAAGGAACATTGTTGCTAGAAGACAGTGTTATGTGATTTCTGTGCCTGGTTTTAGGAGCAGGAGTATAGAAGCAGGCTGCAGATCTGCTCACTGCCTTTCTTGTCAAGGTCAGACTCAAAGGGAGAGTTGCAAACTTAAGGCTTGCCAAGGATCAAGGGATTAGATTTGTAGATAATTCAAATGGGAAAATATACTTTACTTGAAGAAATTGCTGTCACAGATGTCTCTTAAATCAGTAGCTGTACACAGGCTTGACAGAACTGTGCATTTTTTTTGTATAATTTATTAGCAGGTGCCACTATATTAATTGATGTCTTGCTCATCAAGCAGCTGAAAGCAGGTCACTAAGGTGGTTTCACAATAGTTTACAGTGATTAATTATAGGTTTGGTTTAAGTCTATATGAATGATGCTGCTCACAGATTCTTTAGAGATACATTCAGTTCACCATAGTAGCAGGACAAGAGAAGCCTGTTAGCAGTGGGTGTCAAGAGGTAGGTAAGATCTTTATGCACATGGGCGATGTTGTATAGCATGTTTATCCATTTTGAATGTATTTTTTTTTTTTCTGAAGACAACTCCTAAGAGCAGGATTGAATGTTGTAAAAAGAAAGCTTTTGAAACTCTCAGTTGTTTTTTTTGTTGTTGTTTTGGAGGTAGTTAGCAGGTATCTGTTGGTCCTTTCCCTCAGAATAACCTGGCCTTGTATTTTGAAAATGTGTTTATTTCTGTTTCCATTACAATTTTTGCTTATACTGTAGCTAGTTACTTACTAAAAAAGGTAGATAGATGTGTATGGTACAAGCTTTGTGTGCTGCTTATACCTTTGTGAAGATTGAACAGCAGTGATTTGTTGTTTTCATTTCCATTTTGGCCTATCTACATCCTCACTCTTCACATAGGACCAGGTCTTTCAGATTACCTATGTCTCTTCTCTCTTCTGCTACCCATTCTTTTTAGTTTTGACTATCAATAGATCTTCTTTTATTATTTCTAATAAACATATCTTATGCCTGCTGTGCATTTTTTGTTAAAATAATTAGATTCCCATTGTAGTCTGTCATAAGATAAATGTAGATATTATTGTGCCACAACTAGGCTGATTTTGGTCCCCCCAATTTTTTTTTTTTTGTTGTTATTTGATTTGCTTAAGACACATTAATACATTTTGAATTTCAATTGATGGTACAAATTTTGAATTAGCTTTCGTTGCAATAATTCAGATGTTGCTGGCAAAAAATTCTGTTGTTCTATTGGTGCAAGTATTATTTATTTCAGTGAATTAGTTCAGATATACACTACTCTAACAAAAAATAGATCTTGGCCCTTCCTCTGTTTTGTAATATTAATTCTGTATATGTCTGATTTAATTCTGTAATAAGGGGTCAGAGGAAAATTGCCTTGTGTTTTCTAAACCTACTTTACTGTGCCGTTAAATTTTTCCCATTGTTTTATTGTGTTTTGTATTCATGACTAAATTATTTTATTATTATTTTAATCTTTATTTTACTCTCGACAGCTTTATTTTTCTTTATTTCTTATTTCTTTTTTAACTTATTTTTGCTTTCCCTATCATCTGATAATTCTGAATTGTTTGTCTGTATATAGCTATAGACATAGATGCCACTGGCTTAGATGCAGAAGAAAATGATATTCCAGCAAACCATCGCTCCCCCAAACCCAGTGCAAACAGTGTAACATCACCCCACTCCAAAGAGAAAAGAATGCCCTTCTTTAAGAAGGTAACACCGACTTCCAAGCTCCCATTTGTCCACCTGCTCACCTGCACTGCGTCACATTTCTAGTCCTGTTAACTGTCTGCGTCCTTTGACAAGCCAATAACATGCATGCTTTGTTGTTCTTTGTTTCTTTTCCATGCTGCTGTAGCTAAGCAGAAGCAGAAATCGGTAAGTTTATTTCGGCACTACCTGTGTTCATCTTGCTGCTGGCATCATTATGATTATTGCCCCAGTTTAACAATGCAGCTACCCTAGAATTAAAGAAGACATTAACTGAACTATTCAAGTATACAAAACACTAAAGCAAACAGTTCTAAGCTCAGTGCGTCCATGAGACTCTGCTACAGTATTTATCCTTTTTGATGGAATAAATAATACAGAAGGCCTTCTAGATGCCTGAGGAATTTTTTTTCTAACAAATTCATATAATGCACCTCTTTAGTGCATACCTATTCTTTATATCTCTGTCTTTTTCAAGGTATTATTTTCTTTGTAACTCAGTCCACTGAAATCATTATTGCAATCTAATCAGATATACAGGCAGTAGTTACGAAACAAAGAATCAAAATCTGTGAATTTTTAATTTAGTCGGTATTTAAACTTTTAATTCACTTGGTGCAAAATCTACAGATGAGAAACAACAGTGGAAAAGTACAGACTTGTTTTGGCAGTCTGGTGTGAGTTTTTCCTATTGTCATGAATAAGTTACCAGCCAAATGATCTTGCCTTACATCAGTCAAATGCTTTTGTATCTCAGCTATTGTAAATGGTACTGTTAGTTTCCATAAGAGCCCGTGTCTACATAGATAACCCTAAGTGCTGCAGAATTATACCACTGGCATCCTATTACAGCAAACTGAGATATGTTTCTAGAATATCTGGTAGAAAACATTATCAAGACACTAGGTAGCAGCCAAACTATGAAACTAAATACTATGCTTCTACTTAGAAAAATAAAAAATAATCTTCAAAGTCTTCATAGCTGTTCTTCATTTGCTTTTAACTATTCAACATCTTCAGGCTATATATGCTGCTTCTAAACAGTGCCAAGTGACACTATTGCTGGTTCTTTGGATTGCTGACATGTTTAGGCAAATAAAATATTTTATTCTTTCTTGAACTCTTTTAAGAAATATCAGATCCTTCTCATTTTTAATCACCAGTATTTTCTGCAGTAAGGTCTGTGGAAATCAGCAGCATTTTCATGCTTCTGAATAATTTCTTCATTAACCGTATTTATAGCCAAGTGTAAATGCTAAGGAAGAATTACACATGTTGATATGTATTGAATGCATAAGCTTCTTCAGAAGATGCATCTTGCAGACAAACCACCATGCTATCAGACAGTGATTAATTCCATGTCTCTCCATTCTGCACGATCTCTTTTATTCTATATCAGTCTTTACTGATTACAATAGCTTTTGTCATAACATTTGCGTTAAAACTGGGCGGACATCCCAAACTGATCACGTGTGGTCTAACCACTGAATGTGAACCATGTGGTCTGAACTTTGCTAGTTTTTGTTTCAGATTCCTATTTGAACTTGACTCTACAAGTGAAAGCCATATAGCTAAGTGCCAGGACATTACAACATTAGATTCTTTAGTACTAAATTGAAGAACATAGATGTTTCCATTAGATAGACAGTGTCCTGCTGAAAGCTTTTTTAAAAATAAAACTGTTTCAACAGATTTTCGGTTAACCCCATATTCCATCAAATAAGATAACTTCTGTACATTCCCTGATTTTCAAATAGCCAGTTAACTTCTAGCATGAATATTTTTAACTGGGTTGACACTTTAAAACAAAGATCTGTTGTATCAGTGCACTTTTGCTATAAACACTTTGTAATGGGTTTTTCTTAGGAAATGACTCCAAAAATATCAGGTTATTAGTGATGTTTAGCAGATTATTAGCAAGAACAGCAGAAGGCTGCATTTTAATACTGGTGCAGCGTAATTGCAGAGCTTTGCTTTGAAATGTGTTGAGGTAGATTCTGCCCTGTGTAACATGAGTTCATCTGATATGCTTACAGTGCCTTGGGCACTGGTATTAATATTTACTGATTATCTGGTGAAGCTACAGATAACCAAAAATAAAGATAAATTATATTTAAAATATAAAAACATTCATGAAAATGTTTTCTGTGTTTTAGACTGCTTTAGACTGCTGCTTGTTTAGCATTTTGTGCTGTCACTGTATTAATGTTTGTCCGTGTTTTTCTGTTTTGTAACGTATATTCTTATTTTAACCTTATTGTGAAACATCTTGGGATATGTTGAGTACTGAAATAATGAACAATGACTGTACTATGCAGTCTTGACTGATATATTTTTACTGCATAGGCATCTGAAAAATAGGCATACCATCTTTCTGTATCACCCACAAGTTCCTGGGTTTGGATTAGATATGTTTTTCTCTGAGACAAAAACAATCTAAACCCTTTCTTAAAAACAAAAAGCCCTTCCTGATAAGTCAGTGTATGCTACTCTTGGAGGTATATATTGATTAGCAATTTATTAAAGAAAATAAAATGGATTAATCTGCTTTTATGTTATTTCAATACCAATGTAAAAATTGTGGTAGTCTTTGGAAGCAAGTAGTCTTAACTATTTTTCTTTTTCAAAGTAGTTTTTGTAAATTATGCACGATACGTTAGTAAGTAGTTTGGTGAATACTGTACTAACACAGTCTGCTCTTTGGTGGTGATGGCACTTCCCAGAGTAAAAGTATTGGTATCCCAAGCTCTGTTTATGAAAATTTTCTTTAAATACTAACTTGATCAGTGATTGTTTTGATTCCTTTTGGAAGTGAATTGTGTATGCAAATATGGAAGTCAGACCATGATCGCTTCCATTAGAATTTCCAGTGATGTCAAGTTTTGCAAATCAGTCAGCAGATCTGAGCATAAAAAGAGATGTTCTAATCTTCTCCTCTTCCTTCTTGTTTTACTTTTCTCCTTTGTAATTTGACAAAGAAAAACTTAGTAGGAATAAAGGTGTCACATCTCCAGAGACAATTGTGTCAAATCCTTAACTATTGGAATTAGCCTTTTCAGTCAACCAGTCGTGAATTATGCAGTGGCACATGTGAATGTCTCCAGAGAAACATTTTAGAACTGCTCAGCGCAAACATGAAAGTAAATAGTAAGTCAAAGAAAAGCTTCTTCAGAAAGAAATCTGTGAACCTGTGAAGTCCTTGGGTTCCAATTTTCAGGAAAAGTTAATCAATCCACAATTCTTCCATTGGTGACATCACTGGAAATTCAGAGTTGCTAATATTGTAACTAATATTTTACACTCTAAGTGCTGCAATGCTGAAATCTTTTTCTGTTTTACAGACAGAGCACATCCCTCCCTATGATGTAGTGCCTTCTATGCGACCTGTAGTTTTAGTGGGACCTTCTTTGAAGGGATATGAGGTAAGAGATTGTTGCAAATCATTTTATTTTGCCAAAAATATTTTGCATCATGTTGATTTGAATGTTTGGAGGTAATTAAGCTGAAAAATATGATTTGTATCATAGACAAAAATATAGACAGTTTATACTTCAATGAGATGTGTGGTTACATTCATTTTATTTCATATCCAAATTCAGATTAGGACAAAATTATTTACATTGTTGTCATATTGTTCAGATAAAAGTTTTACTGTCAACTTCAATATCTTTTTCTAAATTGTTAGCATCAGCTATCATCAGTTTCTCCTATCTAATTATTAATTTCTTGTTTCTTTGCTTTTAGGTAACAGATATGATGCAAAAAGCATTATTTGATTTTTTAAAACATAGATTTGAAGGGCGGTAAGTACTTTGCATTATAAACTTGCTTGAGTTCTGATCCTGTTGGGTACTAATTAATTTTTTAAGGAACAATGACATACATACCCTTTATTTTGAGAGCTGGCTTGTTCTTCCATCAGGAAAGACATTTAAATGATCTTAAAAATTTGTTGAAATCTTAAAATGAAAAATTGTTTCCTTCAATGTTGCATAATTGCATTTGAAAAACGGGAAAATTCTTTCCTATACAACCTTGGAAGGAAATTGGCAGGAGAAAAATTGTCAATTAGTAAATAAAAATATCTAATCGGTATCCTAATTTACATGTTGGATTTCATTCTAAGGCTAATGGCCAAAAATCATAGTACTTGGTTATTTTTTTAGCTTTAGTTATATGAAGCCTGAATTTTCAAAATGGTGTCACTAATCAGTATTGTGGAAATAACTCCTGTTTTTCTGTATTGATTTCTGTCTCTATTAAATTTTGTCTGGTTATAGAAAGTTTATACACGCATTGAACTCACTGGAAAATGACTTTTTTGATTACATTTCAGATGAACAGCATCTAAGTATGTTTCTTAGAGAGTAGCTCCCCCTCTCCAAACCCATTTTCTTCTTTTAAATTGCAAGTAAAATCATACAAGGAAGAACAAGAGAGCAACATAAGCCTTTTTTAACTCTCAGCACTGGAAAAATGTGACCTCTAAAACTTTGTTAGAACAGAGCTGGAAGGGGAATTTAGCTAAAGGGTGCTTTTTGACCCTGGAAAGCAAAACAAACTGAGTTAACTGTTTTCCTAGGAAGAAGAATATGCAGAAGGTTATGTAGAAGGTCAGTGCAAACTGGAAGTAATCACTTATTTCTTGGCTCATCTTTTCTTCTAAACACAGAACTGAGCCTACCAGAAACTCAGCCCGGAGTTCTCATTTGCTTTTTCATTCCAGTGTTTGTTTCTTTATATTTCAGTCCTCATTTTCAGATGATAGCCAACATATTGCTTGAACTTTCTGGAAAAATATAGGTAGCTCTTGCACACTGTTTAAAAAAAACAAAACAAAACAAAAAAAAACCAACAACAACAACAAAAAACCAAGTAGTTAACTGAAGAATAAATGTAAGTATCGTGTGATTTGCCTGTTAAGTTTTACCTTCACCTGTTATCACTACATTTTTGTATATAATAAGCCAGAATGTCATTCAGTACCTTTGGAAAAATAAAAACAAAAACAATCAAAATAGTCTAACCACAGCAGGCTTGGAGCCACTAGGGAGTACATCTTCCTCACAACTCTATCATTTCCCTACCTCTCTGTCCCCAGACTGGAGTAATTTTGCAGATCATGATCATGCTACAGTTTGGTAGTATGCAGAAAGAGGGCTGTCTTCTCAATAGTTCTTGTAACATAATTACATCTCTTCTGTTCACTTTGTGCAAAGTATACTGAGGCACCAAGGAAAAACTCTTTTTCTGTGTTCTTAGCCAACTTTTTATTTTAAGTGAATTTCTTTTCTCCTCAAAATAAATAGCATTCCCTTCTATATTATTTTACTTTTGCAGTATATCAATTACACGAGTCACAGCAGACATCTCGCTTGCCAAACGCTCAGTATTAAACAACCCCAGTAAGCATGCGATAATAGAGCGATCCAACACAAGATCAAGCTTAGGTAAGTACCTAGAATGATGCTACTTTCAAACTGGCTGTAGTGTTCACTACTCACAATTCTTGTAAGTTAAAAATAGCCTTCTCTCTGCTGTGAGAAAATCACGATTCCTGTAGTTCAGAAATCCTGTCTCTGGAAGTCATTTTTAAGTCATTACCACTTAAACATCATGTAGTGCTGGTATGGTTTTATCCTGCTTATGTACACTTCTCGTGTTTGCTGTTAGCTTCAGTGGGAAGTAGCTGCCATAAGGTAAATAAAATCTAAGTAGATGTTCCTCTGGTTAAACAGAGGTAACATTATCAGAATACGCAATGTTGATGTTATGGATATCAATATTTTTGATAGGATTCTGAGCAGTGGTATCTACTGATATCTTCCACATGAAAAAAAGGTATTGAAGTACATGTTTCAAGAATTTAAAACTGATATAGCTTGGGCTGTTCTTTTACAAGCTTGTATTTCTTTGAAGCGTGCAGAGAGTTTGATTTCTTCTGGACACATATTTTGAAATATTACAAATCTGTGGGACAGAAAACAGAGTTCCTTATCCCTAGCTTTATAGCAGAATTTCTGAGCATTAAGTGTGTATTTAATATTTGCATAAAATAGCTGTCTTTTGTAGAATCTTATTCTTCCACACAAAGTTTGACTTCTCTTTCTTGAAGATTTATTTCTGAAAACTTTTGTTTTCAGGTATGTGGATAATGTAAATCTTCACACAGTCTGATGGCTTCCAAGTTTGTCTCATTTTGAGTGCTTTCAAATAAATATGTAATATAGTATGTAATGAAATCTTCATACACAAGAATTTTCTTCCATGTTAATTTCAGTTTTGTGGCCAAAATCTGTTTGACAATGTAGTGAAAAGATAGCAATATTTATAAATTGAATTGAAAATCTGTAGTAAGAATGGATGTCACCTAGTCATGGAGCGTAAACAGAACTGCTATGATTGGTTTCCCAGCCTGAACATCAACGCATGGGTTTACTCTATTGTACAAATACATGCAGCAGTAGTAAGCATATCATCTACTCCCTGTACTAAAATATGCTCATACTTGTTTAACAGCTATCAGAAAAATACGTAAAGGAAAAGAATCTATAAAATAAATGCAGCTCAGTCTTGTTAAAAAAGAACAAAAAAGTGAATGTTTGCTCTGAATTGTTTACTATTATGTCCTGGAAAACCTTACCCTTAAGACTATCAACATTTTAGATAAATTTAAAATGGAAGTACTGACAGAATCTCAGTTGGAAACATCCACAATGTATATTTGTATATATAGAAATGTCTGTATTTTTTGTAACTAAGACCTATTATTACCTAAGATTTCCTAAGATTTCATGTTATAGATCTGGTTTTCGGTTGATTACAACTCCTAAAATGTATCTGATTTATAAAACGATTTTGATTTACCTTGGGAAATGTTAGTTAGAGCAACTAGGTCTCTCTTAACAATGAAGTTCGGGCAAAAAATGATTTTATCTCTGTTGAATTATTCTCAAAACCTTTACTCCAATACTCTATATGCCTTATTATCTAGCAGGGTTTTGAAATTTAGAAGTGAGCTAAAGTGTATTTCAATTATATGCTTCTGAACATTTTTATGAAAATTGTGAGAAAACATGATCAAATTACTATAAGCTTCAGTAGAAACAGCAGATAGCGCAAGCCAGGCTTTGCATCTAGATCACTTACAGTCTAGACATGACTGGTCAAGGTCCAGTGCTGATACTGAGTCCCCTGCAGATTGGATCAGGACAGTGAAACTCAAATAAAACAGGAAAGTATTTATGTTTGTTTTTATTTTCTACTTTGTTGGGAGAATTGAGTAAAAAGATGTGAATTTAACTCTGCTCAACAAAGCACTGTTAAGAAGAAGGGAGAAAGGCAAGAGGTGTGAGACTCCAGCACGGAAATTGCTGGATTTATGGAACAGGAGCAGGAAAAGTTGAAGCTATTGGTGAAGGGGATTTGGTCCAGGCTTGGGCAAAAACTTAGGATGAAGAAAACTGGTCAGAAAGGAAGTCAGGAGGAAAAATGATGTGGTGGCAGTGGGCTGGAAGGAAAACTGAGATAAGATAAAACAACTGCAGTCAGAAAATAGACCTGATTTATTAAGTCAGTTGGAAAGCCATTGTGCAAGGGCAAAGAAAAGAAAGTACAAGGAGTATTACAGCCTGTTCCGTAGCTTGCTTTAACGTAACTCAAAACAGAAATAGAGTCAGTAAGAAAACAGCTTTGTAGGTGTCCTCCTCTACCAGCGGTTCACAAAGAAGATGACAGCATACCACTGCTATGAGTACTTAGTTGGCTCAAGTTGCAGACATGGGTGGCAACCTCATACCCTACTGCGGAATTTTTATTCTCAGTTTGTATGATGAATTTGCTGTATGTGTAAGTTACCAAATGTTCCATTATGAGAATATTATTAGGTTTACAAATGAGAGTTATGCAAAATAAAGATTAGGAAGTATTAGTGTAAGGGTTTATTGTTCAACATGTTTGTACTGTAGTTTATGTAGGCTGCAGTTTGGTCTTTGGTCACATGTTTGCAGACTGCTTTTACACCAGTCTTCTGCCTTAGCTTATTGTTGTTGTTTTTTTTTAAATGCACAAATTACTAATGGAAAAATGGAATTGCTTAGTGACAGAGGTCAGCCACTGTTTCACCTTCTTGTATAATGTATGAAGCAAGAATCTTGAGGAAGGCAAAGGAAATACTGTAAATGTAAAATGCATTTTCAATTTAAATCTGGAACAAGGCAGAAAATATTGATTTGACTAAAAATTTTTGTGGCAAGTAAATCTATCAATTTTAACAGAGAAGGTTTGTATGAAACAACATAAAATTTTGATCAAAAAGGTCATCGCTCATCTTCTACCCTCAAAGCACTTAACATACCAGTAATTAAAACACATTTGGGATGTATGATACCCAGGGTCAAGCTTCTGCTGCAATTGGTATGGAAGAGGGATCTGTGTTTCAGCCTGAAGAATAATGAGTGCTGAACGCTCTTTTTTGGTTCAGCAGATATTATTTCTCTATTCAAAAATGGAATAGCCCCAGGGGGAGAGGAAGGTCTGCTGCCTACAACCTGATAGTCTTTAAGCTGAAGAATGATATGCCATAATCTCCTATTTTGAATCTCAGCATCCAACACACCTCTCCCAAAATTCTTATAGATGGCAGGTTTTGTTCCCACTGTGTTTTCTGTACACTTCAGGCATAATTTGTAGAGCTATTAAGTATTGGGGCTGTAACTGAAATTTGAGCCTTGAACTTGTCAAAAAATAACACATAACATCAAAATTAGCATGTTCCATGGTAACACACTGATTTTCAAAATGCAGATGGAAACCAGGCAGTATTTTATGGAGCTGGAGCTACTGCTGGGGACCTTGCAAAATACCATTCTTATGGCTCTTCGTTCCCCAGAAGTCGTCTTATTTTAGACTCTTCTCTATCAGTCATTTAACTAGGGAGATATTCTCTTCATTCCCAGCCTAGCATGACTATTTTGTCTTTTCTCTGGAATCAGCACTGATATCATGTACGTAGTAGCATCAACAATGTCCTGAATCTTAGTAGTGACTTTTAAAAGAAGCAAGGTTATGTTCCGTTTTGGAAGAAATAATCCCCAAACTCATGATTTCTTGTAGGATGGCTTCTAGCTTCCTAGTTGGCAAAGGTATTTTACTATGGTAATTATTCTGAATAATCAGGTACAATATTTCTGAAATTGATCCTACCCTCTCCTAGATGAGTGATAGCTTGTGATTAATCTCTGTCACTCCAATCTGGAAAATAAAAATTATTCCAGGCTGTCACTGAACTGGGACATTTGAATGTGAAAAATCATTTTATTGGAGCAGTCAAACACTACCACAGTAAATTCCATAAAATAACCTACAAGAACTATATTCATTTAGTTTTCAGAGAAAGATTAGCACAATATGCTCTGAGATATCTAACATGGATTTGTCAACAAAGGGAAAGTAATTGATTCAATACTGCTGATTATTTGAGTGTATGGAGTTATGCACTGATTGAGACAGCATTCTTACAGAAACAAAATTAGAGTGTGATCCCAGAAATCACTATCTTATATGCGCTATCTTATAATACAGTGCACATGAGGTTTGAATTAAAACAGCGATCTTAGCATTTCCTAGTTTTTTAGTATTACCTTTGCAGTTGATATATGTGTAATGTATATTTATATATTTTTATAATATATACAAATATGTATTATTAGAAGTATCATTAAAGATATTATTAAATTTATCAGTCATAGATAAATCATTAAGGTTCAGGTTACCTTAGTTCTTTTCTAGTACCTGCTACAAATCTGCTGCAGGAAAAAAGTTTTCTTATCCTATGTTTTCCTATACATAATGTAATAATAATAGATCCTTTTCTCCCGATTACCTCTAGAAAAAGACAGAATTTCTGTCCACATCATCTACAATGATTTATTTCTTGTCCAGCTTTATAGAAATAGTATGTATTGCAATGAAATTTGATCTTCCTAATGAAGAAAAGTTGGAGTTTAATTGAGTTGGGTTGGGTTGGGTTAGCTCTGAATGAGGGTTCTTGGCTTCTTTGCTTTAGGACATGGGAGATGAGTTGCTGTTTGTCTGTTTCCTCCCTGAACAGCCAGGAGAGCATGAACTGAAACCTATATGCTTATTCCATGTCTTGTATAATTTAAAAATGGCTTTCTGATGCAACAGATACAACTCCCCAGAACGTCTCTGTATTAATTGAGATCCCTTCCAAGTGCAGTGGAAGGCAATTGCTTTCTCACCCACCTTTGTGTATGAATACACCATGGACCTAGGCAGTCAATTAACTAATTATTTTCACATTTGTGAGCAGCTGTTGTAACTGCAGCAGAGAATGCTATTTCTTACAAATTTGAAAATATATCTTCATTTTTTTATGTAAGGCCCTTGTTCTTTAAAAGAATTAAATGTGGTACAGATGTAGTGTACTTGCTGTGTCAATACCAAAAACTGCTGCCTGGGCAATCAACACCTCTTACCTTATCATCCAACCTGGGTTTGTACTATGATGCATATTGCTTAAAAATGTACGTAACATAGTCAACAGTTGAGTAATCACTACTATTTGGAACTGATTTAATAAATGAAATGATTTCAAGGAGGCATACACAGTGTGATAATGAGGAGTAGGAATTAGCATGAGGAATTAGGTTCACAGGATTAAAGGGAAGTCTCAACGGGCTTAATGCTAGATGCCCATTGACTGAAAGTTTGCTTCCGTAAAGGAACGAGATAAAAACAGACTTGGGGATTTGATTCGTTGGAAACCAAGGCTACAGCTAAATATTTATGATTCTTAGAGCATTCTAGTGTAAAACTAATCTATTTAAGGATCTTATAAAATAGTGATTAGCTCATAAAGATTTAGTAGAAAGGTGCAGTTTCATTATTCTCCTATATGAAAACTTCCTCTGTTCTTAAAGGGAAATATTTGCTTGTCAGTACTTTTATGAGTTTAACTAAACTTAAGGGCACTTGTTTCATTTCTCTAAAAGCCTAAAAGAAATCTGTAATTTCAAAAAAGGACTTTTCAAGCAAGTACAGTACACAGTTAAATCCCATTCGCCTGAAAATCAGTCAGTCCCAATTGGCTTGGTTAAATTTCTGCATGTGCACATGTCATTTGCAGAAACTGCTGAACGAGCTTCGTGTTTTTGCTGCATTTCTTTGTCAAAATGACCCAAACCTTTTTCTCGTTGTTGCTGTGTATGTTACACTTGTTATAACCTTGCCTCATGCTGTATGCTTTGTACAAGAACCTGATTGTCTTGGCTTTTTCCATTCTTTGCTTCATTAATGCTCTCCCTTTCCAGATGTTTTGGGTATGTATAAAAGCTTGCAAATTACTTTTCCTGCTGTTTTGTGTTCAGTGCTTTGTTGTACCTCACAAAATCACTGTGTGTCTAGTTGGCTCACTGATAGACAAAAATCAATGCTATACGGTGTTGCTAATTTTTTTTGTTTTGTTGGTGTTCTTTTTTTTTTCCCCTGTAAATTTTGCCATTTTTCCTTACTTAAGTAATACTAAAAATGAAGTTGAGATGGACAAGTAAACACTAAAGATTAGGTTTTTCCACTATAAATTTCTAAGGTGTTTAGTCTGTATATTCTAATGCACACATTAGTGCTGATGTAAAATGTCACTGTGTGTATCATAAATTGATTGCAGTCAAGTGACTGTGAGTCTGTTTATTTGCTGCTGTGTACCTAATTGTATGTGCATAAGTAGTAACAAATCAGGCATTATATGCACCCAATTTGCATGTTCAATCAAATGCCTACCTTTGGAAATCTGTCTCAAGATAAATATAAAGCTCCTATTCACATCATTTGGTTGATATCCCAGAGTTTTGGTTTTTCAAAGTAAAATAGAAAAGCTTGAAGAAATAGTAATGAAGTTTCAGTGCAAATTTCAGCATTGTGTTTTGTTTCTTGATATCTATGTGAAAGTCCAGTTAAATGCTTGAAACTTTAGTAACAATTTACACACGTAACATACGTATGATAACTTTACGTATTCTCCATGCTTGACAGTTTAATGTCAGTTGTTTTACATATGACGTGTTTCTAGGAAGTGTAACCCCAGAAAATCAGATTTAGGGGGAAAGCTTAAAAGTTAGCTAGGGTTCAGAAGGCTACTTTTCTACTTACAGAGGCCATGGAACAGGAATGCATAATTGGGATTTGACCAAGAGTGTATTTCTGTTTAAAAGCCTCAATTATCTAATGTAGATAAAAGAGAAGGAAAAACATGTTTGATGTGTCATGAGAAATTCTAGTTGTCTCTTTATGATGTACAGAACTATCAGTTGTAGGCATTACATTCTCAGATTTGATAAAGTAACCGGCTAAACCTCAAGCAGCTTGGGATTATCATGAGGATGTGGCTTTATGTCATTTTACACACAGGTGGGGAAAGACTGGCATAAAGATCCTGAACCACCTTTAATTTATCAGCCTTTTTTTGTCTCAGAATGCTTTTTTGAGTTTTCTGCCAGGTCAGTCTTGTTAACATCTGACGTCTTTAATGAATTCTCCAGGTAGTTCTGAAATAGAAGTTTGTTCTGACTTTCCAAAATTCTAGCTTACAAATAATTTTGTGATACAGTATTGTCAAAGTATTTTAATGAAATTTCCTGAAGGTTTCTAAAGGACATATGAAGAAAAAACAAGTTATTTATTTCTTTGAAATAGAGAGAGCTCTCAGCAATACATCTCTGCATTTTCTCATGGTACTGCACTGACTTACATATGATTGGTAATTATATTGGCATAAAATGTGTGCTAGAGACTAAGTAATATTGTAATTTTTAAGCTCATGGATATGCGTATAATAACCAAAGTTACCTGGACATGTAAATGAAATATTTTCAGCAAGCAAATTCTTTGCTAAAAGATGGAAAATTAAAAAAAAAAAAAAAAAAAAAAAAGCTGAAAAGAAAAATTATTGCAGTTAAATGGCTGTGTAATTGCAGCAGTAGTATGTATAGTGGAGAGGTAGAATATAAGGACGGTTTCAAGAAAAAATGCAGGTTCTTCTGGAAGCTGGGGAAGTATACTCCAAGGGACTGAAGACTGGGACCTCATCAGAGACTTCTGTGGCATTTTTTCACCCACTCTTGATTTGAGAGGCAGAAGCACATGTTAGTCCAGAAGCCATGCAGTGCTTGTCCTTGAACTTTTCTGCTATACCAGAGCTGAGAAAGATAAATACTGAAATGCCCTTTAATTGATGAAAAAGATCTCTTTCCACCTCCAGACACAGGTGGAAACTTGTTGGTTCATAGGACTATAGTTATCTGCAGCTATTGCCCTGAATATGATTCACAACAGAAGATGGTAAGGCATCCTCAGCCTTAGCAAAGTATTGCTTCAAAAAGTATAGTAGGAAATCTTAGTATGCATTGACATATCCTACACTGGCAGTAGTGTAGCAAATACTACTTCCCCAGCCAAAATTAAGACATGCTGTCAAAAAAACAGATTTTGCAGATACAATTCGTCTTGAACAAAGGTTTTCAGCTATCTGAAATGGTATTAAAAATTATACATTAGCTGATATTGATATTGACTGAAGCACTGAGCCTGGTTTACAATTGCAGGAAAGCAGCTCAATCTCATCATCAGAACAGTCAATACACAGAGACAAATAGTCTCTGATCTGTTTATTCTAGTTGGTGCTTGGACTTAAGTTAGACGTAGACTATTGATTGTCTTCTAATAAATCACAGAGGTAATGATATTGAATCATTCCAGCAATATCTATACACATTGAAATTGCTGAATATGTAATCATAAATGTGCCAAGATCTATCAGAAGTCCTGTCTTCAAAAACATGGTCCTAATTCAGACAGCAGCTGGGCCATTGTGCTTTTATTGACAAGCAGGAAAGCACACACTGATGCTCTCTGTTCCAGAACACCATGCACATCTTAGAATCTTCTCTGTTGTAAAAGACTGACACGGACTCCGCCATAACAGGAGATAACTACAAATGGATGGAGAGGATCTTCAATTGATCCAAAACAATGTTGAACTCCTCCAGTACAGAATACCACACATAGATTTTCTGCTGGCCACTTAAGATGTTACTTAATTCATGAAGAGATTGTAGTATTCACTTATTAACTTGGAGCAAAAGACTTTAAAGTAAATGGAGATTTACAAAGATGAAATTCTCTCTCCTGGAAATTTTTCAGCCTTATTGTGCTGCCAAATTTTTATGCTATTCTAGGAAGACAAAAATTTATCTCCTAACACTTCTTGAAAAGGGCATCTCTCTTTAGAGAGAGGCTTTTCCTGAGTGAGTAGTTTCAGGTAGCCAGACACCATTGTCTGTATTTTCCAGTAAACATAATGCTTGTGGCCAGCACAATAGATAAAATGCTGATAGTGTAATTTCTAGAAAATATTTAATAAGTATTTAGTACCTCTTCTTGACATTTAAATGTCTGCTGGATATCTTCTAATATTTGCTTTGAACTGTCTAGGTATCTATACTGGTTTTGTTTCACGGAGTGTGCACGATCTTAAAACTCATGTGGATTACAATCTTGCCTGGCTCTCTAACTTCATAGAAAGTCCCTCAACTTGTGTAATTTCACAAGTTGAAATAGTTGAAATAGTTGAAATAGCTTGGGTTGGAAGATACTTTAAAGATCGTCTAGTTCCAACCACATTGCTACAGGCAGGGACACCTCCCACTGGACCAGATTGCTCACAGCTCCATCCAGCCTGGCCTTGAATGCTTCCAGGAAGGGGACACCCACAACCTCACTGAGCAACCTGTTCCAGTGTCTCACCACCTTCACAGTAAATAATTTCTTCCTAATATCTAGTCTAAATTGTCTCTCTTTTGGTTTAAAACCCTTTCCCCTTGTCCTGTCACTACATGTCCTTATAAAAAGTCCCTCCCCATCTTTCCTGTAGGCCCTGTTCAGGTACTGGAAGGCTGCTATGAAGTCTTCCCAGAGCCTTCTTTTCTCCAGGCTGTATAGCCCCAGCTCTCTCAGCCTGTCCTCGTAGAGGAGGTATGCCAGCCCTCTGGTCATCTTTATGATCCTCCTCTGGTCCCGCTCCAACAGCTCCATGTCCTTGTGTTGGGAGCCCCAGAACTGGATGCAGTACTCCACAGAAAGCCTCAAGAGAGCAAAGTAGAGGGGCACTTCTCTGTGAAGACATGGCAAGACTTGAGCAGGAAAATGTCATTCCATTTCCAGGATGATTTTGCTTTTCATTAATTAAGACCAAATATTTAATATGGCACCATACTATATGAAGGAAATCCTGTTTTCTGATGCTTTGGTGAGATGAAATAAATGGCAAAACAGAACCTCAGTACATCTTCATGCCTATCCTAGGAGTCCAGTTTGGGCAAATTAATTGCCTCATGGAATTAATGCCCAAGATGAAATTATTTACATGGAACAGTAGCATAGGAATAGGTACATGATGAACCAGGTTTTTCTCTTATGTACATGGGATTGGGTTGTATGGGAAAGTGAGAGCAGTGAAGGCAGAGAGGGTCAGGGAGTTCCCTTGCGGGGAAAGTGAGCTGGGGCTCTCACTAATGCCACCTTCATTTCCCAGCAGCAGACACGAGCAGTTAGTGGCTGCTCCCACCTGCATCGTCCTTTGGTAGTGCAACACATCAGCATACTTCAGGTTTTTCTATTTACATAGCTCATAATTATTTGCCTTTAAACATTTTCCTGACTATGATTTTCTCCTTACCTGCAGCTGAAGTTCAGAGTGAAATTGAACGGATTTTTGAATTAGCAAGGACACTGCAGTTGGTAGTGCTTGATGCTGACACCATAAATCACCCAGCACAGCTGAGCAAAACCTCTCTGGCACCCATTATAGTATACGTAAAGATTTCTTCTCCTAAGGTAAATATTTTACTGATATTTGTGTTATGTAGGCATTTTTCTTTTCATTTTGCTTTGTTAAATGCAGATGATCATGTATCCTTACTAAAGTTATATACTGTTAATATTTTAATTAGGATAGTGAAATGTTACTATTCAAAGAATACTTTAGCTGTCAGGTTACCAAAACACATGTGGGAAAAGACACTGTAGCTCCAATGATTTTTAAAATTGGGATTATGCTGTGTGTGTTCGCATGTTCTTTAGTATCAATCTTGTAAGTGATGCTAATGATTTATTCAATCAGTAGAGAAAAGAAGGAAAGATTTTAAAGTAATCAGAGTATCAGAGTGATGTAGTGAACTCTAACACCTCCTGGTTATGTACTTTCATGCTCTGAAAAACCAGCCTTGTGAAGAGGCACTTGAAAGACAAGATTGAAAAATGAGAAGATTATTGAGGAGAGCAATTAAATAGATTCTAAATATATTCTAAATCTAAATTTTGATTTAGAAACAAACACAGAAGTGGCAGAGGAAGGGAAATTTTTAGTGCTGGTAACAGCACATAGATATTGGGGTGTAAATGAAAATTAGCTTGTTCTGGATGTAAACAGCAAGGGAGGTGCTCCTAAAGCCAGAAATGAAGAAAATCACCTGCTCAAGTGGATTTTAAGTGGCTTAAAATGTACACTATGTCCGTACCTGCTTAGAGGCCATTTACTGAGAAAAGTCTTCTCAAAATGAATGGGAGAGAGGTCAGATTTACTGTTGGTTTGTTTGTTTGTTTGTTTTTCCACTACCGGCATACTTTTACAAATGTCTTATTTTCCGCAGGTTTTACAGAGGTTAATAAAATCTCGAGGGAAATCTCAGGCCAAACATCTTAATGTTCAGATGGTGGCAGCTGATAAACTGGCACAGTGTCCTCCTGTGAGTTGATGTTGATTTGTGTCTTGTTCGGCCAAGAGGAGCTGATTCTTGTTTAGAGATGCCTTTCCTGTCAACCAAGTTAGTTATGTAATTGCTCGGATTGTTTGCTTCCTTCTGGCCATATTTCACTGCTTTTTTTGCAGAATGCCTCCTGAGGTCTCTGGGCTCTACACAAGGATACAGAGGAAAAACACTCCTTGTCACAAACATTTTTTAGGATATGTGCTGAATACATGCATTGCTTGAACAAACTGAGTGTTTGTTTTACTTGATATATTTTTCTGAGTTATTGATCTAAAAATGAACTCTTAATGACATTGCAGTTTAAGGTAAGGCAGATGACTTGAATAGTTCTCCTTCAGCATGTCACCACAATCCATCACCGCTGACATTCTTGGTCACAATTTTGGCAAAGACCTGTGGGGTGCACGTAGCTGAGAAATCTGTGGTCCTTCTACTGACATGCACGTAGGCCGTTTGTAAGATGCGGTGATCGGTATTACCAGCAAACTCAGTTGCCAGGAGTGTGATCAGAACCCAAAAGACAAACATTCAATTCAGTTACAGATGTGGAAATTTGCCACAGCTAATAAGCCAAGTGAGGGAAACATTTTCATCATTGAAGATCAAGCATCTCAACTACAATACTAGTTTCTCAGCTCCTCAGGAAGTCAATCAGCAAGTTTGCTGATGATACGAAGTTGGGAGGATTGGCTGACACACCTGAAGGCTGTGCTGCCATTCAGTGAGACCTGGACAGGTTGGAGAGCTGGGCAGTAAGAAACCAGATGAGGTTTAACAAAAGCAAGTGTAGAGTCTTGCATCAATAATTGCACGTGCTGGTACGGGTTGGGGGATGACCTGCTGGAGAGGAGCTCTGCAGAGAGGGACCTGGGTGTCCTGGTGGGCGACAGGTTGGCTGTGAGCCAGCAGTGTGCCCTCGTGGCCAAAAAGGCCAATGGCATTCTGGGGTGCATTAAAAAGAGGTGGCCAGCAGGTTGAGGGGGGTGATCCTCCCCCTTTATTCTGCCCTGGGAAGGCCTCATCTGGAGTACTGTGTCCAGTTCTGGGCTCCCCAGTACAAAAAAGACAGGGATCTCTTGGAGAGAGTCCAGCGGAGGGCCATGAAGATGGTGAAGGGCCTGGAGCATCTCCCCTATGAAGAAAGGCTGAGTGAACTGGGTCTGTTCAGCCTTGAGAAAAGAAGACGGAGAGGAGATCTGATCCAGGTCTATAAATATGTAAGGTGTGGGGGGCAGAGTGGTGAGGCTGGACTCTTTTCAGTGGTGAGTGGAGACAGGACAAGGGGAAACGGACGGAAACTACAGCATAGGAAGTTCTGCAGAAATGTGCGCAAAAATTTCTTTACAGTGAGGTGACGGAGCACTGGAACAGGCTGCCCAGGGAGGTGGTGGAGTCTCCTTCTCTGGAGATGTTCAAGACCTGCCTGGATGCCTACTTGTGTGATATGATGTAGGGAACCTGCTTTGGCAGGGGGGTTGGACTTGATCTCTAGAGGTCCCTTCCAACCCCTGCGATTCTGTGATTTTGAGATTCAATGAACAATGCTAGAAACCTGCATAGGCTTTCAGAATTGCCTTCTGGAGGACATCTAACTCCCTGACCAGAGAAGAAATTGTCTCCCTGCCTATGATTAATCTTTTGCCTTGGAAATTTTATGTTCTTCATTACTCTTGCTATTTACTCATTTGTCTTAGTTTGTCTTAATTTTGACTTAGTTGTTCTACGTATGGATGTTGGACTCTTTTTCTAACAGTGCAGTTTTGTTTCAGTAGCTGAGAAACTAATATGTAACCTTTCTTTCTGAATATTTGAGTTTTAAAATTTCTTCAAGCTGCTTATTCTCACCTTCATTGACTGCTGGTGCATTATGATGTGGAATTCATGAGGGCTTGACTTGGCAAATGTAACATCAGCACTAGTTATAAGTTCTGTCCTTTGTATTACTTGCAAGGAAAAAAAAAGGTGAAATATCTTAATACAATTATTATAAATGTGGTTTATTTCTTATGAGTGTAAAGAGTAGTCATCAATTTCACTAGCTGATCTCCCTTGAGCTGGTGGTCATCCTCACTAAAACATTTATCGTTTCCTTTATCAGGAAATGTTCGATGTAATTCTTGATGAGAACCAGCTGGAAGATGCTTGTGAGCACCTTGCTGACTATCTGGAAGCCTACTGGAAGGCCACACATCCACCTAGCAGCAATCCTCCTAACCAGCTTCTTACTCGGACACTTGCAACAGCCACTCTTCCTATAAGCCCAGGTCCAAATATTAACTTACAGGTACAGTTTTTATACCGTATCTTCTTTTTTTTTTTTCTTTTTTTTTCTTTTTAATAAATTTTCTTTTGGTTTTCCCTTCTAAAGTGGTGGTCTGATACTAGAATATGCTAAATACGTTTTCCAGTTGGTGATAAAGCAAGTGCTTTTCCAGTAGACGGCCCATTTCTAGTATGAGAGCTAAATACAGGCATGTTATTCTTACTGCTGTTGTATTTGCAGTAGCATGTGTTTGCATATTGACTAATGGGCAGATTTTGATTCCTGAGGCTAAGCAAGCTTGAGTGAAAACATATAGAGATGCATAGTAGAATAAGGTTTCATTGTGTCTGGAGCACCACTGTGTCTGGAACATGAGTACCAGCCACAAGCATTCTTATAGCCAGCTCTATTGTAATCCAACCAGAGGAATAAAACTGAGCTAATACTATGCACATTGCTGCCTCTGGTAACTCTCTGACTGAAAGGCATGCTTGCACTTGCAAGCAAATCCCACTCCCAGAGTCCCTGCATGAAAAACTGGGTTATGCACAGAGCAGAACCACAAAGGATGGAGGGAACCTGTGCTCATCTTCCCACAGTGTGTCAGGATGTAGATTTTGAAAGTGGCTAACTGCGTTAGTGATGTCTCAAGGTCAAGGTGGCCCTTCAAGGGTTTCCTTTGCTCTTTTTTTGTTGCTTTCATTGTGAAAAGTGCACGCTTCCTTCAAGCCAAACTCTTACATAAAGGCAGAGTTCCACTGCATGTTGTGCAGACAGACTTGAGAGGCAGCTTGCCTTAAACTGCCAGGGTGATGCCTGGCAAGCTGGGAAGATCGGGTTTTGCTCTCACCTGCACATTGACCTGGCTTTGTCTTTGGGCAAATTGTGCCTTCTCTTTTCTCTTTCAATTTTTGCTTTCCCTAACTGTATCAAGATTGTCTGTATAAAGAGATTCTCTCCTTTGTATATATGTTGCGTGGCATGAAATGAGGACTTTAAAGATGCTGCTTCATTACAGTTAGTCAGTGACACCTCGAGGTCAAAAAGATTACAGTGAGGGTAAAAATGGGTCTATCCCAGCTACAGTAATGACTTATAACATCTGAATTTACACCTAGCTGATGTATATACACCAAAAAAAGTGTGCACATATTAGTCACTTTGACTAAAAAAAAAACTCCCCGAAAATTAAAGAAAAAAATGTCTGTGTGCTGTAATTGAAATGCTGATTTTTTTTTAATTCTGTTTTTTTTTTTTTTTAATTTTTTAAAAAATGTTTTTTTTTTTTTTTTTTTTTTTTTGTCTTGAAGAATTTATTTCCTGATAGAATTATTATAATTATTATTAGAATGTATTTCCCACAGAATTATCAGATTCTCTCTTTAATGAGAAAAAACGCTTCATCTACCCTGCAGGGTATTTCCCTCTCCAGCTTTCAAAAGCAGTTGCAGGAAAAGAGGCTTTAAGTTGTAGCTCATTTTTGCCTTTTTTTTTCTGTCCTCAGAGCTGAAAACACCCTGAAAAAAATTGTGAGCTGGAAGAATTTCTGAGTATGAAATTCAGTATTGTCGTGTTCCGACTTGTTAGATAAACTTGATTTGCTTTGTGAACATGTTAATTATTTTTATTCAAGTTTTTCTTTTTAATTATTTTTTTAACGTCTGTTGGGTGTGGATTTATAACTCACTCATTTTATTAACCACATTCTCCGGAGGAACTAAGCACATTTCTGACCTGCTAGCTGTATGTCCTTTCAAATTAACAATTTTTTATTTTAAGGACTAAAATTGAGAGTGTATTTACGGTTTCACTGTTTGTTTGTAGGTCTGTTAATCCAAATGTTCAGAGCAGAGGAGTTTCCTTATGGAATGTAGAACTTCTATGTTCTTTTTGTTTCAGTTTCCTGATATACATTCAGCTGACACCTGAAACCTGAGTCTGTCAAGGTCATGGAATGGAGTGGGTTTTCTAATCATGATAGCTGAACCCATTCTCTTGGTCATGTTGAGATCTAATATTGGAAGAATCTTATGTCTTGTGTTGTCTTTGTGGACTGTTCTAAAGAGAAAGCATTTGACCTGGCAGGGTCACATCTACACAGCAAAGCATCTGACTTATTCTCCTCTGGGTCCAATGTGGCACCCCTCTGCCATGAGATCTAGTTGGTTTTTGGGTTTTGTTAGTCCCAAGTGCGTATTGCAATGACAGATTTGTGTTGCCAGCTTTTACTTCTACAGCACAGTGTTGACTGTGTGCATTGCATGGCACAAGGTCCTTGAAGGTGCCAGGTCTTCTGGGGGTTGTTTGAGATGAGGCTGGGGGAAGTTCATACCCTTCCTGCCTGTCTTGTAGAGAGCTTGGGAGAAAACTGTCCTGACAACTTTTCTGAGATTTCCACCTGTAGGAGGTGGCTGGCAAATTCCAAAAAGGAGACTGAGAGCAAACATATGGTATAGGTGATTAGGGAACCTTTGGGAGGAAACAGAGAGTGAGTCCAACTGAGAGTGTGGACACAGACTTTCCTCTATCCTCCTTCAATTCTGCTTAGACTTCTTTTCAAGAACCCCTAATCTTTGAAATTACAACCCATTTGGGGTGAAAATCTTATGAGATTGGGCCATGAAACTTCTGCACTGCAGAATTTAATTTATATCAGAGCTCTAATTTGGCCATAAACCACAAGGCCAGATCATAGTCCAGACTGAAAAATTACCTGCTCGGTGTCTGTAATATTTAGGGAAATTAACTGTCAATGAATTTGCCCATAAATCCTAATAGCCTCAGCAGTAGTCTGCAGATGCAGGGTAATAATGGTACTGGCTCTAAGTGTATTGACTGTGCTCCTCCACAGATGCTCATCGTAGCAGAGAAGATGCATCTGAGCTTATAAACCAGTATTTTGTTCAAAGCAGATTCAGATCTTGTATTTATTCTCAAACCACAGCAATAGATTTTGCTAGTCAAAAAGAATGTAGAGGAGGAATATATTTAGCATTTGACCATATGAGAATTAAAGGGTTTTCATGTGTGTATCCAGTTTATGTGCCTTAAAAACAGTCATGGTTGCAAACTTCAATAAAAAGATGTTTGCATCTGAAGCAAGCATTGCTTTGTTCTTTAGCTTTTCATTTGATTCCATTCATAGTTCACTTTCATGGAAGTTCACCTAGAACACATCTAATAATGTTTACAATTAGTGCATTCTTTTTTCAACAAATTACAATCATCTTGGTAACCATAGAAACAAGAATAAAAAAAAAAAAAAAGAAATTCTACCGCCATTTATGATGCTTTGCTCTCATGGAGCAACCCATCTAGTTGCTGAGAATTTATTAATAATACAAAATGTTGTCTTAGATGCAAAGATATATCAAAATTGTTAAATTGCTGATTTGAAATTTTGGTAAATTCCTAATGAAATGCAGTTCTGTTCCTGCCCAGTTTCCTGTAATTTTACTTGTTGGATTGCTAGGAAACACACCTGCTGGGATGTCTGTCAAACAAAACTTCTTCCTTCTCCCAGCTCACAACATATAAAAACTGAAAGAAGTATGTCTGTGAGCTGCCCTGTAGGCAGTCTTTGTTTTCTGATGGCTCTGAACATAAGAGTGCGAATTTTAGGCTAACTTTGGTACCTTCAGTACAGTTTCATGAACAAATGATTGTATAACTGTTAAAACTTACTTTTAGTTTTGTGCCAGAAGCAATGTTTCTATCTTGAAGTTCTTAAGCTAATGTGAGAAAGATAATTCAAATTCCCTATAAACTATTTCTTAAGATTTTGCAATTAAGCTTGATGAACCTTTGGCTGTGGTTTGGGAATAAAAGCAGGTTAATTGAATGAAACCCCAAACTGAGTTAAATAATGCCAATTATTCATTTTGCAGTGATTTCAAAGCATTGTGCTGATGAGAAGAGTAGGTTTAATATTACCGGGTAATTTTTTTTTTTTAGTTTTTTAATAGTAGTGGTGCATTAGGAAATTCTTTAGGTGATAATATCACCGTCCTTCTACATTCCTTGGCAATGGTCTGTTTTTCTGATTTCTTAAAATTATGAGGTCAACATTTAATTTTTTTGTCCCCATGACGAAATCAACTGATTGCTGAGAAAAGCAGGAGGTCAGTGATACTATTAGTATCATAATACAAACTTTATTATTAATAAAAGATCCAATTGTGTTTTTATCTTAAAAAAAAATAATGTAGAAGAAGAAAAGAAAAAGTAGCTACTATAACTGAGCCAAGATTTTGTTTCTTGATTCTCTTGAGTCTCTTCCAGAAACTCACTTTTCCACGGTGTCTGTTCCAACCAGGCATGTTTAAATTCTGAGCTGACACCTGCCCTCTCCTCGAGTGATGTGTCCTCTTTAATTTTTCTGCAGTTTGTCCTGCTTCTGCATGCTCTTTTTTTGTCTGGAGTATGGTAGGCAATTACTGCTATCTGACAAACTCAGAAGCATCTTGCACGAGGACAGAAAGTCTCACAGAATAATAACCTGAGCACCACTCTCCTTTTGAGTTAGAGTGGAAATAATTGTTTGTATTATAATACTGAATTTTCAGTAAAAGCTGAATTCAAGTGTTATTTTTTCCTAGTATAGGTCCGAAGTGGAGTGTTGTGTACTTAAATTTTTTTGGTTTCATGATGCTTTCTAGAGTAATTTTGTATTGGTGAAAGTTTTAAAATGCGTACCTCGTGTATGTGAACTCACTGGTGGTTGTGACAGCAGGGATCTCAAGGAGACCAGAGGAATGACCACTCAGTCCCTGAACACAGCAATTCACAAATTGAAGAGGAAGCACGGGTTGAACCCATCAAGAAATCCCACCATCGCTCTTCAACCCAACACCATAACCATCGCAGTGGTGTTAGAGGCCTTCCTAGGCAAGAAACTTTTGACTCAGAAACACAAGACAGCAGAGATTCAGCTTACGTAGAGCCAAAGGAGGACTACTCACATGAGCATGGTGACCACTATGATTCTCACAGGGATCACAATCATAGAGACGAGTCCCATGGTGATCACAGACATAGAGAATCGAGGCATCGCTCAAAGGAGAGGGACCGGGAGCAGGACCACAATGAATGCAACAAACAACGAAGTCGTCATAAATCGAGGGACCAATATTGTGACAAGGATGGGGAAGTGATATCTAAAAAACGTAACGACACGGGAGAATGGAACAGGGATGTTTACATCCGTCAGTAACTTTTGCCTCTGGCACTCTTGTGTTTCTTGGAAGTCTTGTAACAATGCCCCTTGAAAATATCTTTGGGTTGTTCACTGCAGAACATATGGTATCCTTCTGTATGCTGATTTGTATTGCTGTTGCTTACATAGCAATAGCATGAAATAGAATATTCATATACTTATTTTTTTTTGTTAGTGCTATATGAATTAGCGTGGTACAGCTGCAGAGTTCCTGATATTGTACCATGCCATTTTTCAAGCTTTTTTTTGGTAGCTGCCACTTGAACAATATCTGTTGCCATCAAGGTGTTGTTAGTGTTTGTTTGTTTTTTTTCAAAGGTACATTTGATGTTTAATAACTTCCCATGTATTCAGCAAGCCAGAATCAGCACATATAAAAATCTAAAAATTTTTGTCTGCTCTGATTTTTAATTTGTTATGCACTTGATTTGCATATTGGTTTAAGAGCCACTATCTGTTGCTTGTACCTCTGGTGGACTCCATTTGGGAACGGAATTCAGTCTTGCCTTACACACAGGGGATCATGAGGTCAAAATCTATTTTCTATGTATTGGTACTGTGTACTGTATATACAGTTTATAAATGTTATTTCTGCAGACACCTTCTTACTATATAAGTTTGATCACACTGTTTTAGAGTCCTAATGCCAAGTCAGCAGATTTGCTTTTGAATTACTGGCAACTGGAACTAGCCTCATTTAGGAAATCTGTAACAGTGTTCAATCCAAACAATTTTTCTTCTGTAGCAGAAAGCTTATACTAAATGTAAATATGAAGGAGTGCTTGAGATAGAGGATCTAAATAACTCTTACACCTTATCCTGTCCTTGCAAACCCAATTTTGCATTTTGAATTTACAGTAAAGATAACTAGCTTACCACTATAAATTGTTCTTGTTTACACAGGTTACAAAATTGCAATGGACACAACCTAATTTTTGTTCTATTGTCAGAATAATAGAGCACACATGACAGAGGTATGTATGTGAGTGAGTGGGTAGTGGATGAGCAGCCGTGTGCATGGGCACATTAAGCAGCAAAGTGTGAGAATCTATCAAAGAAAACAAAGGTTACTCAAAAGCCCAATGAGTTTGTTTCTTCATTCTGTTATTAATTTGAAAATCCAAATTGCAGTCAGGGAATATGAGGGAGTTTACTGACCCTGGTAATTGAGAAAGCATAAATCTGCTGGCTATTGTTGAGACTTCAAGAGAGTAAAACCAGGCAAATGTTACTGTGAGTGTTTCACTGGAACTGTAAAATCTTTGTGTTTTAGAGTATTTGTTTAGTAAGAAAAGTTTACACAGCTTGTGGAGAATTATTTTGTTGGAAAATAAATTTTTGTAGCTTCTCCGCTTTTTCTACACTTGCCAATTCCTCTGCATTCCCACTTTGCAGACAGCTCACTGCTTTTCCTTCACTTAAAATGTGCTGACAGTGGGAGATTAGAAAAATGTGACAAAATATTCTGTTGCAAGCTTGCTATAGAAAACGCATTAAAAGCAAAAGGAGTGAAAACAGTTTGTTTTGCATTGATCACCTGTGACACTGGTAAGTGAGGGGAAATTCACAGTTCTTTTTGGCTACAGGTTCCATACACTTGCCTACTGTATAGGCTGTTCTGCACCATAGAGTCTTTGTAGTAATTGTATGAATGGAATACTTCTTAGATTTCACTGTAAATAGCACATTATGTAAAAACTATAGTGGGATAGTAATTCATTTAGCTGGAATTTCTTTCTATTTATTATTTTAATTCTGGGAAGTATCAGCATTGCCTGATTTTGACTATCATTTTAGTGAAATGGAGGTGCGTGCTTTCTCCAATCTAATCCAACATCCAAACAGTTCAGTTTGACTCCTTCAGACATACGTTGCTGTCCCTTATGCTTAATATGCATTTTTTTACCACTCAAGAAGGTGAAATTCTGCTGTCAGATATCTGGACATTCCTGCTAGTGCTGCTGACTGTTGCGGTTTTTCAAGGGTAATACTTAGCTCAGGGCATGAACTGTGGGGAACACAAGGAAAAGAGTATTTTTTTATAAATAAAATTCTCAGCATTTCTTTAAACACCACTAAATGACTTTGTAGGCAAAGAAAGCATAGGTAAGTAGACCTCTTGTATTACTAAATGGATAGATAAGACCATCTAAAAAGTGGCTTTTGATACAAGGGGTTTCTCAGGGTATCAGTGGAGAAAAACAGTGACAGAAATTGTTGTTTGAGATTGTTGTTATCAGATTACGTTTAAATGCAAAAAGTTGTATTGTCTTGTTCTATAGAGCCTGGCTTTAGGTATTTTATCAGCTTCAGTAAATGCTGTTGCTCCTTGTAACTGTTACATGACAGCCGTGGCCTCCAAGAAGTAATGTAATGATTCTGCTACAGTACCTTGAATAGTTATTTTCTTCTTTGAATTTGCTATGGGAGGTGTTAATTTTCCACCTTTCTTAAGTTATTTTTAAGAATTGTTTGGCAGAATTTCAAAACACTGAGTAGTGTATGAAAACCATGGATTTAGGTACCCACGTACAAACAAATAAAGGGAAAAATAAAGCGCACAGTTCAAGCCCCAGTATTTAAGTATGATCTGGATATTGATTGGTAGGATATAAATATCTTACAAAGAAAGCCATGTCTCCATCCAGCTAAAGAGAGTTAGGTTTTGTATAGTTCAACTAACAGTGTATAGGCAACGTACTAGCATATTTCTTAGGCAGACACTCCGTAGGTTTTATTTAGTCTTGCTAAGGTATTTTTTCTTCAGTTATTAAGAGTGACAAATCAGTTGTAATGTGAGCTTGTACTACAGATTTTGCACAATACCACCTGCCTGCTGAGCACTACTTTGAAAAGCACTTTAACAGAATTATTTCAACTAGAAGCTTTAAAGATACTCCGACTGGAGGACATATCAAAGGTTATTGTGATGAAAATGTATTTGCAAAGTTTTGCAGATAGAAAGTTTAGTATTGGTTGCATTAGGATACTAACGAGTTCATATTTCTGTGTCTGGTTTCAGGAGCTTTGAATCTGAGGAATGCTAGAGGTCCCAGTGAGCTCCAGTCTTCTTGTGTTTGTGTGGTACAAAACAACCTGTAGCATTTCTGTTCAAATGGACTGAAAAGATAAAACTAATGAATGAGAAGGAAAGGTAGGAAGATAAAACAGTTGAGCTGTACATAGAGAATCTTATCAACCCTAGCTCTGTATTTTTCCAAAGGATTTCAGTATATGGAAGGAATGGGAACATTTGCATGTATATGTCTGGTGTTAACAGTTTTTTGTATATCTTCTCAAATGAATAGAGAGGCTCACATCTATCAGTTGTTTGGTGACACAGACACTGCGGAAGAAAGAATTCTTGAAGAGGGACTGGGAGGAGGTGGGAGTGGCAGTCTCCAGGCCTCTTAAGGGACAGGACAGTAGGGATGGATAAGCAGAAGAATTTATACACAGAGGTGTTAAGAGTTGGAAGAAACTGTTCTGAAATAGATTCATAAAATTTATCTACCACCTAGAAAGATGAATTTATAGATGCCAAGAAGCCTTGTCTAGAATACTACTGAATTCACATAGTGTTTGGCATCAGGAATCTAGAATTTGAGAAGCCTTTGAGAAGCCTTTGAGAATTTATTCTTCTCAAGGTGTAAAATATAAAGGGTACCTTCTAAAGACTTGGCCCCAGTTAGTTAAGGCTGGTCTTAAAGCTACAGGAATTGATTGGAGGGCTTATTTTCACATACGTAGAATACGTAGAATGATGCCTGTAGAATGATGCCCTTACTATAAATGGAGAGTAAGGAGAGTCAGTCCTCCTCATCAAACCCTGAATCAACGTAGAGAACTGTTCTCACTTTTCCCTGCATGGTTGCTCATCAAGATCCTTTGCATTCTCTATGTGCAGCTCCTGCTCAGTTCTCATGCCCCGCCATACGTAATCTTTCCTACAAAATCATTAGCCATTGCCATTTTTAAGCTCCGTTGGGTTGTAAAGTCACGTTGGTGTTCTGTGACAACTGCTTAGGATGGTCCATGATCATTCCCTTACCTGGAATGCAGTGACCGGTCTGATTGCTTTTAATCAGGGTCTGTCCTGAGAAAAAAGGTTACAGCACCTAAAGTACCTCGTGTAGTAGCTGCTGAAGCCTCCTCCAGAGGTGTTTTTGTTTCTGGATACATTTGACCTCTGATCAAGCTGTTTCCCAAATGGTCATTCTGATAAATCTCTTTTATGTTCCTGCAGTTTTGACTTAAATTCTATTCCCTCCATGACAATAAAGCACCCTGCAAACAACTGTTACACAGTCTAAAGGAAGAACAGAGAATATTGTTACATTCTTTTTCAGAGTGTAACATAGTATTTCTGTTGTGCATTTACTTACATTTCTTACTTTACTGCAGATTGTTTACCAAAATTTTAGTTGTTCATTCATCTTTAAAATACATGGATCACGTTTTATTTCAGATGTTTTTAATCAATTATCAGTTAAATTTACTGTTTGGCAATTTGTCTGTAATTTATTTCCCTTTTTTTTTTTTTTTGTGAAACAAGCCGTGACAAATATCATCTCACAGTAATTTTATAGACAGTTTCTTTTTATAGCTTACTACTCTAGAGATGTGTTCCTATGCAGCCCCCAAAAGAGATTTATATCATATATAATAGAAATCCAGCTGGTTCTTCTAACTTATCTGTCTCCTCCTTACTTGATTCTTGCCACTTATCGTATCAAAGTGGATTTGCTCATAATTTTTCAGTAGTGAACAAGAAACTGTAAAAAAGAAGGCTATTTGTATTTTAAATTGCCTACTCCAAATCATTTCTTGTCAAATGCCATGACTGGCCTGTTTCCCCCAGTCTAAAAGTTGGTGGGCTTCTATCACAAGTCAAAAGAAAGAAGCTGTGGAATAATGTCATACAATACTAGGCTGCTGTTTTAATATTTTTTATATTGATGGAGATAAATATTTAGATTTGGCACTATTACTAATCACTATTTCTACAAATAGGGAAAGGTACTTTTCAGATTCTGGCTTTTTTTTTTTAATATATATAGACAGGATCTGATTGTATATTTAATCTATATATATAAAAATAAATAAATATATATATATATATATATATATACTGTGCTTCAGCACCTGACACTGAAGCATAATAATTTGGTCTGCAAAGCATTCTTATTAGGAAAGTAACATTATTATGTGTCAAAAAAACACATACACCATACATCAAAGTTGTGAAAATGATTAAGTATTTAAACTCCTGCAGTTTTAAAGGTCAGATTGGAAAGAAAAGGAAAAGAAAGAATGGCATCCATGCAACTCAAGACATCTGACTTAGCCAAGTGAAAGTAAAGAGCTTGGCTCCTTCAAAGGATGATTTGAAGTGTCTCAGCTACATTTCTCTTCTGAACTGCCTGACGGAGAAGTCTCTCTTTCTCTCTCCCTCTTTCTCTCTGCTTTCCTTCCTCTCTCCTTGTCAGTTCCCCCTGACTCCCAGGAATTACTGAGAGAGAGGAGATTGCAGGGAAACAGCTGAGGCGTATCCCTTTAATTTGTGTCTATAAAAATATGGTATTTTACATCTAGCATGTCTAGAAGTGATTTTTCAAAAGTAACTTCCCTAGTTAAAAGTTCAGATATCAGCAGAGGTTTTTTCAAGTCCAGTCCAGTCCAGTCTGCAACTATACTGGAATCAAATATAAGACATTTACAATTGTGGTTTTGTGGCCCTAAGAAGTTTCTCATATAAAATCAAATGAGATCACTCTCCTGAAAAACCTGATTATGATTCAAAACTGAAAAAATATGGGAAATTCTCAGCAAGCTTTTTACTAAAATCCAACACTACACAGATCCTGCTATTGAAACTGGAGGCAAAAGTTCCTCCGTTTATATGAATGTGCGAATTTCAAAATACAGTCTATGTATGCTGATTAATGTTTACAGAATTTATATTTTCTGGAAAAAAAAAAGCTTTTTTTTATACCAGCACTGAGTTCAAGATTTCAACATGTACTTGCAGTAAAAGATTAACACCTTTTGTTAGCAAGTAGTTATTTTGCCACGTTTAGACTAAAAATACTGTAATTTATAATATGAGTAATTCTGATTCTAGATAGGTTTTCTCAGCTAACACTGATCAAACAAGAGAGCTTTCAGCTTTCATGTCTTCTTTTGGCATGTCATGGTTAACAGCAAGGTGTGACTTACAAAAAGAAGACAATTCTCTCCTCCTATCCTGCTAGGATAGGCCTTACAGAATACGTGCTGATCAACCTTAGCAGAACAGAAGAAAATTTATTTAAGAGTAGAAAATGTATTATAGCAAAACACTTATAACAAATATAAGTGAAGAACCAGACTACTGAGTTATATAGATTATTTTGATTATGAGCACTTCTGACAGTACAAAGGTAAATTATAAGGGTCTGCCTTTTAGAAACCAAATAATTAGGAGTGCAAAATAAGATATTTTTTACAGAGAATGCTTTTTAAAAAGTGTAAAATTAATCAGTGGGAAAAATAAAGAACCAACAACAAAACACAGATGTCAGTTCAGGTTTTTGAAGTGTGCTTGTCTTTTGCCTGCATTTTTGTGCTATTTCTAACAGTACTGCAAAAAGAGAACGTTATTCAGACAGAGAACATCTCTGTAACTGAAGCACAGTTTGCAAATGTAGACAACGTTTGAGAAATTTAAATTATTGAATCTTTGACAGTGTATGGAGTCAGTTCTCATCAGCATGCTCCCCCAGTTTCAACCTTCATTTGATTTGATGCTTTCTAACCAGTTAATATTCTTAGTTGTTTGAAAGGTGATTTGCAACATTTCAGATGATATGAACGCACTGTTTTCTGTCTTTTGATATTTTCACCACAACTGTAGCCCTTTCGATTGCAAATGTTTGATTTTAAATTTGTCATTGGTCAGCCACTCCAAACGGCTGTTTCAGAACCAATACAGTTTATGCATGGGAAGTTTGATGTTGAAATAATATTTATTTACATTCCCAGAGTGAGATGGTTTAATATATTCATGCTGCTATAAGAGACCTGCTACAAAGCCTAATCGTATTTTGTGTATATACTATGTGTACAGAGAATCTTGCTTGTATTAAAATAAAAGAGAAATGAGGTTCTAAGTATCAATTTATAAAAGTTATTTGCAAAATGTTACAGTGTTTCATGAAGCCCTATTTAATGAAGCATTAACTACTGGTAAAGCTCCACAGAAAAACCTTATTCCAGAATTCACAGTAATGGTTCCCGTCTGTTTTATTTCTGCTTGCATTTCACAGAGGAGCTTACCTCGCCACCCCCCAGCCCCTGTTCCCACTTCTCCTGTACTAGGTAAGCCACTCACACAGCAGGAGATAACAGACAGAAGCATTACTGAACATGCTTGTCATCCAGGCGCTGACCTGCTGTGAATATAAAAGCAAACAGACCTAAAAATGATGCTGCCCTTCCCCCAGCCCCGACTTTCTGCAACCTGTGGCTCTTTCCCAGCAGAACAGCTGGCAGATTGTAGCGCTGCCATGGCAACCCTGCCGTCACCGATTGGCTTGGCAGCCTCGCAGCACCACCACATGCACTTCACGTCTGAACTGCTCTTAGGCTCACAGAGGTATTCTTCCAGGTTGTACTGCTAGATGCTTATTTACCCTTCAACTTCATAAATTTTGCAATAAAAAATCCTATACAGTCCTTATTTGCCAGTGAAACCAAATCCTCCTCCCTGCAATCTTGCAAAGATTCCATATCTGTTCCTTGCAAAGTCCCAGCAGATGGATCAAATCTCTGCAGCAGCTTCAACTGATGGAGTGCCAGTCCAGCTCCCCTCATGCCTTCTCCTCCAATGTGAGGTTCCTTTGCAAGTAACAAAGAAAAGCAAATTACCACATCAGTACAAAGTCCCTGGTTTCCTAGATGTATTCCTTTAAGTATTTGCAGAGCTACCTAACTTAATGTGGACACACTAGGTTTGTATCATGTACACCACGGGGAAGCTCAGAAGCTACATGGCCGTCCCTTTTTTAATCTGGCAAGCACATATGAGTCCATACAGCACGTCCAACACCGTGGAATTGGTGATGGGGCCAAGCCCACTTATCCCCCTTGTTTAGTGATTGGACCACTTAGAGAGGATAGGTGACATCCATAGGTCTAAATCAGTCCCAAAAGAGTGAAATCCCTACCAATCACAAGAAGGCTGTTAGCAACAGCCAACGCATGTGAAAGTTTTAGGTTTTTCACTTAAATGCTGAAGCACTCCTGTGTAAACAACCACAAGTAGTCAAAAAGAGAGATTCCTTAGTCGGTTGCTCAGTAACAGTAGTAGAAATACCTGGATTCTTCACATAGAAAACTTCGACTGGAGAGAGTGAAAGAACACTGCCTAAAGAGGCATCATTTTGGAAGAAGATGATGCAGCAGAAAAATTTGGCGCTCCAGATTTTCTGTGTTATGTAATTAGACTAATGGCTAAATGGGACACGTTTGTATAGGACACAGAGGAAGGAACAGCATAGGCATCCGAATTCAGAAGGACATTTGGCATCAAAATCCTGGATAGAAGGGAATTCTTCTCAGCCCCACCCCTCTTCTCAGCACTCCCTGTGATGCCTTGACTCCTTTTTATTTAATAAATAAGCTGATTCTTATCTGGATCACTAATCTAATGCATTCAGATAGGAGACAGAACAACATTTGTAAAAGCTGGCATAGCAATAGCAAAATAAAGAACTCCTTTGTTAATCTGTAATGCAGCACAGAGCAGATCGTTTCTTGGGCCCTCAGACTTTGCTAACACAGGTGCTCACCCCATCAGCACACGATGTGAGTTAACTGCTTAACGATGCACTGCCAGCTTAAAGCTGGGCAGCCGGGAAGCTGCTGCTCAATTCTTCTCTTCCTTTCCTTTAATAGGAATTCAGTGCTTTCCAGGTAAGAGACAAAAAGGCATCTGCTGGAAACTAAGAAAAATCAACGTACAAAGGGAGAAAGGGGTGGTGACTTGAAGTACTGGAATACAAGGGGATTTTTGCAGAAAACGGTATTACCCAGGGTGCAGTGACTTGCTTGTTCAAAGACTGGTTTTATTCTTTATCTCTTCCCTTTTCCTTCCAGATTAGTTACCACACTGAAGCTGATAGATAATGTTATCTCTTGTGTGTAAATCCCTAAGAGGCAGTAAGTCTGCCCAGGCACAGGATCAACTGTCCAGTAGTAACCTCCACTTCTGAGATTAATAGCGATGGCTCCACCTCTTGTTTTGCCTTGCACAGCCTGATTTCAAGACCTGTCGCCAAACTGAGATTGTGGGAAATAGTGGGCTGGGTAAAAAGCAGGTGTGGATGAGAGACAGAAAGAATGTAAGAAATAAGTGAAGGAGCATAAGGTGAGTCAACCCTAGATTCTAGCTTCATTGGAAAAGATCACCTCAGCAGGGTAGCTGGTTATAAGATATGATAGACCATCTGTAGGTAAATAATTCAGTGTCATCTTATTTAAACTGTGCTATACACAAAACTTTTATAGAAATGTCATTTTTGTGTGAAAAAAGTACTTTATACAGAGCTTATTACTGGTGAGGTATCGAGTCTATCAAATTGGAATCCTGCATTTAGGTTAACAGGACTTATGTTTTGCTTTGTCATTCTGCTGAGGACAATTTCCCGTGCTGTTAAGTTTTACTTAATGATCTCAGCTGAAAGAGCTGGAATTGAAAAACAATTCTAATATAGATGGAAGGTTCGAATTTGTACCAATGTGCAGAAAAACACTGGCGTATAATTCTTTAAGAAAATCTTTGGTCCTTTTAAAACTTTGGCAGCCTTCATATATTTTCTTCTTGTACAACACTGTGTATTTTTTAAGTTTTTTCAGTTAAAAGATACATCTAAGCTCTTAAGACAGAAACAAGTCATTTAAGGAATGCACAAGTTGAACAGGTACCAGATTAGGCTTCTTCTCAGTGCCATGATGATGTACAACTAACACTCCAATTCATCACATTGACAAAGGAGAAAGCTACATATATATGGTCTGATGATAAACTGTCTCAAGGTACTAATAAAGGAGATGTGATTTTGAAAGGTAGGCAGTGTGGATACAAATTCTAGTATCTCCTTATATACTTTCTCCCCTTAGGCACTTTTACAGTAGTCACTGGCTCTAAAAAAGACAAGGTACAGTCTTGAGCCACTGAGCTTTAAATAAATTTATTCCCTCATTCTTTATGTAACACAAAGATGGTCCCCATGCATACAAAATTCTCCTTCAAGTTATTTCCCATCCTTTACATAATCTTCACTGCTTCAGGAACTTTAATAAAAATTTTTTCACCTCTTGTTAATGGGCAGAAAAAGAAAATAAAATGCATGCACATAAAGAAAGAATATCAAGAGGAATTTTAACCTGAGCGGTCTTTTATTCCTCTTTTGTGTTAAATGATTGTTGCACAAATCAAAACAACCTGAGCACACAGTTGGAAACTACTTAATGTTCCCTAAATGAAGCTCAATTAAGCACAAAAAAAGGTTTGAAGAGCATCAGAAATTATTTTTATCCCTAGCAGTTAAAAGTCTCTATAGTAAAAAAAGAGATTTATTGATGGTAAATATACTGAGTACCATTATGGTGCCAAAACAAGTCAAGCATCCTATTAATACCAGTACCTGTGGCTGAAGCTGGAGGCATGGAAAAGTTTCCAGAGCCCATGCAACTTGCTCCTCATTTTCAGAAAGTGTAATTGTACATGTACTATATACTAAGACACCTCCTGGCTTCAGTAATTTCACTGCCTGCAGGGAAAAAGAAACAACATTTCAGCTTATATTTAAAGGCAAAATGTTTCATATAAAGTAATGGTAACCAAGGAATTGTTAAGCTATAATATTAAAAATTAACACTTAAATCTTTCTGTCTAAAACAGCGTTGGAATGCTAATTCTTCTTGGGGCACACATTAAAGGTTCACATAGATTAGAAAGGCTTTTCTTTCAAAATCAGCATTATAGTTCATGCACTTTCTTAATGCTACTGAGATGATTCACCCTGTAGGATTTGTTATTTGTGCAGCTCTGCATATCTCATACAGATTAGTTTGTTTTCATCACATGCTGCCAAGCACGGATAGTTACACAGTATTTCTGTCACTGATATTAGATGTCAGCTGTTCCATATATTTGGCATGGTTATATCTGTGCTTCTTTTCAAGCTGTAATTCACTTTGAATAAGTATAATTCAGGTTTACAAAAGCTTCAGGAAACCTTGTCCTTCAGTATCAGGGCAAGGGTGCTCTTAATAACAAGGGAACTTGTAATATGGCCTTCTGGCTGTGTGCTCCAGCATCTATTCTGTGTTGTGCCACTGCAGGCTATGTGAGGAAGTGGTAAGAGTCCACACTGCTGCACAGAAAAACACTTTCACCTGCTCTGTGACTTAGACCTTGCCAATTATTATAAACTAAAACCAAGAAAACTGAAGGGAAAAAGAATAGAAAAATTCAGAGGTTTTTGTTTACTGTTGTTTACAGACATCTTTCCTATGCTCCAGTGAACTGACTTCACCTAGCAGCAGATCTGGTGGAGCTGAAAGGCTAACCGAATGCTAATGCTGTCATCAACTTTACTTAAAAAAAAAGGGGGCTTGTGAAAGACAGGAGAGCACTATCTTGTTTTATAAATATTTAAGTGCTCCTAAATGATCTCAACTTTCCTTCTTTTTGACTTCAACAGCCTGAAAGAGAGAAAACAAAGCTGAACAAATGACTTAAGTTTTTTAAGTTGTACCAAAAGAAACAACATAAAGAAAACTGCACTGCTTACCCTAAGGAGAAAAAAAAGAAGAATGTTTTAGACTTTATGGAGAATAGGGAACTGAGATTTCAAGGGCTAGAAGTCAACATCAAATACTTGAGCTTCAAAAGGGTGGGCTGCATCCTAGCATACATCTGCAGAAGAACAAGTCTAAGTGTTCTAGGAACTACTGATCTTCAAAGATGAAGGATAACAAAAGACCAGCTGGAAATCAGGCAAAATGCACATACTTCAATATTCTTCGATTAAATTTAGGAATAAGCTGAGAACTGCAGATGGTTTTGTGACAGAAGAAACTATAGTTGGAAAAATAAAACCTTAATAACACTACCCAGTGATTTAAAAAAAAAAAAAAAAAAAAAAGGTTAGCTTAATGGTTTCTAGTACCATTGCAGCAAGAATGCAGTGTAGAAGCAGCTAGGAACAATAACTAGGAATGACAAACCTAGAAAAAGGGCAAAAAACAGACATGAAACATATTTAGAAAGAGAGACATTCTGCAAAACAGCAGTTTTATGGAAATGTTTAACAGAATTCTGGTGCTACATTTGCCCTGAATAGAGAGAACTTTGAAATGTATGCATCCCAGCACCTAACTGCTGAAAAGGTATGGAAAATGAAGCAACATTCTGGCAAGTGAAGTTAAGTTTTACACTGCAAAACCGCTTATGATCAATTTAATTTAGCTACTCAATAATTAATACGTACCACAGTGAAAAGCTTGCGTTGCAGTGGCTGGTAAGATGTCACTTCCTTTAAAGTCGAGGAATAAGCCATGTTTGGTCTCTGCCCCATCCCACTGCATGGAGCATCAAGAAGAATTCGATCAAATGATTCTGGTAAGAATGGAGGTCCTTCTGTAAAAAAAACAGTAATGTAAAATGTGTTTCTTCTTTCCGTGAGATTTCACCATAGGAAATGGCAGACTGTTACGGCTTAATTGCCATAATTTAATTGCCATTAAAGTCCTATACATGGTATCTGCAAAAGTGATCTCAGGTAGAGACAAGTTTCATCAGTGCTGGTGGTAGATTTTGTCTGACAGAAAAGGAATTATAGATTATGCAAATAGTGGACAATTGCTTTAGACATCAATATTTTTCAACTGATATTTTGAAAATAAAACATAAAAACAAACAACAATATTGAAGTAAGATTGGTCAGAGGTGCTAGGTACACAGTTGTGCATATAAGTAGTTATGAAACACAGACAGCTCATAAGTGATCAAATCATAAATGAGAGAAGTGCATGGTTAACCATTAAGACTGCCTTCAGTAATAAGAATTGGACTGCCTATATGACTCTTCATGCAATTCACACAGAAAATAGAGTACTTGATAACATGAAATACCAGACGTTCAAATTCTACTAGTTTTCTACATGTGCTGTCTCTGCAGCAGAACAATTCAGTAGAGAAGGATGGAAAAGATGGGCACTACCTCTGAATACTGCCTGAATAGATAAAGAAATATGTACCTTCTTTATGTGGAGCCTATCCTTTCACCTTTCCAAATCCCACTAGTTTAACAGCCCCAAAATGTCTATTGCTCTAGTGCTCAAGAAAAAATTCAGCACAGGATTACCAAGACAAAAGGAGCTCTGTATGTGTATCTGAGTAACCAATGAGGAAGAGAGACATTTATATGCTTTGCCTCCTTTTCTTCTCTTCCTGAAATATGCAAGCAGGTCACAAGTGAAAAGGAGTGGATGACTTCACACTACTGCTACCTAGGTTGTTCCACTATCACCAGAGAAGACTCTTGGCACTGCTGATTTATCTATCTCCAATTCAGCCTTCAAAATATGTCGAATGTCATAATTGCAGGGATGTACAGAAAAAGCTTTCATGATCTCTGAGTATTATAGCTAGCTCTTGTTCATCTGTGCAAGTGCTATGAACCATCTACAATATCTGACATTCATAGATGATTAAGAAAAATACCTTATTTCCTGCAAAACAGGGGGGACAATAAGGGATGGGGACAAGGAAGGTGAATTATGCAACCTGATCCCTACTTAGGCAAACCAGTTACTGGAAAAAAGCAGAGTGAGAGAACAGCACACTTTGCACAACAAACTAAAAATAATCTAGACAGCAGATACTGCTTAAATCGTTCTATCATGGGAACAGAACCAGTATCATAAATACAGTACTTCAGAAAAGCAAATGAAATGAACTCAAAATAATACACTGTTTTATTGCTTTCCCCTAAACAGCTGAACAAACATCAATGAACTAAACTTTGCAATACTCCTGGGAGTCAGGTATTAATAACCCAATTTTACAGATGAAGATTTTGAGGCAGAAAAAAAGCAAGAAATTCTGCAGAAGTAATTTATTTCTCAGACTAAGCAAAACAGTTCAGAGTTTGGGGTTAAGTATTATTACGAAAGAAGGTTTAGGGTTCGTCAATCTCTGATAATACCTGGAAAGGGAATGCATTCCTTTTAAGCATATTAGGTTGTGATAAGGACAGATAGTTTGAGCTTTGTAGTTGCTTTATGGGAAAGCTGAAAATCACAACAGAGAAGAAAATAAGAGGAGTTCCACAGGCTGAAGCAGCTGAGCTATCTGCCAAGATTTCTAAAACTTATGAACTGGTGACTGGTTTAATACTACTGATAAAAAACTGACATTTATTCTAATACTACTATTACCAAAATTGTTTACTTTACCTTGTTTATCCTCTCTCTTCTCAACTGACAGTGCTTTTGTTCCATCATAGCAAAATGCCTTTATACAATTCAACTGTAGTAATTCAGCGTTCTGCTTAATTTTTTTGACCTTGTTAGCTATCTTGTCCATTGCTATTACTTCACCCTGAAAAAAAAGTTTGTTTTTGTTTGGTTGGGTTTTTTTTTAATCAAAAGCATAGGGATTAAGTGGATATGTAATTCCTGATTATTTTTTTTTTCTTTTTGATCAGTGTAATGAAGCTTAATTTTCCCTAAAGAATGATATTATTTTTAAATATACATTCCAGTAGTCCTTGTTCTCCCATGTTTTTCATGACACCCCTATTAGGGTAGATACTGGTCTGGAGCTCCATACACCCTGTTTGGCATGATCACTCCAAAATGGGAAACTATACTATCTGACTTTCAATACGATTTTGTTTGTATTTTCTTGTTTGTTTAGTAATGTTCTACTGAGCATTAAATTAGGTAAAAAAAAAAAAAAAAAGATAATTTGTTAGAAGGTAGAAGATTTAAATATATGGTAAAATAGGTAAACAGGTTTTAAATTTGTGTGGAAATGTTATTACATACAGCTCAGTTCTGAGAAAAGGAGACCTGCAGCCGTTGCTCTGGCTGAGGTTCATAAAATACCATTACACTCGCAGTCGTGACAACTACTGCATCATTCCTTTCAGCTAGGAAAAAATTCTCTTTTTCTGTGCAGGATAAATCAAATCAAAGCAGGCATACAGCACTACCTGCTAGATGAAATTTGTAAACAGGAAAGAAAACATTTTTCAGTATTGTCAGTGAAATCCAAAGCAGTAATCAGCCCCCAAAAACAACCTTAAAAAAAAAACAGAACAAAAGGAAACAAACAACTCATAGCCAAAGACCAATAACTATGAATGGAATTGCTACAGTGATTCAGATCTTCTGAGAAAACATGATGATTTCTTTTTTATTTGGTGATAGTTCTCTAGAAGACTAGTGGGAGAGCAACATGACTGTATAAAAAATAGATAGACTGTATAAAAAAAAAAAAAAGAAAGAAAAAGAAGTCAGTGAAGGTATGCTGGTTGACCTTTTGGTCAGCATTGGTTAACCTGTAGTAACCAGGTTAGCCAATTTGTTGGTATTGGACTGGAAAGAAAGAAAAGGATTTATGTTGTTTCAATGGCTTCTAGTCCCCAGCTGCTGTGAGCTAAATCACCTCTAACATGAGCACTCAATGATCTGATGCCACTGCTTCTCCCTTGTTAACATTCAGCATGTTGTACATGCACACTAAGTTCTGGTGCTGAAAAGTTGTTAGGGCTGTTGCTGAAATGGTGGCTTTACTGCACATGTGCTGTACTGTGGACATACTAAGGTAATTTCTCTTCTTGAGAGGCACTCAGCAACAGGAACAGACTGAAATACAACAGGTCTCCCCCATCTGGCCCATTCCAGTCGCTACTGCGAAAGTTTCCTCTGTGACATCTGGGGAAAAATGGTTGTTTTGGACTGGGCTCTGAACAGTAATAAATCCTCAAAATTTAGCTGTTCCCAATTCCTACTTTAAAACTACACATTCTTTCAGCACACAGCAGCAACCTGTGATTCCCATAAATCCTCAGTTTCATTAATCCAGCATATTTCTGAATAACGTGCAAGGCAACAAATTCTTCCATTACAAATAAGTGAAATCAAAGATATATTTCAACACATCAATTTGCAGCAAATCAGGTCTTAAGTGGGATGGCGACCTTTTAGTGGTCTGTGCTCATTTCAGTTACTAACAAAATACACTGTAAGCAGAATGTTCGAGTATTGGTGGCTTGCTATTCTAAGTTATCTGTATGCATCTGTTAAAATGATGGTGCTCAGACTTTCTTCACTGAGACAGAAAATGCTGAGTGACTTCTCTTACTTGATCACACATTAATGTTGCAAGATGGGTTGTTTTTCCTCCAGGTGCAGCACACATGTCCAAAATTCTTTCTCCTGGTTGAGGGTTTAAAACATGGCTGACAACGACTGAAGGTAAGTTCTATCATAAAAACAAAAACAGGAGAATTCAAACCTTATGGCCTATACCAAGTCCTGGAATAAGGAATGACAAACATGTTAAAAATAAATATAAAATTCAGCACTGAAGACACTTAAGATATTGTTGTTGGCTCCTTACCAGAAAATGAAATATTTAAAAGAGACAGCAGATGTCTGAAGTCTCCATTGGCTCTTGTATATTTAAAGCCACCTGTGAGTATCTATGACTAAAGTTTAAGGATTTGTGGCTAGGGAGGCTACACTGCTAAAACTGAAAATAAATTAAATTGATACTACCATAGACATAGAGTGGTTCTGTATGTTACGAGGATTTTATACTCATTTGGTTTATTGAAACATATTGGTGTAGTTAAGTATCAAGCAATTAGATGAATAGGCAGGAGTTTAAAGTTGCTGAATTAATGTACTGAGAAGCTGAATTGTGCTAACTGTACAAGCAGAACAAATCTGAGTAATTGTTATACATATTATATGAAGTAATTTACTATTTCAGAGAATATCATTGAAGGAGGGCTTATTTGAGATAAAATTTACATTTGCTTTACAGAGTAAAACTACTTTCTGGAGGGTTTTTCTAAACCCAGGGATTGTTTGTATTTATATTTTAAAAAAATACCATTATTAGTGTGCTCTTGGACATCTAGCTCATGTTTTAAACCTTTCTTTTAATTCCAACAAACTGAAACTATGAATTTTACTTGATCGTAGAATACAAAAAAGTTCCATTTATTTAATCATCCTATGTTTCAACATAGCCTAAATGACCAATTGTTATGTCTACTCTTTTTAAACAAACTTGCTGCATGGGGAAAAGCGGTTTAGGTTCTGTAAATGTTAAAGCTGCAGACGAAAAAGCTGTCAAGAATGAAGTTCAAGTTCTCTTCAATTTAAGATCAATTATTTGAAGATTTTCCTCCTTATCTACAGAAGTGGGTACCTTGAAAGAGGCTCATGTCTTGTAGTTCATAAGGCAGATTCCAAAAACTAAAAGTTCTATGGAGTGTTTGTGCAAAAAGAACCTCTAAGTAAATAAATATCTCCTAAATCGACTTAAACATGCAGATACTACATTCATTCTTTGTTTTCTTCAAATTCAAACAGATAATTAGGTGCTGTAACACACAATGAATATTGTTATAACGAGTTATAATGAGTGCTCAGAGGACACTCATTGTTCTGCAACCAGTACAGGTTTTTATTTTGGCCAGAATCCTACCTGTAAAAATAAATGACTAGGAAGCACACTGTCAAACGAAGGACTAAGATAGACTGGCTCTGTCATTCTTACGCCTAGCCCACTGAAAAACACAAAAGAATTATCTCAAGTACAAAGGTGTATCATTTTTAACAGTATTAAAATCATTGTGCTTATATAGAGAAATTCAAAACAAAACCTTACAAAAATGAAACCATTATAAATCAGCCAAGAAAAATACCTTTACTATTGATGTTCTTTAAAATGACATCATTAAGTTGGATAAACAATGATAAAAATCTACATTTAAAATTGGAAATATCTGTAGATACAGATTGCTGTTACCAAGGACTTACGTCATTCGGCCGTGCGGACTGAAAATGTCACTACGACTCAGTTCTGAAATCCCATTTCCAAGGAAAACTTTGACTCCTTCAAATTCTTTGGCTCCTCTTTTACATTTCCCTTCAATATCCGAATAGACTGAGACTAAATCTCCAGCCTTCACAACTGGGCAAAGAACAGAAATCTTGAATTTAATCTTATACTTGACAGTAAGGACCAAATAATTTAGGGTTTTCAGTAGACTGCTTCAACTCCTATATCACTGCAAAATAAATGACCTCATAGGCATTGAGCTTGAAAGCATGCATAAAGAATGATGACTCCCAATTATCTAGAGCTATTGAGAACCACTAGGTTACAAATCAGACTTGTTTCTTAAGAACCTAGACAAGCCTTTAGTTTATTTCTTATATCACCACATGGTTACCTAGCAGATTTTTTTGTCTCATCAGTGCTGAAAGATGGAAAAACACAAATTTCCATTTCTAAAGAAAATGGCATTAAAATTGAAGATTTTTTCATCAACTGAAAAAGAAGATTCTACTCAATGTCTGATAGACAAACAATAAGAAATGAATTACCATTGGGAAAAAATCTATTTTTCTAGATTTGTACCTTGGAATCTAACAGGATAGTAAAGTTAACTGCCTTTATGGCTACATGAAGAGAAAATACTTCTTGAAATACTGTTTCCTACACAACCAACATACATCCAGCTACCATTTAGGTACCATCAACATACATCCAGCCAGCATCCATTTGCTGCAGCACCCTTTCTTTTTTTCCCCCAAGACAGGAAAGTGTCACTTGTTAAAAAATAAAAATAAAATTAAAAAAAAAAAACACTTAAAAGACAGGTTTTAATTCATGTTCTTTGAAAAAGATTTCCAAAATGAATATAAGAAAATGAAATCTCTGAGAAGAATATTTCAGCTAAAGATTTATATACTGTGAGGGGAACTTAATGTGAGAAATAATTTTGTGTCATTTTCTTATGTATCACACATAAAATTTCCAACAAAAGCCAGATAAAATATGCATTGACTGTATAACATAAGATTAATTTCAGCTGTGAACAGAAGACAAAACAAATTACATTATCTATTGGAAATTAATTGAAGAGTGACGTTTTTTTGTTCCCTATTTAGAAGTTTTAAATGTAGAGAACTCTTACATCTTGAAGTAGATATGATACCAGGAACATAAACGTGTGCTCCTCGAAGTACTGCATACCCACACTGTGCTCCAACAATGACTTCAGACTCATATTTTTTTAAATCTTGCCTAAAAACACAGGATGCAATTCAGTTAAAAAAAAAAAACAAAAAACTGAAAGAAATATCTCTCTCTCCCAAGTAAACTCTCTGGTTCATAATTTTTTTACCTTACAGTATAGAAGAAAAAATATGTAACTATCATGTGGTCAATTAAAAAGTTTAATCTTAGAAAGGAATCAAAGGACAGAGGAGAAAACAACAACAACTACTACTACTACAAAACAGTCCTCAAAATAAACCAGATTGAGACACATTCTGCCACTACTAGAAATCTAATACAGGAATACAAATGAATTATACTGAGATCAAGAAATAATCCCTATCCCTTCCTAGACCAGATGACTGTAAAGTGACTTTGTATTTAACAACTGCTACATATTTATATAATAAACACACGATAAGGAGTAGGGAGTTTTGCCAGTAAGAATTGTTACCCAAAGTCATTAAAGTGTAAACATGTTCAATTATAAAAAGAACAGAGTGTTCACAAAAAGTTTCTACAAAATTTCTAAAAAATTGAGTGTGAATGTAGTATTTGCTAACTAGAACTGCTTGTTACCAATCTCTATCTAATCCTGTTACAAACCAAAGTTCGTTAGTCTTAATAACGAACAAGATACTTAAATCAAATGTTCTTTAATGAAATCAATAAAACTGAAGAAACTCCAAGGGGCAAAGACAGAAGCAACAATGGAAAGAGCCAGATATAGCTTAAAAACAAATAATCATTCTGAAGGGGATAAAAATTACTCAGGAATCCTTCCACTGTTACTGATACCAATCTCCTAAGGTCTCATTCTGGACTAGATTTCAGGAGAAGAAAATACTGCATTTTCTATTTTACCCTATAACTCTCTATCCAGCCTCCACAAAAGTTTAATTCTTCTCTCTGCCACCTACCTGGCTTTCCAGAGAAGATGCAGTTATGTTACATTTTCCATTTAATAACTTTATCTCTTAGATAATTAACTGTCTCTGCACTTTCTTGTATCCTTTAAGAATAAAACTGTCACCCAGTTCAGATAGTGACTGTCTGCTAGGCCTCAGTATAAATGAAGTTGTGCTTTACTTACTGCCAGTTAGTTATCCTGTTTAAAATTAAATTTACAAGTAAAATATGTATTTTTAAAGTTAAACACTGAAAAATTCAAACCTGGGTCCAATAGCAGGAATTAATAAGATGTCCCGGAGTTGTGGGTGCTCAAGAACTGGAACACAGGTTCCTTTAAATTGCTGTTAAATTAAAACAAACAAACAAACAAAAACACACAGTAAATTAGACTAAGAAGCTAACATTTAACTCATTGATTCAATTGAAAACACTTTTTTTCCATTCACAATTGATAGCTGTACAATAAAAAAAAAAGTGAAAATGGTTGAGAGAGATTAAGGGAATGTTTTATAGGGAGACAATCCATAATACAAATACAGATGTAAAGCACTAAATAATGAGTAAATAGAGAAGTAATAAAACTGTAAACAGGTTCACTGAGAAAACTGACTTTGGAGAGTGGGACAGTGTCCTGACGCTCATAACCCTACTACTCATTTTTACTCTCTGCTGGAAGAAAGTTGTGTCAGGTTATCATCATGTCATTGTACCACACACATTGAAGATAGGGTCTAATTTGTTATGATTTTGATGCTTTTAATTATAAATCACTTTTTTTTTTACTATTCTTAATTACAAACTACTGTTAAACTCTACTCGTGCATTGTCTGAGTCTGTATCAGAGTGGCAAGACTTTTTCTCATTTCAACTGAAATTTGATTGAATACTGAGAGCTGAATTGTGCATAAAGTTGCAAAAGAAATTACAAGTTCCCCCTTTAAAATGATTCTGGGATTTTAAAAAGATGTCTGCTTGCTTGAGGCTTTTAAAATATGCACCCCAAACATGCAAAGTTATCATTATTTGCATCCAATAAATGTTATCCCTTAAAAGAAAATGATCCATTTGCAAAATTTTGCTAGAAACTGTTACATAAACTTTCAGAAAGTTACATAAACTTTCTTTTCTAATATGGCCACTATTAAAAATACCAGAAGTTATGAAAAGCCAGCCAATTCAGATTTCAGCAAAGCATTTTCCCTCTAAGCAAAATATTGTACTGCAGTACCCATTTCCAGATTCAAGCTAAAATTAGCATAACTCATTACCATTCTAGCCAACGGAATGCTGTCAACTGCCTCTGCATCACAGAAGCATGTTGGCTCCTGTCATGTAATAGCTCCCTGTACACCCACTAACATCAATAATTTACTTGAAGAACCAGATCTTTTTAAACAGACTGAAGAATTAGAATAGAGCTTCCAAATAATCCAGTTCTTCTACATCATGGCTTATGTATTATCAAGCACAAAAGGTTTAATTTAGGTAAGTAAAAATTGAAAAAAATGGCCAGAAGATTAACAAGTAGTAAAAAACTTATGGCTGCTGCAGGGCATCACTCTGGCAGATTTTTCGTCATGCAGATTCTCTCCATTTCCTAAACAGTTTTCAGAATGAAATATTCATTCAATCTCCTTTAATCTTTACTAAAAATAAGTTGCTGAACATAGTATAGCAAACTACAGATTTTAACTGTTTCTTCTACCATCTTCTCCAGACTTAGATGTCTGTACTGTATTTACTACAGTGGCAACCTAAGCTTATCTAAGGTCTCTATCAGCCGTGTAGAAAAAAAGATTGTCTTTCTCCCTCCCTTGTTAATTTTCTTGGATGTATTAGATGCTGAACTAATGCTGAACATCATCTAGTAACTGCTAGATGATGAATGTTATTAAATTTAATGCTGACAGGAAATCAATATGTCTACACATTGTTAATAGTAGTGGACATCTATTAAGTTAAAGAATAGTTTCCAGTAATGAAAAGCTCTCTTAATCAGGCAAAAGACGAAACATCTTGCTATTTTTGCTTTAAGAAAGAAATTGCACAAACCTTCTGGATCTCTTCAAGCAGCAATTTTTTCATGTGTTTCACAGAAGCCAAGTTAGTGTTAACTCTAACAGTTGTGATAGCTGGTGGATGAGATAGATGACTTAACAGAGATTGATATTTACTCTCTGCCTCCTTTGTACCTAAAGCAGTTATAAGCTGACAGGGAAAGGAGAGATTTTAAAATAAGGATTAAAGAGATTCACACAATACCTCTTGCTCTGTGGAACCATAACATAAAATAAACATTAAGCAGAAATGAAGGAATAATGGTTGTATGGCACGCAGTAGTGAGGAATGTCTATGCAATAGAGAACTAGTTCCAGAGATAACCTTAGAAAGTTGTAGAAAAGGACTTGTTGGGAAAATGGCCAAATCTCTCCAAATAGTCTGCAGCAAATACTGAAGACAATCGTGAGTGAGTTCTGTAATACTGTAGGTACTGTAGAAAGAATATACCTGAGAAGATGGACAAGCAGATTCAAAAATATGAATTAACTTTTAAAAATATATACAAAAACATCACTTTTGTTTCAGCTGACATTAGGAAATCATAACTAATCTATAGTATTTTTGATTTTGCCCTGGGTAAGGGAGTATTTCTCAATATTCTCAATAATATATGTACGCTTAATCTCCAACATGATCATCCTTCAGCAGGATCCAAAACTGAAGCCTCAGATTTATACCATTTAGGTTAAATATTTAACATTATTTTGAGCCAACAGCCCTACAGAATAATTTTATAATATAAATAGGACTATATTTAAAAATCTGTGGATAATGTCAAGGCAATGCCTTATTTTAAAGCATTAAGGTTACAGAAAATAATGAAGTGTTCAATTAGTGAAGCATTTGCTATGATTAGCAGTGTATCTGTTTCACATACCTCCTTATTTCTGAACACTTTGCTGAGATACTCTTCAACTTCATGTTGAAAAGAGATTTTGGGGAAAAAAGACATCTTCCTTTAGTGTTTAAATTCTGCTGGTAAAGAAATGAAACAAGCAACGTATTTTCTTGGCACTTTTCATCATAATACTCAAGTTTACAAACGTAACATAAGATATAACCACAAACTGAGTTGCACAACTTTCTGATTCTTCCATTTTAAAAGTGCAATATTTTGATTAAAAATCCAAACATTGATTAGATTATGACTGTAATGTAATCAGCTATTAGGTTTCAGCATAGACTAAGTAACATGCCTAGAATCTGCAGTGCAGAACATTCACATTGCAAAGATGCTGCCAGAATCTTTGATGTTGGAAGTTTCCCAGATGAGGCTACAGTATCAGTCTGAAACATGAAGAAGGTGTCGTCACCTCTAAATCCCGTCCCATTAAAGTCCCTAATTGCCATTTACCGGTAAAATTCACTCACAGAGGTTCCTCACAGAATTTAGCTTTGACTCTTCTGAGTCCCACCTTTGAAACTCTTGTTCTAATTATTCTATTATTCAATTCATTCTATCTGCGCATTTTTAGAGATTATCTTTCTCTGTTTGCTCTTCCTGAAACTTAACCTCTTTCTCTACAGTTCATATGATTCCAGCTTCCTCATGGACAACGTGACTGTGGACAGGTTGGGTTTTTTTTCATATAGGCTTAAAAAATTATGCAAGCACTATTTTTGTCTTGAGTGTATTTAAATCATAGTAGGAATAGATCAGCCGATTCTTATTGGAAAATGTTCAAGCTGTCTGGTGAAGGATTACACTGTCCATCCCCAAAATGCTTTTACTTCTCTGTAATTTTTTTCTACTTCATCTCATGACCAGCGACCAGTCACGAGTGGTGTCCCCCACAGGTCTGTATTGGGGCCTGTTCTGTTCAATATCTTTACTGATGACCTGGATGAGGGCATTGAGCGTAAGTTTGCAGATGACACCAAGTTGGCCAAGTGTTGGTCTGACAGAAGACCCTACACAGGGATCCGAACAGGCTGGATAGCGAGGCTGAGGCCAACGGGATAGAGTTCAATAAGACCAAGTGCTGGGTCCTGCACTTTGGCCACAGCAACCCTAGGCAAAGCTACAGGCTTGGGGCAGAGTGGCTGGAAGACTGTGTAGAGGAAATGGACAGAGGGGTGTTGGTCAGTGCTCTAGACATGAGCCAGCAGTGTGCCCAGGTGGCCAAAAAGGCCAATGGTATCCTGGCTTGTATCAGAAATAGTGTTGCCAGCAGGAATGGGGAAGTGATCTTCTGACTCAGCACTGGTGAGGTCACACCTCGAGTACTGTGCTCAGTTTTGAGCCCCTCACTACAAGGAACACATCGAGGCCCTGGATAATATTCAGAAGAGCAACAAAGCTGGTGAGAGGTGTGGAGTACCACCAGGAGCAGCTGAGGGAACTTGTTCAGTTTGGAGAAGAGGAGGCTCAGGGGAGACCTTATTGCTCTCTACAGCTGCCTGAAAGGAGGTTGTCAACAGGTGGGAGTCAGCCTCCTCTTCCATGTAACTAGCAACAAGACTAGAAGGAATGCCCTCAAGGAGGAAGAGATTGAGGTTGGACACAAGGAAAAGTTTATTCTCCAAGAGTAGGCACTGGAACGGACTGCCCCAGAACAGCCCCATGTCCTCAAGGGTGTTCAAGAAATGTTTAGATGTGGTACTAAAGGACATGTGGTTTAGTGAGAAACATTGGTAGTAGGTGGATGGTTGGAACAGATGATCTTAGAGGTCTTTTCCAACCTTGGTGATTCTATTAGCTGTGTTTTTAACAACAGTTAATGAACACTTAACCAAGTGTTTGTTCAAGGAATACACAACAGGAAAAGCAAAAAGACCCTCAGTACTTCACAGGGCCTGGTACACAGTGTTACTGCAGAAGAGCTTCTCTGTCATGAACAGTAAAGAGCGTGGACTCAACGCAGGCATTCATGTGGCAAACACAAGAAATCCACTATTGCTGTGCTTAGAAAGCAGAAATTCTTTAATATCAGCACTGGATGCATAGGGAAAATCCTATCACGCATAGCTTACACAAAAATTCTTCTGATTATATACATTACCTGTGTTACATACGCAGAATTTTTCCAAGAGGTATGTTACAAATAAAGAAGTTTCCCACAAGTATGTTGCATATGCAGTGACCGATTCCAATCAAGACCTCCTGTTTCATCAGGACAAAGACTCAGAAGAACTTTCTTATCTCCTTGGTTCAGAGACACAGCTCTTTCTGCTGCGTAAACAAAAATTGCAGGGCAGGGGTATGCATTAAGGATGCATATTAACAATATTGTTACAACTTGTATCAGAAAAATCATAGAATGTTTTGGGTTGGAAGGGACCTTTAACATCATCCAGTTCCAATCCTCCTGCTATATGCAGGGACACCTCCCACTACACCAGGCAGCTCAAAGCCCCACCGAGCCTGGCCTTGAATAATTCCAGGGCGATGGCATTCAGGACCTCACTGGGCAACCCGTCCCAGTATCCCACAGTTAATAATTTCTTCCTAATATCTAGTCTAAATCTACCCTCTTTCAGTTTAAATCCATTTCCCCCTCATCCTGTCAGTACCTATCCTGCCTCCCCAAGAGGAAGAGACACTAACGATGAGCAATTCTGCTAAAATGGGCAGTCAAAAGAAATGGAACCTGGAAATTTTAATAACATACTAATTGGGGTTTCAGAGCACACCCACACAACCGGCAGCGTCAGCACCGTATGCGGGCAGCTGCAGTGCCGGCAGCTGCAGGAAAGATGCAACGTAGCTTAGGTTCGGAGAGAGGTGATGGAAGACCTGACGGAACACAACTGCTTTCGAATGAGAAAGGACAACGCACATCACATCCTCCACGCTGGGATAGATAGCTGAATTCATCCTCCCCCTATAAACGTCCCCGTGCTCCTGCCGGGAGCTACAGCTGGGCAGCGAGCTCAGCACAGAAGCACTGTAGGGCACGTAGGTCCCGAGCACGACTTCGCATTCAAACCTTCACCCCTGCCCCCACCTCACAGTCCCTGTTCCCACCTGTAACTCGCGCCGGGCCGCTCCCGCCTCTTCCGGGACGGCCGCCGGAAGTCCCGCCCCCGCGTCCGAGATGATTGGTTGGAGACAGACAGGGCGGTGGCGGTCCGGCTGTTACCATGGCAACCGCAGGGGCGGCGGCCCTCCCGCTAGATGCGACGGGTGGGGCAGCGCTGCGGGCAGTGAGCCCACGTGTAGTACTGGCGAATAAACTCATCCCACACAACGGTGCCCACAGCCCCATCATTTCTCACTGCTTTATTCCATAGGAAAGAAAACCTTTACAGCCATCGGGCCCTCCGGCAGCAGTGAAGGGCGAGCGCGGCGCACACGCCTTGGGGCCGGGGACCCGGCTTAGAGACGCTCCAGCGCGGCCTAGCGGGGCCTCACGGCACGGCCACCACCTGCGGGGGCGTACGTGATGACGCAGACGGTGACGCAGCGCGGCGGCCGCGTGGGAGTCGGGGCGGCCCCCGGCCAGGGGCGGGGCCTCGCTCGTGCCCGCCCCTTCAACCGTCCGCCCGCCCCCCCGTCGTCGCGTTTGCCTGGTGCTGCCGCTGTGCTCTCCGTCGCCTCTCTGGGCTCCGAGCGTCGCGAGGTGAGCCTGGGCCAGGCATGGGCCTGATCTTCGCCAAGCTGTGGAGTCTCTTTGGGAACCAAGGTGGGCGCCGGGCTGGCTCCGGGAGACGCGGTGGGGCTGAGCGTGGGCGCGGAGCGCTGGGGAGGTGAGGGGCTGCGGGCGGGGGGGGTTCGTCTTGCGGCGGGTTTCCCTGGGGACGCGTCCGGACAGAACTCGGGCTTCGCCCTGTGCAGCGCTCTGGGCGCTGGCTGTGCTGTGCTTCGCCGTCCGCGCCGCTTTGTTTCTCGGTTTGTTTCTCGCTCTCCTGGGCTGCTCGCGGCAGCGCTGGAAGACAGCGGGGCCTGCAGGGTGCCCGGAGCCGCGAGTCGGAGCCGGCCGTTGCCTCCCGATATCCGTTCTAACCGAGAGAGCGGCTGCCGCTTTAGTGGGCGATCGGGGCTGCGTTTCTAAACTGAAGTCTGCTACTGAAATCACGGTGTCTTTATTTTTAGTTTGGAGGAAAAAAAAAAAAAAAAAAAAAAAAAACAAAAAAAAAAACCAACAAACTTGCTTTGGGTCCTTTGAGGTGAAGTTCTGTTTGAGTTTTGGCAAAAGCCGCTAGTTGAATGCGTTCAATGACCCAAGAAAATCACTTCTCATGCCAAGAATGAAAAGAGCGTCGGGGACAGCTTTCTCCCTAATGCACCCAAATGCTTTGTGCTCTGTGTTCAGCTTTGATGTTCAGAACTTGGAGCCGCCACTGCCTTCAGCTCAGTTATCACGAAAACAAAATTTGTTATGGTATCTATTTGTTTTCAAGAATCTTGCTTACCTCGCCCTCTTTGGTTAGAGAATAAAATACTTAACGCAGTTTGTTCTCTGTATTGATTTTCCTTGAGGCCCCGAGTTTGGAGCAGCCAAAATGATGATGTTATTGCTCTGCTATCAGGTTTCAAAACATGTGCTCCATTCCCATTTTCAATTTACTACACTCCTACTTCAGAAATTGCAACACTTTTGTTGTCGTTGTCTTCCACATCTCACTCTTTTGCCAAAACAGTTTCGCAAGGTTCACCTTGTATCCCTTTAATAGTCGTATCACCATGAGTGAATGTATTCTGTTCTGATTCTGCAAATAGCTGAGGCAGCCTCAGCATGCAGACTTTTTAATATCTGTCTGCCAAACTGTCTTCCCATGGCAGGGAGCAGGAAGACGTTCCAAGCCATTTATCTCTCCCATCCCTTAATGTTGATCCTGAAGACTGCAAATGGAGTTTTATAAATGAATATTTTACTTTTACTTGAAGATTATTTTTTTTTTATCTGAACTGGAAAACCCATTTGAAAAAATTCAAGGTATCCTCCCTTAGCCCCCTTTAGGTCTCCACAAAGCTCTTAAATATTCCCTTGTTTTTTTTGTTTTTTTTTGGTTTTTTTTGTTTTGTTTTGTTTTTTAATTAAATACTGTGATTTGCTGCTCCCTTCCCTCAAGGACTCCACCAGGATGTGCAGAGAGCTAATTAGAAGTGGCTCTTACTGTTGATCCTTATTGTCCCCTATGATGGCAATACTTATCCTCAGGAAGAGAATAAGAGTTGCTGCTCCATTGTTTTGGTTTCTTTCTTTGTTAGTATGTGATGACGTCCATTTCATTTGTGAGGGGGGGGAAAGTCTTTGTATATTAATTCCTGAAAGGAAAGCAGTTCTTAATACATTAAAATATTTTAACCATTAATATGGTAGTTACAATGGGTGAGTCACTACTGTGAAATCCTTACCTTTTGGCTTTTATCCCAATGGGAGGTTTATGGGTTTTCTTCATGTTTTGTTCTCTCCATCTTCAGTCTCGCTGCAGCAAATGGAGAGTAAAGCAAGTTTTATTTTGTGATCAAAATTGAAATTTTACCCTAGAAATCTCATTGACCATAATTTTTTGACTCATCAGGTAGGGTTTTCCTCTCTAAATAGTTATCATCATTATGACTATGGAGAAAATAATAATAATAAAGATAGTAATTACTGAGTTGGATTTTGTTGCTTTTCAAGTTGTGAGCTCAGAGCATTCCTGAGTTGGCCCATGAAACTGTTGAGTATGGTCAAAATAATTACATTAGCAAATCAGAGGGACTATTCCATAGGTACAGATAAACCCAGGTGTGCGTGGAGCACAGCATTGGTTTGTCAAGGCTAGCATGGATGGTGCTAGTAGGCTGAGGCAGCAGATACTGGCAAAATGCAGACAAAATAAAGATTTAGCAAGTGTCATCTGGCTTCCTTCAAGTGGAGAACGGTGGAGGAGGAATGCTAAAGTGCTAGAAGATGTGTACAGGAAGTCATGGGCATTTCATTCCAGTATTAATTATGCACTGCAGCTTTGCTTTATGTAAAGGTGTATTGTAGCTGCGCTGAAAATGCCAAATCTAAAAGGTTTTTGATCAATAATTTCTAGACAGCTAAATGCAATGAAGAATTATCAAGCGGTGAATTAATGCTGATAATTTCTGTGGAGAATATCTGTAAGTCACTTTCTCAAAAGTTTTAATCTTAGAATGCTAACATATAACATACTGGTATACAAAAAAGACAGGAATCTCCTGGAAAGAGTCCAGTGGAGGGCCACAAAGATGATAAAGGGTCTGGAGTAACTCTCTTGAGAGGAGAGGGTGAGCAACCTGGGTCTGTTAGCCTTGAGAAAAGAAGCCTCAGGATCTGATCAATGTGTATAAATGTCTAAGGTGTGGGAGACAAAGGGATGAGGGCAGGGCCTTATCAGTGGTGTGTGGTGATAGGATGAAGGGAAATGGCCACGAACTGAACGTGAACCATAGGGAGTTCTGCACAAATGTGCATAAGAACTTCTTCACGAAAGGGTGATGGAGCACTGGAATGGGCTGCCCAGAGAGATTGTGGAGTCTCCTTCTCTGGAGAGGTTCAGTGCCCACCTGGGTGCCTACCTGTGCAGCCTGGTCTGGGGAGCCTGCTTTGGCAAAGGAGTCAGACTTGTCGATCTCGATTTAATTGTGCAAATATGTTTAGAAGTATTTGTTTCAGTTTGAGTGTCGAGTAGCCTTTGAACAATGGCATCACTTTCTACTTTTATTTTTTTAATTTGCCTGGATGATAGTAATAGCGGTCAAAACTGTTCCATGGCCTTATTTAATCTTGTTTTCTGGTCTTCGTGCTTTTTCAGTACGTAATGGCTTTTAATCAAGTCGGAATTAAATGATGTGAACTGGTATGTAGACATTTTACTTCCAAGAAAAACAATTAGTTTACAAGTAGAGGTTTAAGTTCTTTGTTCAGTGTGGCTTACTGATGGCTTCCTGATTATCTCTGTGTATTTTTGAAGTTGGCAAAAAGTAAGGCTTCATGTGTTGTCCCCTGCAGCCATTTCGAGTCTGGTTATAAATTATTTTATGTTCAGGTTGAACTTTTAGCATTTAATTTTAAAATAAATAAAGGCATATATAAGAAAATCGCTTCAGAAATTACATTCTTACGCAGTGATTCAGTACTCAAATAAGGCAGTCTGCTAAGCAACATGTAGTATGAATTAGTGGTGGAATGACACTTACTGCCTTCATGTAAACAGAGCGGGGAAAAACTTCATGATTAACTTATTCTACCAATGCTCTTTGTGTAACTCCTTAATGAAATTATAAAGAAAAAACGAAAGTGAATGCCAGCAGCCAAGTTCTCCTTTCCCAGAACCTTTTTGTGGATGTATGGCCGATGCAGTTCTTTAAAAAGTGCACAGGTTTGTATTTTAAATGTTTTGAATGATAGCTGTTCAGAATACTGTTAGAATAAATGCTGTGACTGTTAAACAAGTAAAGAAAAACTGCCGTAAGAAAAATAATGGTAGGCTCAAAATCAAGGTGATGAACTTCCATAACTCCACGGGTTACTTCGTCTATGCTTGCTGCCAGTCTCCATACTCCACAGTTGGGTTAGCAGAGACCTTTATCTGAAAAAAAACAAATGGATTTTGATTCTGGTGACTGTTGAAGGTTGCTCACGGTTTTTCTTAACATGTATTTTAATAAGTCTGGAAATACAAATTGTATTAAGTTGGGTTATATAAGACACTAAGGAAGCTTTTAGTTAGTGTGGAGAAATCTGTCTTGTATTGAGAAGACTTTAAAGTGTAGTACAGTTCTGTTCCTTCTGCCTTCTCTTTCTTACACAAACTTATGTCTACCTTCTGTCTTCAGCTTTGAAGCTTTTAACATCATTTTTCTTATCAACTGGATGTGCTGTTTTTGTCTCACAACCTGATAACTATCAGTATTCTTTCACTTCTTCATTTGGATATATTGGAAGAAAAGATTCTTGCCCATCACTAAAGAAATCAGGGGTTTGTAGGTTTGGGGTTTTTTGTTTGTTTGTTTTGTTTGTTTTTCAATTTAGGAAGATCTAAAACTATGATAACTGAATCTTCAGATTTGAATCCCTTGATGAAACCCTTCTACGGAATAATATTTAAGAATATATTTAGGAATATTTATCAGTAATATTTTGAAGAAAAGAACATATGTCTTTTTTTTTCTGATATCTGCAAGATCATCCCCACTTTTTTTTTCTGATATCTGCAAGATCATCCCCACTTTCATGTCACATTGTAATAATAAGTCAGTCTCACAGCAGTTTTTTAATGGTATTACATATGTATACTGTTTTAAACAAGCACCCAGGAAAGGTTGAATTCTTGAGGTACTTTTAAGCAGTAGTCTAGTAATGTCTCTCATGTGTTTACTTACTTTTTCTATTCATTCCTATTACACTTTTTTCCTGTTTGTGTTTTTTTTTTTTACCTCATTTATGAAGAATCTGCTCTTGTGCTCTAGTAACTGCCTTATTAATTTTATTCTCCCAATTGCCACGACCATAATGGACTGGGAAGATATTATGGCTATGGTCCTAACTGTGTTTGAATATCAGCCAGTGCAAGGGAAAAGCCTGGGTTAGTTTTTAAGTGCAGAACACAGAGTAGAAATCACTGCCTGTGATTTACATCATAATCAACCTTTTTCTTACATAAGGAATCTGCCTTCAACTGATTGCTCTTGTAAACAAGTACTTGTTTAAAATTTTGTTCAATCTTTATAGGGCAGTTCTTAAGTTCATATCTTTTTCCTTATGTATACAAGTAAAAATTCCATAACCTAACCAAACTAGATAGAGGTTTGACTTCCCTGTATGTTTGTGATTTCCATCATCATAGATGACTATTTTGAAAGCAGTAATAAAAGATGGAGACTGCTGCTTTCATCACTTAAATTTCATCCCTACGTCATTAATTAAACACTTAGGATTTGTTTATGCATATTCAGTTACTGAATAAAATACTTCTTGACTACAGTGACACAGACAAGCTCTGCCTGTTGTCATCCCCTCCTTTAGTACTGAACCGTTTACCCATGTTCCCTCCCCCCCAAATCTGCCATTAGTGTTGAACCGTTTACCAATCAGTGGCTTTCAGAAAACTCATTTGAATGGTGAACGGTTAAAAGAATTTATTTTTTTCCTTACTTTAAATAGCGTGGTAGTGCTTTGTCTAATGTTTCTGATGTTCATTCCTAAGCATGGCTCTGCATTCCATTGCAAAGCTGGAAAGAGCAGAGAGAACACCAAACTGGAATTGTTTTGTTTTTTTCCTCCTTGAAAATAATGCAAACAGGGCATTGCAGAAGTAGCATTGATAGTCTACTAGGCTACAGGTGAAAACATGGTCAGTTTTAATCAACAGAAGCATATTTCTGTGCTAAACTTTGAAAGCCCTTTAAATGTAACCGAATTTGAAAGAGAAGACAGTCTAGTTACATTGAATGATTTATTAGGCTTGAAAGCAGAGAGGCTTTCATACTATTTCTGCGTTGAGGAAGGTGGTTAATTAGTGGTGTCTCTACTTAAGTGGATAAAAGAATTACTGGACTTCAGGCCAGGAAAAGTTATTTCCTTAGGATACGTTGGCAGGATGCAGCAGAAGGGAAATTAGTACAGGGAAATAGGTAATACTTGTTGGAGTATATCTCATAGGAAAAAAAAAAAATCTAAAGACTGTTCACAAGTTTGTTTTTATTTTTACTAGTTTTCCATATGTTATATTTGTAACCTCTCTATTCTCAAGTGCTTTGGTTTTTATCAACAAGCAGATCAGTATCTTCTAACTTCAGATGTGTATCAAAAAAAATCACATCGTAATTGGCTGTCGTTGTATTTGAAATTCTAAAAAGGAGTACGAAGAATATGTTCTGGAGTTCTCTGTTTCCCCTGTGCCAGGGACATCCAATGTTATCTAAGGAGAACTTTTCAGAGTTGCAGTGCTGGAAATTGGGATTTATTGAAAATACAGCTTCCTCCTTTTACCATGCAAATGGTAGCGGTTCCTTAACTATTGGCTGCTGTTAAGCCTTATGACTTAGACTGTGTTTGCAGCAATCTTTGGATGCGCTTTGCGTGACTGAGGAGCAGCAGACTCATCCATGCTCTGGAAAACTAGCTCTTGGTAAATTCTCAGTAACTTTAGGTGGTTTGACTGTGTTGAATTACGAGTGTTAATATGGATGTTTCTTTCAAGTGAATGTTTTTATTTCTATTTATCTTTCTAAAATGGATATATTTTTAAATGAAGTAACCGTACGGGTAAGCATTCCTTATGAAGGAAAGCCGTATGAAGGCTTCCAATGCTGATTTGTCCTTAAGCTGTACTCCCCAGAAGGTAGTTTTGGTTATATTTTTCTTTTTTTTCCCCTGGAGGCTGTGTAGGCTATTGAACTTGGGCAAAAGTGCTGTTGCTTTCTCAATTGAGGAAAAAGTGATTAACCAGAATTATTATTATTTCCACTAGTTCATTCTTGTCTTTCTTTCCTTATACACAGAGCATAAAGTAATCATAGTGGGGCTTGATAATGCTGGAAAGACAACCATTCTTTACCAGTTGTAAGTATACATACTGTTGGTGGGCTGTATTTGTGGTAGGCTGATGGCTGGACTGGATGACCTTAGGAGTCTTTTCCAGCCTTAATGATTCTATCATTCAGATTTGTTATTCTGCTTACATGTTAGTATTTGTCACTAATTTAATGTTGAATATTCCATTTTGCAACCTACCAGAATCTCTAGGGCTGTGCTAAATCACATGCTAAGTGGCATTAGTTGTTCTGAACATGCTTGGTTTGACATCCAAAGTGAAGGAACTGCAGTGTTTTTACAATGAATTATAAATTAATTATTGTTAATTAGTTATTAAAATTATATATGCAAACGACTTGCAAATTCCCTTGATATCAAAGCCTGTTTTTATTACTAAGAATTGAAAAAAAAATAATAATCCTGTGGCCACGAAATGCAGAGAATTTGATTTTTAAATTAATGAGAGTTGTAGCCACCCTGCATAATCCATGAATGTTTCCAAATGTTTCCTGTATGCAATGTCTAAGACTTGTGATGGAAGATTTCCTAATAATAGTATTTCATTGCACTTGGGTCCTACTATAAACTTTTTCAATAGCATCACTGCACTGTGTTGTATCACTCCCAAATCTTGCCAGCCTTGCAGGAATATCTGTGATAAATCCAAGGATATTGACAGGAACCTGGTTGCTGTTGGTGACTGCAGATAAGGGGAAGTACATAATGAATTGGCTATCCGTATGTTTGGGTATGAAGGCAACAGAGGATACCTTTTAAAAGATAAAACAAAAAAAGCCCCTTCCTATGTCCTTTGCCAAAGCTTGAAGGTAGAACTGAGAAATTCTCAGCTAAGAAACCAGGGGATGCTGGTCTGAGGTCAGGTTGTGAAGTTGAGTGCTTTGATTACACTGTATTTTGATTTGTACTTTGCACAATTGAATGTTCTTTTTATTTGCGATCTTCAGAAATCACAACTCCTTTTGAAACATGCATTTTAAGAACCCAGTAGTGTCTTTTTAATGAGAGAGCACTGTTAAATTGCAGATGCATCTGCATTTGTTACAAGGCTTTTAACGTGCTTACTTTCCATTGCTGGTATCTGTAGTGTGATACAAAAACAAGACAAGAATTTTGTCAACCATAGTCTCCAAGCTAAATTCACATTTAACTAATCTTTTTACTTCATTACCATAAGAATGTGAATGTGTAACTTGAAAAATTCCTAGTCTTTCAACTTCTTTATTGAAGTTAGAAATGCTTTTGCAACATATTTCTTGTTATTGACAAGTCTTGTGAATTTTACTGACTGGTCCTTATGATGTGCTGTTGTTTCCTTTAGCTTAATGAACGAAGTGGTTCATACTTCTCCAACCATAGGAAGCAATGTAGAAGAAATAGTGGTGAAAAATACCCATTTCTTAATGTGGGATATTGGAGGACAAGAATCGTTAAGGTCATCATGGAATACCTACTATTCAAACACGGAGGTATGAAAAGCTTCTTTGAAATACGCAGATTCGGTACATTTGTTTAAAATTATGGGTTTTTTTAACTAGAAATACTGATAGTTTTTATGAAGTTTGTAGCTGTATTGTTTTTATCTTTTTAAGAAGAAACAAATCCGCAAACCGTGATGTGTTTCCGAAATGAAGCCAATTTCCTCGTAACATTTTACGTTCTAGGCAATATAATGACCTTAAATGAAGTTAAAAATTAAATTGAGGTCTTAAGTGTTCGTTTCAAGTGGATTATAAAGCAAATTCTACTATGTACTTTATAAAATTCAGTGAGGATTGCAGTAGTTAACCTAAATTCAGTACATCAGGTCTGAAAAGCTTTTGAGGTAATAATAATTAAGGATAATGAACAAAACTCTCATCTAGGCAGCAGAATTTAGAAAGTATCAGCTTGTGGCTTTTATTCAAAGGAAAGGAGATCCTAGCTGTGTAGAAGTCACAAGGTACTGGTAATGCACCATGGTTTGAAAGAATTTACCAATGGCCAAAATGTTACAAATGCAATATTTGTTCACTGAATGTGAACACTGAATTGTGTATGGATGTTGCATAATGTATACAAAATATTTAAGAGAACATTACTGACTGTCACAGTCTTTTATTTTTTTTTTTTTTTTTTTTTTTTTTTTTTTCTATTATAAGGCTGTGAACTAGAAGGAATAGAGAAAGTGAGATTAAAGAGTAACTTTCACACTAGTGAGAATTGCCTCCCATGGTAAATCTTGTGTGTAGTAGTGTTTCAGGAAGTGCCTGGCCACGTGAATGCCTGGCAAGCATAAAAAGGGTAAAATCACTGCCATAGCTGTCTCTGAGTACCTAACTACAAGGTGCTAAGTTGTAAGAAGCTAACTTAATAAGGTTAAGGTATTGTGCAATAACATCATGCAGAACCCTCCAGGTAAATAGTTTTCTTGAGGTCTGCTGTACAATTCTGAAATAACTTTTTTTTTTAATTCATGTGAGTTATATAGTGGTGAATTGCTAAAAGTTCTTTCAAAATAAAGATTTTTTTGTTGTTGTTTTTCTGAGCATGCCAGTAGTAGTGGGCAGGAATAGCTGTTTTCATTTTCAGGTCATCCAGATTGTAAGAGTGATCCATGATCTGTAGGATCCAATATCTCCTTTTGGTACCTGCACCACTATTTTGCTTATGATGCAGGGACTGAAAATCCAACAGGAAGATTTAACTGCAGTACACAGAAATAGATCTTAATGGCAGTGCTGAAATGCAGTCAGTCTCTGTGTATGATTCCTGGGGCTCTAGTGAAAGACTGTAACAGTGAACCTCTTGTTCTATTTTCTAACATGTTCAGAAAGTCCACTTCTGTGTCATGTAGAAAGACCTGTGGTAATGGTCTCTTGAAAACATGATTTCTGTAACTTAGACTTTGTCCTTATGTTTTATGGTATTTTTTCCTTAGTTCATCATTCTCGTTGTTGACAGCATTGACAGAGAGCGACTTTCTATTACAAAAGAAGAACTTTATAGAATGCTGGCTCATGAGGTAAGCTAGGGATTGGGACAGTTGCTTTCTTTTGTGATGAACAGTCTGATAGCATTACATGCTTCCTATGTTAACGAAAGTCAAACTGACAGAAAAATTGAGCTTTTATGTGCATGCCTGTTGGGCATGGTTTAGAACTGTATGTTAAGCATAAATAGAAAAACTGTAATGAAGCAATCTTCTAGTGTAATTGTAATGTAATTGTAATCAAGTCAGCTTTTACTTGATTATAATTCGCTCTTTGTAAATCTTGAACTTGTATCTTGAATTTTAGTTACTTCATGTTAGTGTCATTGGCTATTATTGTTCTCTACTGCTTTTTTACTTAATGGTGAAAATTAAAAAATAAATATATAGGCAATTTGATTTCTCTTGTTTTAATTCTGTTTCTTAAAATTAAGTACCATATACAATACTGTGGGAACATTCAGTTTTCTTCTGAATTATTTTATTTGTAGCTTTATGTTATATTGGGGTTTCTGTTTAGGAATATATTGGATTAGGCAAAATACATTAAAACCTCCAGTAATCACACTCTAGCTGACTTAGGGTTGTTTTAAAATCTTAAATATCTTTGTAGAAAAAGTATTTGGTGCAGTGCAAAGGAGCCATTGAGTTAATTTCTCTAGGAGATTTGCAGTGTTTCAAATAAACTTGGAAGTAAAAACTCTTTCATGTAGTTTGAATCTGGACAAGGAGCAAATATTTTACCTAAAAAGGTGGAAAGATGGCTTTTTGGGATGAAACTTAAATTGTAATTCACTAGTTACTACTGTTGTAAGGTATCAGATTGTCATCTGTCATCTCCTGGAAATTATCAGTAGGACTCGATTGTAATGAAGTCGACTTGTAATAGTGAATTTTCATCTTTAGACCATGTACATTTTTGTTTTTCTATTGATGGAAAAATTATCTTGAAACTTTAAGACATATCTAAATATGGTAAACACTTGTAATTGATGCTACCAGCTGCCTGCATATTATGTTATTTTTCACTTCTTTGCTCCTAAACCTGAGCATCTCCAGCTCTTGTTTCATTGCTTTGTGGAATCCTAATTTCCATACAGGGGCAAACAATTTTTTATTAACTTCTGGGTTTTTTTTTGTTGTTGTTGTTGTTTTTGTTTTTCCCTAGAGCTGCAGCAGCATTATTAGAAATCTCTTTGAAACAGTAGAATTTTAAAAGTAGTTAACTTAGTTTTTTAAGTTGTTACTTTTTGTTTACCAGCACAGAACCTGTTTAATGAAGTGGAAACTGATTTCAAGGAAATGATATCTAGCATTTTCTGTTTGAATAGCATATGATATAGATTTTAGGATGTTTATCTGGTGATAATTCTACTGTCTGGATGATGTGGAGCTCTGCAAAATGCATGTTAGCAAGACTCCATTTAATTAATTTATGAACAAAAGCAAAAGGGTGGCAATATTACGCATGATGATTTGATTTCCTGTGCTGGAAAATACCTCAAAATAAATTGTTTTCTTCAGTAATGTAATCAATTTCTAATGCTGTAAGCCTGTTGTAACAGCATGGTACTATGTAACTGTAGCTTGAATGCAGTTCTTCTGAGAAATATAGTTAACACTGTAGCTTGTTAGTATAACAATTGTGTATATTCTAAATTACTTTCAGGATTTACGGAAGGCTGCAGTTCTCATCTTTGCAAACAAGCAGGACATGAAAGGTTGCATGACAGCTGCTGAGATATCTACATACCTCACCCTTAGCTCCATAAAGGATCACCCATGGCACATTCAGTCTTGTTGTGCTTTGACAGGAGAAGGGTAAATTTTTACTATTTAAGTACACATAACATATGTGATAAATGGGGTCACTGATTTTTTTCATCTTGATTTTTAAGGTAGTTTACTAACATTTAATACTTGAAGTCTTTTCAGCTGCGTTGTACAGTCTTTAAAGCTGTGTGATCTTGTGGCATCACAAATAGTACAACTGAGTATTGGGGAGTAGGAAGATCTTTCTCAATTCTGGCATGAAGTATTTTCTAATGTTGTGGAGATCATTGTAAAGTCATTGGCAACTTTCATTTGTAGGATGAGATGGGCTAGTAAGAATTGACTCTTTTTGATTGAATGTTTGGATTGCATTGTTTCATTTTGAGAGTTAACTCTGCTTACTTCCTACCAGTTTTGCCAAGGTCAGTTTTGAATTGTTAACATATGAATTTAGATCTTTGAACATGCTGCTGTTCAGGAAAAGAGAAATTTTTGAACAGCAGTTTAGAAACACTGATCATCCACACTTCTTTCTTATAAAAAATAATAAAATGAATAACTAGAATTTCTCTAGAATAACTAGACTGTGACAGTAGCAATGCCAACTCATTTAAAAAAAAAATCCAGTTAGTTCACTAGCTGGAATTCTCTTCAGAATCTGGGAGAGATCTAATCTAGGGATACATTTGGAAATGCAGATTGAGAGAGAAGGCAGGTTAGATCCCATGCAATCCTGGTGTTCAATAAAAACTAGCTTACAGTTTTGTATGGAGCTGTTGAATTCTTAATGCACTGCCTTTTCTTGAACCAGTTCAGTCTGAGTAACCTACTCTTTGTCTTTTACTCCTAGTCTGAAAAGTCTGTAGTGTTCAAGGAGACAGTTTCTCATTATGTGGTCCCATATTTCTAAGTAAGTGAAAAGTAGCATCTTTTAGCTGTAGAAGAAAATAAGTGAGAGAGTGTCAAGCCTCCATAAAACAGCATGCTTGATCAACTTTTTATTGTTAATGCCTAGGAAGGCTTAGCTTTATTTATTCAGTTCATAATTCCAATTTGATTTATTTATTTTTAGTAGTTTATTTTAAGAACGCTTTTAAGATGTTGGAACAAAACCAGTACCAATATAGCGTATCTCTATCTTTCAGGTTATGCCAAGGCTTGGAGTGGATGACCTCCCGCATTGGAGTGAGATAGCTGTTTGTTTTTTTTTTATTCAAAGGAAGAGACTTCTGTTTATCCTGTGAACATGTACATTTTTCAGTACTTCTGGCTGCTGAGCCAGTGACCATGTTTAATTTATATCAGCCAATCTCCAAACTGTACTTGAATCAAGTGCAGTTGAACTGAAACAAAGTATTTTCTTAACATTTTTTAATACACTAATCTTCAACTGGATGGACATATGTGAATCTGTTTTTAAACATTTAAATTTCTCTGACTATGTATTCTAACTTTTTCAGTGATAGCTTTTTAAAATCTGTTTTTTCATTTCCAATATTTCATATTACTACTTTCTAAAAAGTTTCTATAACTTACTAACATAAAACTAGATATTTTGTTTAATAATGGCAGAAGTAGTTAGTAGGTTGACTTTACTCTGGTGTTGTTTTTAGTTTCTGAAGTTGGGCTTCTTGGAATATCAGTGGAGTTCTACCCAGCACAATGGTTAATAGTTATTAATGCCAAATTTTAAATGCTGAAGGAGTTAGTTGTAGTTAATATTAAGGCAGCTTTTAAACTGGTATATAACTTAATTTCTGCCTTAAAAAAAATCTATTATTCTCATTTTGTTTGATGAGTAGTTGTAGCTTATGATTCCTTTTTGTTTACCTGAAAATAGATCTTTGCACGGTGAATAAGTTTTCTTATTTAGTGTTGGTTTATTCATTTAGACCTTGAAAACTTTTTTTTTTTTTTTTTAAATAAACCTCTTGATAATTATATTTGGAACCATGGCAGTCAGTTTTATGTGTAGACTTGTTGTAATCTGTTAACATTTTGAATACTGTATATACATGAGCCTTACCTTTTTGGTAAGAGTGATGTTTTCCAAATGAATGTATACTCAAAAGGGAAGCCAGACACAAACAACAAAATCATGGTGCTACATCTATGGACTTCACAATGAAGCTTATCTTGACATTTATGTGAATGTTTTCAGTTTTCATTGCAGAGAAAATATATTGCCTTTTTTTTTTTTCTAATCTTATTTGTGGGAGTGGAGAACTACTTTGTGAAACTTAGGAACTGGAAGTTTAAAAGTAGAGAGCTTCCAATTAAAAAACAGGTGGCGAAAGGTTGGGCTTAATAACTCTTAATTCAACTTGAAGGTGATAGAATTAGATCTGTAAAGAGAATCTGAAACAACAGGGTTAACTAATTGAGCACATTAGGTACAAACAAAGCCCAAACCCAGAGGGAAGAAAGAGAAAAGAACAAAACTAGGCTCTCAATTACTAGTGCAATCCCACCAGCAATGAGATACATAATCTACATAAATGCTTGGCAGGCTTCCAAAGGAGATATTCTGTACTTATGCATGCCTGAACACTGCTTGGAGCCTGGTCATTAGAAACATTTCACTAATTGGCTGGAGTTCTTTAATGATAAAATGGTTTTGATAATTTCAAGAACAGTTTAAAAAGAGTTTAAAAAAAAAAAAAAAGTTTTAACTTTTGTAAATTTTCAATTTAGTCCCATTTATATTTGAACAAAGCCTTAAGAAACTTTAAAAATACCATCAAATACATTGTGCTAAAAGGAGGCTCAGAATACATCTGGAATTGGTGATTGGTTGAACAAAGTTATGTATTAGTGCTGGCTAGCAAAAGTCGCATTCAAGAGAAAGACTGTGTTGACTGTCAAGTCAAAATGTGCAGAAAACAATGTAGACCAAAACTATACTTCAGAAAAAAAAATGGAAGACAAGTTAAAGATCTGATGCTAAAGCTTCTTGCTGTGAAGTTCATGCTAACTGTTCAAATTCATGAAAGTAAGTTTTGTTCTTAAATTATAAATGAAAAAATAAACAATACTGTGAATGGGTTTCTTGTTTGGTGACTTGATTTCCTTTTGTAATTTAAATTTATTTTCAGTTTGATGTTTGTATAATTTAGGATGTAATCCTGTATATTTAGCAATTCACGGCTGGTTCTTCCTTATTAGAATTGAATTTAATTTAAAGAAGTTTTAGTTCCTTATCACTTCTTAAAGACCTTTGAATACCTTTACAGGGAAAGTAATTTTTGACAATAGCAATGAATTTTACCTAGTTTATTACAACAGTTTTCCATTTATGATATCCACTTGCCAACAGCATTGCTGCTTTTTGATGCAGAATTTTTGAGTTGGTATTCTTCATCACTTTCAGAGCCTAAAACACTGCCTACAAAGGTAAAATGTAATTTTTTAAAAATAAATTCTAATAAGGTATATTTGCAATCTGTAGTGACTGTGAACAATATGGTAGAGAAGGGAAGGAAAACTGTTCCCTCCTCAGCTGCAGAAGACCCAATGAGTATCTTAAATGGTACAAAAAGGAAATACGAAACTTTCTGTAAAACTTATTTACTGTCTACACACTTATTAACAAAACGTATGCAGTTTTTCACTGAATCATAGAATGGTTGAGGCTGTAAAGGATCTATGCTGTACATGTAACCCTACTTCCTGCCATTTAGAGGACCACCTGAAGCAGGATGCTGGGACCACATCCATGTGACTTTGAAGATCTCCAAGGACTGAGACTCTTACCATCTTTCTGTGCAACCTCTATCAGTGCTGCTGGTAATATTTTGCCTAACATAGCCATGAATAATTTTAGCCTTGTTAGCATCAACAAACTTTTGGAGGAAAAAAAAAAAAGTCAGTGCTGGGAAAGCTGCAACGTTATAAAGCAGTCCACTTTACAGTTGACTTTAACTGAACCACTTATCCATTTTAAAACAAAAATTCCGCTGTCAATCCAGTGCCCTTCTTCCCAGAGTTCACTTATGGTCTGTGTTCATTGCCTCTGGTCCTGCCACTGGTTACCACTGACAGGACTGGCTCTGTCCTCTTCGCACAAATACTTGAGGTATTTTTCCATGTCAACGAGGTCCTATTTGAGCCTCCTCTGGGCTGAATAGTCCAGTGTCTCCTCACAGGAAAGATTTTCCAATTGCTTGACCGTCTTGGTGTCCCTACATAGGACTCTGTCCATTATGTCCAGGTCTGTCCAATGTGACCTAAATTTGTTTTCAGACAGCTGGAGTCTGAGTCAGATTTCATAGGCACAAGTTCTCCTTTGACAGAGTGTGACTTCTTCATGATTACTAAGTGTATTAAGTTGAAAGGTCCTAAATGTATATTATTTCCTGAAGCATAGCCTGCCTGGCTAAACTCAGTATCTGTGTCACAGTCCCCTTTGATACCTGTCAGCACTGGCAGTTTCTAATTGTCTTATTCTAATTTCTTCTGCATAGAATTTAAAACTTGCTATCCAACATAGAACTTTTTTTTTCCTTCCAGAATGTGTGCTGTCCGAGAGCCCACAGTGACTTATACAGCTTTGTGTTATGCTGCCCTAGTTGGGTTGACACAGTGCCTTCATGCAGTTGTGGTCCCTGTTGAAGCTTCGTTCTCACTCTTTCCATCCAGATTGTTTATTTTTGGAAATTTCCTGCTGAAGTGATCGAGAGCTTTGATATTCTCAAAATAGCATTGTTTTTCTCCCCACTTGTTTAAACTGCACGTGGTAATGGGAAGAGAACATGGCCAGAGTTATGAAAAATATTTTTAGCAAAATAAAATTAATTGAAGAGTTGTTTTGTAATTTTTTTTTTTTTTTTAAGGGGAGCATTTTGCCTTCCATCCTTTCCCTGGGGCAGAATCGGGGCCAGCATCTATTGCAAATGCAGCCACTTCACAGAACATCTTCGTTGGGCACCTGCTTCCTTTTATTCCAGAAAAAGAGTTGCAGCTTTGATCCTGAGGAGACTCTCACATCAGTTCAGCTGTGGGAATATGCATCTGTGTTTGTTTTATTGAAGTGTTTGTTTTAATGTTCCCTTTCAAAGTCAGGAAAACAAATCCAAATGGAAGAGCAGAAAAAGAGCTTGCTTGGATTATTGTGTGTGTGCATTTGTGTGACTGCACTTAGCATTTTGCTGCTTTTATTCTTTCATGTTAAATTCATGTGATGACGTTTTGATGTTGAGTATTTTATATTTTGCTTTTGCTAAGGTCCTCATGTTGTCTGCACAGGTGGTGGGGGGGCATTGGTTCCAAGGTTCTGCCCTGCTTGCCATGCAGGAATGAGGATGAGGCTCTGAAAAAGTTGGTGCTTCATGATGAATGGTAGATTGGGAAGAAAGCTTTGGCACTGAGTGGAGTATTTTTAATATCAGGTGCAGTACAAGGGTGTTTTGACTAACTTTCTCAGTTTCTGGGGCCACACATATTGATCTTTTATTCCTCTTTGTATTTCCTGTTGATAATTATACACAGTTTATAGCAGTGTACATCTTACTCTCGGCGTATGCAGGGAAAATCGAAAAGCTCCTTATATAGCCAAGTAATTCTAAGAATGCGTATTTTTCTTAAAATGAGGTTTAAATTATCACCTCAGTGTTTTTGTTGTGTGTTTCACAGAAATTTACTGTAGAAATATTCATGATTAACTCAGTAGTGCTGGACTGGGCTACGTACTTCTGTATATCTGTGAAGCCAGTCTGCTGTTCCTATTGTTGTACATCAGTATGAGTCCCCTAGATGGCAGGAGAGGATGGTATAACCACGCCAAACCCTCTCTAGTTGGTAGGTTTCAGTGTGAGCATGAGGGATTTTGACAGTTCCTTGTCTAAACGGAGTGGTTGTGCAACAGCTCAGTCATGGGAACCGTGCTTATCTACAAAGGAGGGGGAAGTTGAAGCACTGCTTCAGTTGCAAAGCCTTCTGTAAGTTCTGAAGGCTTTTGAAACTCGGTTCTGTGGCTTAAAGCCATTTTGTCACTCGTCTATCATAAAAAACGCTGCGTTCTTGACATTTTCTTGTACCTCCATCTGAGAATAAAGACATTCAAAGAGTGGATATGAGTCTCAAGGTGGTACTTAGTTTTTACAATAACATCTGCATGCTGCTCCTGACTTGCACTATTTTTCTGAACTTTGATATTTATTCCTCTACAGCTCTACAAAGCTGCAAAATTACTATTCAGAAATTGCAAGGCAGATGGTAGTGGTTGACAGTGCTTTTCATCTCTATCATTTGAACCTTCACTTCTACTTCTGAAATTATGAGGATACTTTGCTGTGGGTAGCCACAATGAAGAGTCTGTATGCTTTCCTGGAGGCTTAACGCGTATGAAGGCTAAAATGAAGCTATCTGGCAGTTTTGTTGCCACTGTTAGTGGTCAGTAGAGTAACAGTGGTCTCAATGTGCAGTACCACCAACAGTGTTTCACTGTCTGCATTTCTTTTGTACCGAATGCAATGCTCACAATACCTGTGAGATGGTACTCCTTGCTATTCTGTACTACTGGTGCTAAATGATTCAGTATCTAAGTATTTTCAGCGCTCAAACAATTTAGAGAGCTAAGGAATGTGGAGCAGTACCAAGTGTTGCAAGGTTCATGAATATGTGTGAAGCATTTGAGACACATTTGTGCCTGTGATAAATTTCCTCTGAAATTCTCTGACTGTTGATTAATGAAATCGAGCTCATCTCACAGCGATTGTTCTGCGCTCATTTGCAGTTCATGGTTTACTATTTCTATGTTAGGCCTGAAGAAAAATTTAAAATCAGGTCAGTTTGTTCCAAATATATATTTTTTTCTAATTTTGGAGAGAGTGCAAATAAATTGCAATGTTAATTAGGGTAAAATAGCAAAATTACTCTCCTCTTGTCCCTTTTATACTTTTCCTTCATGATTTTGTGGAGGCTGGTATCATCATATTTCATCAAAGAACTGTATTCAATCCTCAGCTATGCTGCACATGGTCAGAATTTAAAATCATCTCCTGTAAAATACTTTGCAATCTGCACAAGAAGAAAAAGAATCTTATATAAAAGCAAATGGAAAGGTATAATTTTTCCTTGTATATTTCATGATCTCATATTTCTATGTATTTCCTTCTATACAGGTCATTACTATTGGCAAGAGTATTGCCTAGTACTCAGTGTTTGTACTTGTGTCTACCAAGAAAAATGAATCTCAGGATACAACTTTCAAAAACAGCATTGCTAAAACTGATAGTTACTTCAGGATAAATCTTGGTTCTTGACACTGGTAAAAATCTTCTGTGACAGAAAAATATAACCATTTTCTATCAAACAGAACTCAGATTTCTAGTTTGGGGCCTTCTTTTTCATTGATTCTCTAAAGAAACATTCTCACTTAAACATTTTGTTTGCTTGTCCTTTTTTCCCCTCAGCTATTCCCACAGCAGCTCTTTCCAAACTGCAGGCAAAAAAAAATTCATTCTTTAGCCAGATTAAAAAAGGGAACTGCTGTCAAATCTTGTGCTTGGCCGTTTGCTATCCTAATATTTTGTTCTGAAAAGTTCCTTTGGCCAGACTGTAAAATTTGACAACAAAGAATCTTCAACCACAACTCCTTTCCCAATCAAATGGTTGCTATTGAACTCTGCTCCTTTCCCAGACGAATACAAACTCAAAATTTATTTATTTATTTATTTATTTTTAGTGAATTGCAAGACAGCAGCTACTTAATAGACTCAATTTTTGCTTTAGTGGAATATGTAATACACTTCTGCTCTAGAAGAAAATTGGGAAGTAATTACTGCAGAATTAAATCCTGTGTTTTTGTGAGAATAAACAGACTATATAAAGCATCTGGGAACTTGGAGTAGGGTATGTATCCAGCAGTGCTCCTTCTTTATAGGGCTAATTAGGAGGTAGTTAACAGAATATTAGACTGTTTGCAATTCCATACACTTATTCTCAGTGAGGGTTATAGAAAGTTTCTTTTGCTTCCTATGAATCTTTTTGCTTTGCTTTCTAGTTGCAATGAAAATGAGATCTTATTTTGCTATCAGTGGTGTGTATCTGGATAATAAACAAATTCAGTACCTTCTAAATTCTGCTGATCTGATTGTCTTTTCTGTGCATTCAAGAGTGCACAGGCAATATTTCATAAATATTTCAAAAAACAAATCAAGGAAACTATAAATGAGTTTTAAAAAAAAAAAAAAAAGAGGAGGAAGTACTCTAATTCTAAGGCCTGGCTATTTCTGTCTTATGAATCTGTCTGCTTTCTGCTGTGTGACTGATTTAGAAATTTCCTGGGAGTAGAAGGAACTTGAGTTGTTTGGGTTTTTTTGATTGTGCTGAACACGTAATAGATGAGGGGCCACGTGACCAGTTGGCTTAATGTTCCAATCTTTTTCTCTTTGGATGTTCTATTGACTTACCAACTCATTTTCTTTCTTTCTTTTTTTTTTTTTTTTAAACCTACAAATTCTGTAACACTCCTGGGAAGTTGTACTGGTGACAGAGTGGCAAATCCTGGCATATTGACGTGCCTTGGCTTCCCTCTGCCTGAATTTCTGGCCTAAGCTAAAAAACCCATAGACACTCTCCACAGATTGTGGACATGAATTTAGGTTAACTGCTGTCCAGTGCACGTATAATATGACAAGTGAAAATTACCATTGAATCTCTAAATCTACTGTAAAGATGTGTGTACTAATGAATTCAGCATTGTGAGGGATTGACTCACAAGTTCCATAAATAACCAATTACTTTGAAATACAGATGTCAGTTGACTTTTTTTTTTTTTAAAGCCTAGTAGTAGTATCAGAGGAAATTTTAATATTATTAAAATTATGCTGAAAAGTCTTTGGAACTTCGGGCAAAATAGATCCATTTTAGGCAAGTAAACCTATTTTCTTTCAGATGAACAGAGCAATAAAATCCCTGAAGCAGATTTTACTTGAAGGTAATTGACTGTATCTGTGAATTAAACGTTCCAAGGAAAAGACAAGGCTACTTGTAGCTGACAAGGTCAATTATCCCATTACTGTGTCCTTTCTTGGAGGTATTTGTGTTCTGATCACATCTGAAATTGTTAAATGAAGCTTTTGAGAGCAGAATGTTTATTTTTAAATAAAATTCCTCTTTGCTCTTTTAAAAATAATAACCATTAAAGAAATTTCCATTGGAGTAATGCATAGAAATAGTAATGCTGTGGGTATGTACTCTTTGCTGTCAGGTGTCAAAGTATCTGCCATCACTTGTGGCTGGGTACAATGTTAACATGTTTGGGGTTTTTTTTATGCAGTCAAATCAGGCAGTGCTGAACCACAGAGAATCTTGGTAAACAGTCAGTCCACAAAAGCCAGTAAGCAGCAAGAGATCAGACAGGCGTTCATTTTGTTTCAGGTGTCCAAATTCAGCTGGTGAGCCCTACAGCCAGAAGAGCCTCACCTGCCTTCCTAGCCCGAGGAACGTGAAGTATGTGGACCTTCATCTTATGAAACGTTCTTGAACACCTTCTGCAGTTGTTTTGGCTTAATGTCCCTCTTGTCAGTTCACGCTTCCCAGTGGAGACACACACTCCATGACAACATTTTTTACTCTAAATGAGATTTTTATTCCTCTCTGGTTATATGTAGACTGAAACTTTTCCATTGCATTATTTTATTGTTCATTTAGTTCAGAAATTTCTTCAGTTGGGAATAAAATCTTTACAACGTTTGAGTTTCATTGGCTTACCTGCATCTTTTCTCTCAAGAGCAACTATTACCATGTCCCAGTAACACCAGATCGTTCATCTGTGTCCAATTCAAAATTAACATTCTGTTTTCCTGTAAATTGATAGCCCATTCACATCTTTACTGCAGTGTTGTTAATTATTTCCAATATGTTAATAATGCTTCCAGCCTTGTTCATTCTGTTTATCGTCTGCTAATGCTTACATTTCCTTGTAAAACCATGGGATCCTCTTTGTTGTTTTAGTTTTATTTCCTAGTGATGGGGGCATGCTCTTGGTTAGTAAGCTTGCACTGTTTATTGTTCTGTGAGACTGTTTGCCTTTGACTCCACTGTTAGGCGCTGCATGGCCTGCTTCGTTGTTTTTTTTTTTTTTTTTTTTTTTTTTTTTTTTTTTTTGGAATATTTTGTCATGTTTACAGTTTTATAGGTTGATCTGTATAGAATAAATTTCTACTTGAGAAATACTTGCCTTGTAATTCTGGGTCTAGTTGTGTAATAGTTTTCCCACATAGTTTTTTTTTTTTTTTTTTTTAATCTAATTTCTTTTAGATCGTCATTTGAAAATCTTTTTGACACTTAGTGGAGATGTCTGCTTTATTTGTATTCTTAAAGGATGTATATGTAGCAAGTTGAGCAGAGGAAGAGGAGGTGGGCAAGAGCCTGAACAGTGGGGCTGCCTGAGGCCAACCCAAATGTGGAATCATGAGTGCCTTCTTGGGTAAAGGCATGGAATTGGTTAGGCTGGAAGATATATTTGGAGCTCTTATGTATATATATATTTGTGTTCAGTCAGAACAAAGACAACTTCTAACTTTGACTTAGAGCCTTCTCCAGTCATCCTGGCCTGAACCTCTATGGACAATGAGTGCTAATGCCTCCCCATATCTGCCGCTTCAACTGACGTTGTATCTCCGTGCTCAGGGCATCTGTTTGAGCACTGATGTGACCACACCATGAGTCAGGGAGCTGATTAGGCTGAAAGTCAAACTTTAAGTGACTTCAAGAGAAATAATGACAACACTGGCTCTTCTTCCTGGAGAAAGTAAGGTAGGGAAATGCAGAAAAAAGGCAACCTGTCTGTAAGTGCAAAAAAGAATCCCTTCCCACACCCAAAAACACATACACAGGTGAACAGTGTAGGAAGCTTTGCTCATTTCAGCACGTGAGAAATTTCATCAATGTAAATCATATTTTGGATGATCAGAGAATACAGTCAGGGGTTATTAAATTCTTTCTACTTCCCCTTCCAAAAATTACAAAATGTCTAAGTACACTTCTCAGCAATAACTCAAATTTAGGCCCATTCAAAAACCTCAAGGAAAAATAAGTCTTTGCTCTAATTTTATCAAAGACAACTGAAAGATAAAATTCTACTCCAATTTTGAGTCTATAATTGGTGTAAAAAATACATGTAAAATTGAAACCCTGCTGTTCACTATGCCAACAAAACCTCACAAAACCTTCCTGTCCTATATCTTGGTCAGCTTTTTTTCTATAGCACAATTTTAAGCTAAGTAACAGCTCAAGTATTCACTTTGTTAAACCTCTTGATATAAAAAACCTTTAATTTAGCCTCCAGGAGATCTGAGCTTGGAAGGGTAATGCTGTCACGTTCACTCTGACAGAATATGCAAATCTGCTAACTCTAACAGCCATTCCATGCTTTGTACTATTTACAAACAATCTTAAAATGATATCTGATGCACTGTGTCAGGTTTTTGGAGCTTATTGCATGATCAGAAGCCACAGATCAAGTTTTAGCTATAGTAATTTTGATTTAACTGTTCTAAGTCAGAGATTTATGCTTGCTACTGAAATCTGTGTTCTTTTTCCTCTCAAGTAGAATGCAGCCAGAGAAAATGAGGTTTAGCAAAATGTAAAACTTAGGTACAGCTGAGATATACAAGGTGGTATTCTACAGATAGCGTTTAAAAAAATAAAAAGTTAAAAGTGAACCCTTCTCTTCTTTTTCATTCCATGAATGATTATCTATGATTTCTTTGTCTTTATCCTTCTTCAGCATTAAAATGAAGCAACAACTCAGAGGATTTTGAGTTTTCATTTCCAGATTTCTATATTACAGTGGAAATGAAGATAAGCTTAATAAATTTGGCTATCCGAATAACATTTAGAGTATTTGAGCTGCAAATGTAATTCTTACATAAGAATTAATATTTTCTGTATATCACATGCATTTTTCATTTGAATAGTTTCCACAACATAAAATATAGCTTAATAAACTGAAACCAATGCAAGCGTAGACAACACTTCTTATTAATTCTTCCTGTGTACACCACTCCTGCGTTGTGTTCTTTCCTGACCAACTACCAGATGAAGTCTATAGAAGATTGATAAATGATGTTTTTTTTCCCAAAGATTTAAAACTGTTTATTCAGTAATGTCATCCATGATCTCATTTGATCCCAGTTGTTGCTTCCTCTAGAGATCAAAGAAGTATAGCTTCTTTTCATCAGTTTATTTCATCCATATACTCTACTTTGCAGTACTTCCCAGGTTTATTGTAAGTTTAACATCTTAAAGATGTTTGCTAAATTTCCTGTTTTTAACAGCTCCATTTTTCTTCCATTTTCCATCAAAATATGGGAATTATAGTTAACACATTTATTATAAACTTGTTCCTTGGAAGAACAGATGTCTCTGTAGAGACATAAAACGATGTATGTTCTATGTAAATTAGTTCAAAGCACATTTTGTGTAGAAATATCTGTTACAAATGTAAATACAGTAAAAAAAATACAGTAAAAAAAGTTTTATTTCAGACTTTTGAAATATTACATTCATAAAAATAATATGGTAAGTATCCTCTGTTTTCTATATTTAATCATGACTTAAATAAAATGAAAAGTACCAGTGTTTTGGAAATGCTACTGAAAATGAAGATAACAGGAAATATATATTTTTTTCTCAATGTATTTATGACAGGAAAATGTGCTTTGAAAACATAGGACATATACACCCTGCAAAGTTATAAAAGAAAAGCCATTAAATGGTCAATTTAGAGTCAGCATTACTTCAAACTTGCAAATTGGAAGCTAGCAAATTTTGAGATTGAATATCTTGGAGGCAATAGAAGTTAAAACAACGCATTAACTGCTACAAACAGTGAAAATTAAAGGTGAGATGTCAAGGATCCATAGAAGATACATGACGGTAGAGCAAGGATTGATTGATATGCTGAGACTGTTCCTCTTTCAGTTGAAAGTGAATACATCATTCATCATACACTCTGACAATATCTGTCGTTGTGTAATTTGATTTCTGAAAGTATTTGTTCTCTGTGTATGTCATATTTCAAATTAATAACCCAAAATTCGTTCAATTCCAATGACCTTTCCACAGAAGCTGTGGATTTTTACCTTAGTTACTGATCAGTAAGGGATCTTCCATGGTAATCAGTGTATTGCTTGTCAGCTAATCATATGTATTCTATACCAGGTAATAAAAACCGCTAAGATTTCACTTAGGATGATTGTCAATTTAAGGAAACTCCAGTAAAGAGGAAATATAACAATTAAACCAAGCAAATGGGATGAGTTCAGTATAATTTTCCATCATTGTTGAAAAAAGTAGGTCGTGCTGTTGTGATAACCGGAGAAAAGTAAACGTACCACGCTCCTTATAAAATCTTAAATATGCTTTACTGAGTTATGGAGTATGTTTATCAGAAATTATCAACCCTCTCAGAACTCTTCAGATTCTCCCAAACACACATAAGAGACAAACAACTTTGCTTTTGTATTTTGACTTAGAGTTAGAAAAAGTACTGTGTGAGGCTTATCTGCATTAGACTTGAGTGCTGTAGAATCATAGAATCATTAAGGCTGGAAAGATGACTAAGATCATCTAGTTCAACCATCAACCCATGCCCACGACCATTTTAAACCATGTCTCCCAGTGCCACATCTGCCCTTTCCTTGAACATCCTCAGGGCTGGTGACTCCACCACCTCCCTGGGCAGCCTCTGCCAGTGCCTCACCGTTCTTTCTGAGAATAAATTTAAACTGTCTGAATGCTGAGTATGGATTTTTAAGCACTAAATAAATGCTAAATAATAAGACCTGTTGTATTTTCATAGTGTATGCCACCTAACGTATAACAAAGATCTTATAGGGATGCTTTCTAGTCAGTTTGCTTAATAGGTGGTGTATCTTATAAAAAGAACACCATCTGAAATGGTTTGAACTATTTGCAGCTGTGCTGAGCATCTTGGGACTGTAGATTTTGCTATCAGTAGGGATAATGCCTCCTTCAAAATACATTACACATAAAATTTAAATTGTGAATAAAATGAGAAAAAAAAAAAAACCACCAAACCATGAAAAACACAGCTGTGTATATATCTCCCTAAGTTTATGTCTTCACTCTAGTAAAAAAAGGAGGAGGAGATACAGTTGTAATGAAATTTGTTTTGCTTTAAATACTTTAATAGTGCTTTTACTTTCTGTGAATAAATTATTACTTAGTCCTTATCAAATTAAATTTCTATCACAGTCAATACAAATACGTGATCTAGTCCAAATCAGTTTATAAATGTACAATGGCATTAAGGGAAGGTAGTATATCTAGTGATGGTGAAAGTATTGCAGTGAAATGTCTCTAAGCTTCTTAGATAGTTCCTAAATATTCAAGCTAGAGCTAGCATTTAATAGCTAGTTATGTTTTGAGAAACATCATTAAGATATTAGCAAGTAATTTCTACAGTGAGGAAAGAAGCATCTTGATATAACCATTTCCTGTTAAGTGAGAGTTAAGACAAGGAGAAGAAGCCTGGAATGATGATCTGATTCTTACTGGGGAGCTCATGTATGAACGTTGATGGCTTCATCCTATTTCTCAGTTTGGGTACTTGCGCTCCCATTCACTTTTTACAGTGCAGTGTTTATTGAAATACTTCCCTTCCCTAGAGAATGTGAAGAAAATGCCATGTGAAAAGCCAGAAGGTATAACTTATGCAGTGGAAAGCTTTAGAACATTTAGGAGTTATTTGCAGAGACACAGCTCTCCAAAGCTTAAAAGACCTCACTGACATGACTGTAATTAGCTGCTCAGAGGAGACTAGGGTATAATTTCATATGAAGAGAGTCTCACAAAATTTGCCCATCACTGCATATCAAGGTACCAGCCTGACTTCAAATCTGGTTTGGGTAACAAGTTAAAATGAGTTTGCACACCTATTCCTGGGGTACGTTTATTTCTACACCAATGCCACCTTGCAGTTTGATAGAGCAGTAAAGTGAAAAACTTTCCCAGTGGCTGCCTTCCCTGCGTGTGCTTCTCCTTATGTGAAATTAGTTCTGAGTAAATGTGTCATTCACCATCAGAATGATATATTAATAAGCAAATAAATAATTAAATTCACTTTTGCCTTAGACAAATCACAACTTTTTGTATAGAGTGGTTAAATGCTTTAAATATGGAGGGAATTATGTTTTCTTTTTACTTTCATTAGGCATATAGTTTGGAACACCACTCAAGAGGGAACAGTAAAAGAGAAGCGTTCTTATTAATTACATCTTACTCTACCTTTGAAAAATAAATCTCCCTTAAAATGTCATGTAAAATAAAGAAGAAGCAGTCAGATTTCTTCTGAGAGTTTAATTTCAAATATTATCCACAACCAACTGGTTTCATAAATCACATATCCAGTATGGGTCTTTGAAAGGTATCATTTAAAATACACCTTTAGCCAGCTCTATAGCACTTTCTTAATACTGCTCAAATTTTACTTAGGTTGTTGTCTTTACCAGCCAGATGAATTTCAGAAACAGATTAACATGACAGATGAACTGCTGAATCACAGCCTGAACCTCTGATTGACCACCTGAGGTAAGCAATGAGTCAGCCCTGGGAGCACAGGTGAAAACAATTCTCCTGTGCTACTGGAATGGGTGAAGGCTGGCTCCATCTCTCCTAGACCCCATATAGGAGCTGACTACCAGTGGGGAAAGATCTGTTTTGGAGGTTGCTCTGCTTGGAGTCTTCTCAGTGAGCCTAAAACAAGGGTGAGTTTTCCATCTAGTCTTATTTAGTGTGATAAGCTGTTTAGCCTAACTTTCCTGTATATTTCTTAATTGTAGCATGTGTATATTCATTGCTTACACAACAGATAATAACAGCAGGTGGTGATATATTACATAGAAATAGCTGCTGTAGCTGGAGTATGTTACATTGCCGGTGCTCAGAATATTGATAAATTCTCACCCTTTTCTTTATGTGGCCACAGTGTAGTTGTATCAGTCCAGATAACTGTTTTTCTTCACCTAATTGAGATGTGTTCTAGCCATATCAGGCATGCTGATGTGTCTGCCCTATGCTCATGAAATCTGCATCATTCAATGCCTCACTCCGCATCCCTCATCTTTTTTTTCCACTTTTGGATCCAGGCTCCATCTCAGAGGTGCCCATATCCTTCTTGTGTACAAAATAGCTATCATCTATCTCCCTGCTTAGGAGGATGAGAGAAAGCAAATGCAGCTAGAATTGAAGATTGGGTGCTGAGAACATCCTCTGAGCACTGACCAGCCATGGGAGAGACACAGCAATTACAAGTGCTGAAAGCAGAAACTTTTAGTGAAATGCCTGCAGAATGAATTTTCTTTATCCTGAATACTCCCATGACCTAAACATGTGTATTTGTTTCCAAGATCACAAGTGTAACAGCCTTTTTTTCCAAGATTATTCATTATTCCCCAGCTTCCAAGAAATACCCTAAATATCCTTTTTTCTTCAGTTTCTACATGCCTTTACATTCCCAAAATGTATCTCGTAGGCCAGAGTCTACATGCTTTAAGGGGTTAGGGTTTTTTGTTTATTGGTTGGTTTTCTCCCCAAATTAAATATTAAGTGATTCAAAATAAGAGAATGAAGGTAGGGTGTATGAGAGACTCCATGTTCTGCTGAGTTCACCTGCACTTCTTAATTTCCTCTTAATTACTGCTGGGGGAAATGCTGCCTCAGGAAAACTTTCTGAAACTACTGTTGTTTCTTTCCCTAAAAGTCAGGGGGATTGGAACTTGATGATCCCTAGGGTTCCTTTCAACCCAAGCTGTTCTATGAATCTATTCATCATAGAGGTAATTCTCATGTATTAAAGTAGACTGAGATTATTTTTTATTCTTACTTGCTTTAGATAATGGAGGTGCTGCAAAATAGAGATGCTAAATACAATTTCTCAGCTGACAAAATTTTGTCTTACAAGAAGGTGACAAAAGTTTCTGAAAATAAGACATAAGAAATTAATGCAAGAAAATATAGCTGCATGGGGAACTGGGAGTAGGAAAAAATGACCAATAAATGAGTAATTTAAATCTCCTTTAGAAGAGAAAAGAAGCAGTGAACTGTTTAATTATTCCAAAGGGAAAGGAGACCCATTAATTGGTCTTGGCACAGTTAAAAGTACAAACATTTCATGATGCAGCATTTTGGATGCATTCAATTTTCTTACTTGAAACAGCTGTAGTCAAGGTTCCACTCCTGATAGCTTTTTAAACTAAAATCTCAGGCACCTGAGGAGGGAGTGGGGGCTTTACTTTGCAAGCTCTCTCTGAAGAAGGGTTTTTCTAAGGAGTGGTTCCTTGCTGCTGCTATTTCATGTAGTACTGAGCAAGTTCAGCAGGTTTGTTACCTGCTGTAGGAGAATGATGGTGGAGTGTTCAAAGAGCATCTAACAAGAAGTGATCACAATAGCCCTGGTGAAGCTAAGGTAACTTGTGGTATATGTTTAATAAAACTGTGTTATCTAGAAGCTCAGTTCCCTTAAGCTAAAGGAGAGGCTTGGGGTGGCATGCTGATGGATTTGCTCTACTGTTTTCTGTTTCTCCTATTTGTTTTGATCACTATCTCCTGTTGCTTTGGTTTTTCTTAGTAGCTCCTTCTTCAGGGTTGCAGTAACAAGTCTGTCCATGACACAATGTGGATGTAGGTTTAGTCTGTGGTGTGCTTTGTTTGCTGTATAGGTACAAAGAGATCTTAAATTACCCTGTGTAACTACTGATATGTTCTGGAATTATTGGTCTGCCTGAATGAAGCTGTCAGCATTAAAATGGTGGTTATTGTATTCTCTAATGGGGTACAAGGTGACTGCTCTTATTGCTCTGGTCTGTAGTGAAAGTGTTTAGGGGGGGAAAAAAAATTATTCTATATTTGGACTTCTGGAGACAACAAGGTTTTTTTTTTTTTTTCTTCGAATTGAAGTAAATTACTGGAATTCATTGCTGTTAATAAAACCTAATCAGCATATTAGTGGTAGTGCATATATCTTGTTTTAATCTTCTTTCTGATCATCTGTAAAGAGTTATTTTAACTACTCTCAGTTCTTTCTCTTTGTAGTTGAAGATGTAATGGTCAAATATCAAAGTATAGGCGTACTCTTTCCTCCCTGAGGAGTTTGTCAAAATTTTGTGCAGGAGTTCTACAGGCTTTGGAGGACTCCTTTTCTGCAGTCTTAGCTGGGCATCCCATAGTCAAAGGGAAAAATTCTCAGATGCAGGAGCCAGTTCTGAAGAATCTAAGTAGCTTTTTCCTTCTGATGGCCTGTAGTTCATAGATCCATACCTCTCTTTGGGAAAATGTGTAGGCAACAGTACTAATTGCAGTACTGTAGGCTTCTTTCAGTTTCCTTCAAGCACTGATGGGTGCACAAGCTTCAGTAACTCAGATCCAGAGTCCTACTTGCTATTTGTGTCTACACTGATTCTCTGAGAAAGTATTGTCAGAAGAACACCCACAAAACTTTGCGGAACTTTGCAGCACTTGTGACATTGAAATGCTCTGGCTGTATCAGGAGAGTCAGGGTCAGAGGATGTTTATTCTTGAGGCAAATGCAGTGAAAATTCTATAAGTATAGACTCTTAGAGGCTTTGAAGACCATTGTTTGTCTTTTTCTGTGACCCTGAGGCACTCACAGGTTCAATGTTTCATAGATTTTGGTGGAATGGAAACCGTAACTTCAGCCATTTCTTTCTTTCTTCCGATGTCTTGATATGAACAGGCTTATATTATGCCGAAGGAAGCCAGTGGATATGAGATAAAGAATGGGATTTATTGTGTTATCTCTACTGCCATTCTTGCTATCTTAGCTCTCATACTTGGCTGTGCCTGGGTAGCTGTGTGATGTGTAATCTTCTCCCTCTTTACATAATACTGCTTGGAGTCAGCATGCAGCAGCCTGGATGAGCCTGGCTGAAATACTGGGGACATCCTTTTCCCAGAGCCAAAGGAAGAGGTAACACATGCAACAGGAGTAGTCTTTATCTTTGCATGTTGAGTGTGATCCTGCTCCTTGGAAGCTTGGGATGCTCAGTAACTTCATTCAGTCACATAACGCTTTTCTCTTCAGTCTTCAGATCATGATGCAAAAATCAATGCGAGGATTGATTGCTAGTGCTGCTGGAAGTTACTTTTGTTTGCTTCTCTCAGGAAGAAGGAGAGGTGTCAATGAGAATTCTTATTGGCTTAATGAACTGCTGAAAAGTATCTATACATGCCTACTTCTTGAATTTACACTAGAAACATTTCTCTGAAGGGAAGTTCAGCTATGAATATGAAAAAGAGAAAGCCAAGGAGGCTTAAAAAAAAAAAAAAAGAATATTCATGTATCATCAAGTTTAACTTTCTTGTCCATTTTTAACAGTATTGCGTTCGATCACAGACAGGCACAAAGAATAGAGAATTTTCAGGCAGACTCTGATGCAGGTATTATAACTTAATCTCTGTAGCATGCAATGAGAAATATTAAGGCTTTAGGACCTTTCTGAAAACGCAGGGGAACTAAGTAAAGATGTGGATTATTTATTATCCATGTTAGAACCTAATGTTAATGCATGCTAAGCAAGTGACAAAGTTTCAACAGAAATTAACTGGAGCTATTATTGTCCTCCATTATGCAATTCCAATTCTATTTTTGATTGTAACAGATTGTTTTTGTGAGATTAAGCTTAAGTTACTTTTTTTTAAAGTGTGTTTTTTTTGTAACAAAAATGCCCGAGGTTCATTTCTGCAACAGTGGAAAAATGGACCTACCCAGGAAAGCAAAAACACCTGGCAGATATTGCAGCTGATATTTGTCAGCTAAATTTAGACAAATATATTTTTCAATGGTTAAGCTATTTACACTGCTGCTGTATTCAGCAAAAAACTAAGATGTAACACATGACCTGCTTTGCATGTCAACACTACAGCAATATGATCAGTGTCCTGCTCTCCTCTGACAATATTGATTTGAGTATAAAGAGTTGTTTGAGTGTAAAAAGAATCTTGGGTCATTAGCTCAGACTTTTATATCAGATTAATCTCATACCATCATTAGTTTTCTAATGATGAAAATGTGGTTATTGTGCAGTGAGATATCAAGCTTGAGAAGTAGGTCCACAGGAGGAATGTAACAAGGTTCAACAAGGTGAAGTGCAAAGCCGGTTGCATTTGGGGGACACCAGTCCCAGGTATGTCTACAGACTGGGAGAAGGAGCTTAGAGAAGCCTTGCAGAGAAGTATTTGGGGGTTCTGGTGACTGAAAAGCTGGATGTGAGTGAGCAGTGTATTCTTGCAGCATGGAAGGCCAAGAGTATCCTGGGCTGCATCAACAGAGAGGGGTGGTAGCAGAAAAAGGGAGGTGACTGCCCCTCTTCTCTGACCTTGTGAGGCCCCTGTATCTTGGTTTGTGTCTTCCAGAACAAGAAGGATGTAGAGGTGTTGAAGAGGGTTGAGAGGAAAACCACAGTACTCAGAGGGCTGGAGCAGCTCTCCTATGAAGAAGGGTTGAATGACTTGGACTTCTTCAGCCTGGAGAGGAGAAGGATATGGGAAGTCCTCGCAGCCTTTCAGTACTTAAAGAAGGAGCTTATAAACAGGAGGGTAGACCAGCTTTTTACAGAGCCTGATAGCGAAAAGACAGGGATCAATGGTTTTAAACTACAAGAGGGGAGACTTAGATTAGGTATCAGGAAGAGGTTTTTCTCTTAGGGCAGTGAGGCACTGGTACAGCTCCCCCAGTGGCAGGGGGTTGGGACTGAGTGGGTTTTAAGATCCTTTCAATTCAAGTGGTTCTATATATCTTTTTTTTGGTGCTTTAATTTTAGTTTTTGAATAGGAAGGCTTAAAAGCAACCTTGGTTTACTGCAGTTTTGTACAGTTTATAAGGTTTTGGAGGTTTTTCAGAGGAGAGAATAATGATCTTTAAAAATCTGTTGGTATTGTAGTTGGGTTTTACGTTGATGTTTCTTCTAAAATGAGGAATAATAGTTTGCTAACTTAAGGGAGGGTTTGGGGGACATTGTCTCATATTTATATGTACTGCAGAAAGTTGAGCGCTAAATTAATGTACTGAAAGATCATGATTTTAAGTTGAGAGCTTATGAATCTGTGGCATTAATCAATACATAAAGAATTTCTGTGTATCAGATTTCAAAATATGGGTTTTACTAAGAGAACTACCTAAGAATATTCTCTTGGTAGTGTGAGTCATTGGTACTAAACCAGAAAGCTTCATAACTGCTATATGAATCTGCTTTGGTACCAATAAGGGATACATTTAATAGACTTGATTTCATAAGAAAAATGAAAAATAGAGTAAAACTAGTAAAAAGGTAATTTTTCTTTCTGCCTTTATCACAGGTATTGATGACACTGTAGTAGGTGTAGTAGGCCAATTCAGAATAACATTGCAAATAAACCTTTGAAGTTTTGTGGCATGCTTACAATAACGATAACATTGAATTGTTCACTATATACACCGAACTTTCAGCATATCTGATCATCTCAATAGTTAGAAGTGGATTTGATCTGGAAATCTAAGCTTATTTTTTCTTTCTTTCCTCTACTGTTTTTTAACTGAAATACACTCCCAAAAATCTGAGATCTATACATCTCTGCCTTTTGTGATCTATATTTTAAATGTGCCTGAAACAAAGGCTGCACAGAAATATAGTAAAATGCAGGTGAGAAATACGCATATATTTAGTCAAACTTTGTTGCTAATACAAGCAAATGTATAAAACTATGAAGATAAAAGTAAAGAGTTTATTTTCTGATGGCTTCTTTAGATACCAGACCAGGAGGCTGGTAAATCCAAATGACCTGAACTTCAATGAGAAATATAAAATCTGTGAAGAATAAAAGGTCTGAACTTCAGGTACAAAACATCTGTGTGATGTAAATATTACAGTTTTTGATGCATCTGTCCAGCTCTCTTGTCTTCAGTGTATGAATGGGAATGTAGAGGCAAGGTGCTAAACTTCTATTTTGGATGAATATCTAAAGCTGAAAGAAGCTCTTTATATTGCTTACTTCTGCTGATGCGTGACTCGCTAGACCCCTGAAGAGCCATGGGGTTCATAGTATAATAGAATGGCTGAGGACCATCAAGTTCCAACCTGCCTGTCACAGGTGCTGGAAACCCCCCACCAACCTTCTTGTTGGAAGGTTGCCCAGGGCTGCGTTCAACCTGATCTTGTACATCTTGAGGGATGAAACATCCACAGCCTCTCTGGGCAGACTGTTTCAGCACCTTGCAACTCTCTGTAAAGAACTTCCTCCTGATATCCAATCTAAACCTTCCCTACTTGAGCTTAAAACCATTCCCCCTTGTCTTATCTACCTGAATATAAGAAGGAGGGGAATCAACTTTTTAATGTCTTTTTGTGAGTTGTGGACACCTATGTGTACAGCGTGCTGGCACAGAAGGGACTATGTCATTTGTCCTCTGAGGGCTCAAGTGCTCTTCTGAAGATAGGGAGTGAGCTGCTTGCTCTGCCATCCGATACAAGTCAAAAGCCCATAAGCGTAGAATTGATAGTGAAATAGAATGCAACCTGTCTTCCATTCCAGCTGCAGCTTCCTCTTTGCTCTAAAATAAATCAGACATAGAGGACATTAAAAGAGTCTTCCTTGAATTCTAGATCACTAATTCATGTTAATTGGTTATTCTGAGATTTACATTTGCCTAGCCATTATTTTCTGCTTTTGTCACTTTTCTGTGCAGTAATTTTTCTTTCTCTTAACTTCTCCACTTTTCATGGTTGTATGAGAGAGAAGTTACTTTTTTTTCTTAGATTAAAAGGTAGCATAATCTCATTGATTCCTTTTGTTCTTGGGGGCTTCTGAAGATCTTAATGATTTTTTTTTTTTTTCAAGCCTGTGAACTTCCATGTACTATAAATTCTAGTTAATTTTATACTTTGTGTCATTGTACTTGATCTTTATACTGCTGGAATTGTTTCACTTGGTAAGAGGTACTGCTGATGTCAGTCTTCATTCATTGATATGCATTGCCAATGCATGCATAGCTCTAATCTATGCTCATGATTGACTAATCATAGTGTTTTTTCTTATATGCAATATAGCTTTCTCACTTTTAATAGCTTATAAAGCCATTTGGCTATTTTCACCTTGAATTTAATCTCTGGATGGGGTAGCTAGCAGATCACGTTGGATCAGTTTTTCATTTGATAGTATTGCATTTTAGTAGACTGAAGTACTAAAAGTAATGACTGTTCTCTAAGGGAAAAGTACTCATGTAAGAAGGGAAAGTGAGATGAGACCTAGATGGAGTAGTGATGGATGCCTGGAAATCTAGCCAGAAATGTATTACAGCTTTGTGATAAGTTAAAGGGAAACAATGCATTGTTCTATTTCTCCAACTTGCATCTAAAAAGAAATGCAATGGGCCATAAAAAGAATTCTGTTGTCTTCTTACTCAGATGGAAAAAATCTGAGAATAAATGAAACCTGACGAGCCCTAAATATTCCCTGTGTTATAATAAATATTTCTTCTTTTCTAGGCCTGGTTTTGTAGAGAAACAAAGCACTTATATTCACAGCACTAGCTAAACTCAGTGCCAAAACATCTAGTGCTTTTCATTACCTTTATGCTTCTCCTTTGACTTTCAGCAACCATTCCAGCAGCACAGTTAGGTCCTTGCTGGAATGTGCTAGTCTTGGGTGCTCAGGGTGTAAAAATGGCATTAAACAAGAACATGTGGACAAATGAATCCATTGCTGTCTGTTCATCTGTTGGTTCTTGCCTAATATCTTTGGACACTGTCTTTTTTCTTCGGTGTGGGAGGGTGATGAAATCTTCATAGGTAACACAGTTTCTGTGACTCCTCTGAAAACCAGCATCCTGGTAGAGGATTGCAACCAGAGACCCAGACCTGTTCCTTCACTCGGGAGAATAATCACACCTTGAGGGATAGCTTTGATCGTTCAACTCAGGCTGACAGGCAGTGGGGGGACAGAGAGGAAGGTAGGGGTGGTTGCAGGATTTTAAGTCAAGACCTGCTGAAGCCAGAAGGATGTCACTGTGGTTCCAGAAATCCTACTGAATTCAAGGACTTTGTTTTGAGGATTGTCAACTGTCTGAAGTTGAACAGGGCTGTTCTTAAAGAAGTAGTCTTTGAGATATGTGATTAGAATTGATTTCACTTCTTTCACTTCAGACATTGTAGGAGAGGGTAACTGCAGAATGTGTCCAAATGCAATCTGAAATTGCAGCCCGACTGCAAATATGTGAAAACCTTCACTTTCCTTTATACACCTTCTGTTTATGTATGTATTTCTTATTTGCTTTTATTTCATTTTTATTTTTCTCTAGTATCTATTCATGTTCTCTATTGCTTTTCCTGAACAAAATACCAGACTCTGTTTGCTGTAACTTACTCAGTAGTATGAGGTGCATTATTTTTCTGCTTTGTATCATTTGTCTCAGGGATTATTTTTTTTTTTATGCCTTCCAATTTCAATTTCTGTTATTTGCCATTTCAGTTTCCATTAAGCATCTGCTTGTCATATACTCTACAACAAAGTGCTTTTAAGTTTCAGGTAACATACAAACGTCCCTTTCACCCTTTGTAAACAAAACAATTTCAATATTCTCAGGATTAAACTCACTATTTTACCATTGCTAAGAAACTCTATAGTGGAAAAATCTGTATGCCAAATACTTTTGCATGAGTTTCAAATACTTTGTTACTGCACCTTTATTACAGGCAGAGATACATATTCAAAGTGTTTGTGAACTGAAGGAATTTAATCTTTATCCTTAAACCCATTTTAATCAGAAATTCTGAAATTTGAGCCCATTGCAAAGCAAGACATAAAATACTGACCTGAATAGCTTGTTTGTAAATAGCTACTGGAAAACTCAGTAGCAAGACTACTTGTTTCAGCCTTTTTTTTTTTTTTTTTTTTTTTTTTTTTTTTACTTGACCTTGTATTGTGTTTGGTTGATAGCAAAACAGAATATTAATCTTAGGGGTTTGGAAACTTTCTACAGATATTAAATTTCTGAATGACCCTCTTTAAGTGCTGGAGGAACTATAGAGTTCTTCACTGGATTTAAGGGGTGTTGGGCAACATCCAAAATGCATTAAATATTTATTCCTTAAACAGTTTATTTCTAGCAATGTATGCATTCTGTCTTAGAAATGGAGGAAATTTGATGCACAAATAAAATATAACTGAACTCCTTAATGGCAGTTGAAGAGCCAGAATAAAGGGCTCAACTTGACTATTCAACTAAGGTGTCTTGTATGTTTTTCTTGAAGTAAAAAATTATCTGACTATCAGTGGGTAAATTACTTTGGCCTGCATTTCTTGCTTTATTTTTAAAATTATTGCATATGTTCATACTTTCAAACAAGTGAAGCACTTCATGGCAGTTAAGGCTACAGTTTGGGCTCCATTCCTATAGAAGTTCTTAAACAGAATCATATTACAAAATGACAAAGTTTTATATTTTCAGCTTTGGTTTAGATGCTGTTGTTTCAGGGCTACCAAATGCTTTGGGTTTTCATAATAGTATTTACAATATGAAACAAAAGTTAATAAAGGTTTCACATTCTCTAGTGTTTCCTGCTAGAAAAAAACTGCTTGTATTCAAACAATGCTGTCGTTGACTGGCATTTTGCTGCTAGTGGAGTCATGGTGAAACATTTGGGTGCAGAATGTAATTAGGGTTTTTTTCTGGTTATTACACTGTTTTTACATATACCAAATACTACCAATCGTACTCTGGTTCTTCTGCTTATTGTGAATTGGCATCAATAATTCTACCAGATCTTGCCTATGATTGCTTACCTAAATTTTGGCTCATCTGTCCTGTATGCTTTGTTCTTGTATTCAAAGATGCACAATCATCTAAATTTTTTTCCAAAAAATGGAAACAAGGGTAACTTGTAAGTGCTTCAGTTAAAGAAGACGTTTCTTTCACTGTGCAGATATATTTGATATATCATCTTTCAAAAGTAGTTTGTGCCCATATTTCATGTCAGTGCTTTTGATCTAAAAACATGTACTATCTATATTAAAGTTAGATTTTTGTCTGACTTTGGAAGTGCTCATTACAGCAAATTTCAAATTCAGTGTTGATGCTGCTCAAACTGGACGGTTATGCTAGATGACAAGCCTATGAACCAGTGATGTTATCACTTGCAAAGTTAAGTTTGTAAAGAAAAGTGCACATCTTAGTTTTGCTTTATGACAGGATCTGGTTTTTATCTGTGATTTCCCTTCAGGTTTTTGTGGTGGTGAATATCAACTTCAATTAGCATTTAGGAAATTAATTTTGTAAGTTGAAGTTAAGCGTACGATTTTTTCTGTTTCTACCTCTCTTTATTACAGAAGAAATTTTCTAATTTATAAATAATGTGAGATGTTCTCTTATGCCACTCTCCCTGTATATGTGCCTTGCAAATAACTGTACTACTCTCTATGAGTTTTACCAAGGGGATAATTTGCTAGCAATTCTATGCTAACAGATATATCATATATATCTACCAGGAGACATGAACATTACAGAAAAAACTTCAGAATTAATTTTAGAAATGGGTTAGCTCAAGGTTCCCAATTCTCTTGGTTTTTTTTTTTTAAAAAAAAAAAAAAAAAAACAATTTCTAGTAAGATTTTTTTTCATTGACAAGTTACAGGGACTCCATCTTTATGTAAAGGAAGGTTTATCTAAAAAACTAGAACAGTTTGCTCTTAAAGCTTCTTAAATTTTTTAGGACTCTAAAAAAAAAATGCTCTGAAGCACAAAAATGAAAAGGAAAATAGAAACAGAAGCATCACAGTTCTGATCATCAGTGAGGCTAACGTTTGGGAAGTTCTTGTTTTATTTTGTTCTCTCCTTAAATCAGCTAAACGTTCCTCAGATGCGTGGATAAAATGTTACTCTGTTACTTAGTGAGCACTTAAATATTTAACCTATGACCTTGGCTTCTAACTCCTGTAATCAACATTTTGCCAAGTTTAAACATCAGTAGTTAAATTTTAAAATTATTCTTCCTTGTCCTATCGTTGTCACACTGTGTACCTCTCTTATTTTCAGTCTCTCTTTAAGTACTGAAAGACTGAAATAAGGTCTCCCCAGTGCCTTTCTTATCCAGACTGAACAAACCCAGCTTCCTCAGCCTGTCATCATAAGAGAGGTGCTCCAGCCTTGTGATTTTTCTTGTGGCCCTTTTCTGGATCAATTCCATAAATTCCATGTCTTTCCTTAAATGGGGCTTCTAAGCCCACTGTTCTTTTAGAAAAACAGCATTAGAGAGCAAGTGGTGGAGCAAAAAATCTCTAAGGAATAAATATAGAGGAAGTTGTCTGCATAATGGTTTCAATGCTTATATCTAAAATTAGCTTTAAAAAATTCAATTGCATCCTCAAAATAATCCTAAATAGTGAGTTATGGAGTGTCTGCACTAAAGGCATCTCAGCATTTCTGACAGCAGTGTGCAGAGCAGCTGTTAGACCACTATATCTGAGAAGACCTCTACCGTGACTTTCACATATTCCACACACTTAAGTATGAAGTATGGAATTACAAAATAGTTTTTCACAAAGGCAGGCTCATCTGACTGGGAAAAGATGAGAAGTTGATTAAGTACAATCCCTATGTTCTTTTTTGTGTAGCTTTATAACTATAGTGGCACAAAAATCCTTCCTTTCCTCCTGCGAAAGTATTTGTCTATCTCAAGTGTGTGCAATCATTATGCATGAACTTGTCTTGATCTTTAATAGGAGCCAGAAGGGAAAAGAAAGAACGTGTTAAACAGAAAATACGGTCAGCTTGGCAGAGGGCAGGTGTTGAATCTCTGCTCCCTTCTTTCCAAGTGAAAGCAATTGACATGGTGTGGTGCAGGCTCAGCATAGCTGCTGTAGCTTGGCCTGCATCGGTTCCCTCTGAAAGCAGCAGGAGCTGGTCCACTTTAGTCACAGGCTGCTCAGTTCTCTGAAGTGAGTGTTCATGAAAGAAGTCAGAAAGGGAATAAATTATTTGGTATGGAACTCATTTAGCATTAAGGATGCAGGAGAAAATATTGCTGAAGGAAACCTGTGAGAAACGTGTAAGGTGAGTAGATGTAGAAACATCTATGCATTTTAATTTCTACCCCCTTCTTTATTTTGTACTTTACTTGGTCCTACATAAAATTGGCTGTATGGAGCTAGACCAAAAATACACCCAGCCAAGTATTCTGTTTATCATAAGAAATAGTAACAGATGCGTAGCAAGTAGATAGGTGAACAAGCACACAATGCGTTTCCCTCCTACACTTCCACAGCATTCAGGTTTCTGAATGTTATCTTGCTTTCCAGGTTGTTTCTAACTAGGTCATTAAAAATTTCCATAAGGTAACATATCAAAACCAGATGTTGTGTAGTAGCATGCTTAACTTTTTGGGCTTTTTTCTTACCTCTGTAGTCAGTGCCCATAACCCCTCTTTTCTACTGTCCAGAATGTCCTTGTTGTTCACCAGAGGCAGAGCAGGGCCCCAGCGTGGACTGATAAACACACAAAAAGGGCAAGGTACAGGTGGCTTTTAGAAAAGTAGGTGAAAGAAGAGTTTACTGGAAAAACAAACAAACAAACAAAAAAAAAACAAGCTGTGGGTCTGCAGGAGGGTAATAGGGAAGAAAAGATAAAAGTCCCTGTGTTGTGTGGAATATTTTGTATGATTGTGTTCCAAAAAAGAAATAGATTGGGTTAGAGATTTAACTACAACTTAAGTAAAGGAGACGACTTACAAATGCTTCAGATAAGCGGTTGGTCAAATAGTAGGATCACATTATTAAGAGAAGCAGTTTAATCTCAAAGTAATATGTCATTAATGTATCGTTCTGTATTAGCATGTTAAAACCTGTAATTTCTATTTCCCATTCTATCCCTACTGGATTTTCTCCCTCTCATTTCCTGTCTGTCCTCCCCCCCTTTTTTTTTTTTTTTTTTTTTTAATTTTAGATAACAGAAAGTACTGAGGGCATGTTGGCTTGCTTGTCTTCTCAGCTGACTCTTTTTGCCTTTAGACTAAAATGGATAAGCTTTCTTCTGTCAAACATTCTAATTATGTAGTTTATTCTGGCTTGTTACCTTCTTCAATTTGCATTTTAGACTTTTAAGTCTCAGTCTAAAATAGACTTCCCAAAACTAGACTAGTTCTTGCAGCTGTTTTCAGTTAGTTTTCCAATCTGTCAAGTTCCATCTTAAGGCATCAGCATAAATGGGATGTGTTATTGCAAAGGAAGAGCTCATTAGTGCTTCAGAGAGTAATCAAAATTTTTCTTCTCTAGTCTTCCCAATTTACAGTATAAATAGGCAATGAATAGCAAGCCTATAAAGTGGCTGCTGATAATACAATTGAAAAATACTAATGAACACGCAAGGAAAACTTGGTTTATCTTTCATGGTAAAGTCCTCTCAGGCTTCTTGAAATATAAAAATTCCTTAGCTTTAGAACTTGATGCAACTACATGTATGCTACTTTTCTCCTAAAAGAAGAGGCCACCCTGTGCTTAAAAAAAAAAAAAAAAAAAAAAAAAAAAAAAAGGCAAATTGCATTTATGATATGGAACCTTTAAAAAGGCTTCTTGTGTTGTTTCTCTCTGTAGCAGATAATAAAAATTAACTAGAATTACAGGCATCCAAACCAGTGCCTCTGTGCCAGGGCATCATTTAGTTTAAAAATGGATGGAAGAAACTAGATTTCTATTTTTTTTATATTGTATATAATTTATGAAATATGGAATGAGTTATGGTGGCAAACACTTTTGATAGGAAGATCAGTGAGTAGTGAGTTCTGTATTATGGAATTAAACTGCTTATTATCCAAACTTTACCTCAGGTTATCCACTGACATGTCAGAAAAATTCTTACCCCTTTATATAGACAGTTGTAGAATAGTGCAATAAAGAATATTATACAAAATCAGAACTTAAATATTTTTGTAGTATAGTTGTCCAAGTCATTTCTATAAAATATAGTTTTATATAGTAGTAAGTTACACCACAGCAGCTATTTCTTGAGTAGTGAACTGCTCTTGGTGAGATACTACACTGGAACAATTTTCTCTGTAGAATTTAAAAATCCCAATGTACTTTAATCAAGAATGGCAGACACACTTTGCTGTCCAGAAGAAATATATTTAGTATAATCTTTACATAGATTATCCAAACTTTTGTTGAAACAGGTAAATACTTATTAATAAATTAATCCTTCAAATATGCTGGGAATCCTGTTTTCACATCTGACAGTACCCAATTTTAATACTGAAATGTTCTGAAAACACAAAGTCTCTTTGCATTTCTTCTTAAGTGGTATTTCATTCTAGAATTTAAGAGGAAAACTTATTTCTTCTCATACTTCTCACACTTGTTTTATTTTTCATTGTGCTTTCTTATAGCTGTTGTTAGCTGTATTGCCTTCAGTGAGAATTCTCCTGGTGATGCTGAAGAAGAGGGTTGTTTGTGGTTGCACGTTGTTGTGTGACATCCCTGGGATGCAGATAATGATAGAAAGGCTTAAACATATACATTCAGAGAGAAGAAACTCATAAATTCATTAATGAATTCCAGAAACAGTACCTTAACCAGATGAAAATTGTCTCTCTGTATTGGGTTTATGGTACCATTTCCCCCCCAGCTACATTTGTGAATATCTAATATCTTCTTACCTGTGCATATCCATGATGTACTCGAGGGCTGTAAACATTAGCTGTTTAGCAAGGGAACAAGAAATGTATCTCATTATATGTAACTGACTTAAGAAAAGGAATTCAGTTATTCAGAGGGTAATTTAACTGAAAGAAAATTAGAGCAGCTTTAAGTTAGGTGTCCTATCTGTAGAAGCAAGATCATAGCAGATAAAATACATGTGATAGACTGCTTACATTACAGAAAGCATTTCTGTGGTTATTTTTAATCAGATTTTTATCAGGAAAAAAAAAGTAGATTTGAATTCATCCGGTTATGTTATTTATATTAGTTTGCCTGACCAGTCTGATCTTGATGATTTTAAAACATAGATAAATTCTCCTCCTTGTGATTTATGCATGTTATTCTATTCTAATTTTAAATTAGCATTTTTCCTGAGTAAATTTTTGATAACCAAAGCATTTGTTTGCTTGGGGAACACTGAATTTCATTTTCTTTCTGTCATTGGACTTTTTTTAAAAGCTTCAATAATAATGTAGAAGTGCTTTTCTAGGTGAGGTTAAGAGACCTAAAAAATGCTTTTGTATAAGTGATTAGATACTAAGTGCTTCTTTATTTCTTTGTTATTTCTTAAAGTAAGTTTTATTGGCAAAAATGTAAATTTTATAAAAAATAAAAGCACTGATATCACTTTGCACAAGACAAAGCATATGCTGAGCTGATCATGCTGACTGTAAAATCTTATTGGAATACTGATTTGTGTATTTTATAGTTTTGTCTAAGTATTGGAAATCTGAGAGGCCTTAATCACAAACACATCATATGACATGATCTCTATCAGAAATGTACCTGTCAAGCTTTTTGAGTTTTCTGGCATAAATGTAGAATTAAAAATGAAATTGGTTTTGTGGCTATTCTCCCTATTCTTAATAAATGTTTTGGGGACTGTTCTGTGGGGGGACAAGTAAGTGATTCTAAAATCAATGAATATTGTGCGCATCAGGAAAGGGTTTTGAATGATGCTATTCTTTGGAGACCCAGTGTAGACAATGAAATAGAGATCACAAATGCATTACTAACCATAGACAACTACAGTATTTAAGACCAGCTATTGCTGTTTCTGGATGTTCTTAGCTATGAACTAGTCATCAGCAGTGAGGATTAACTGTTTGAAGACCAATTGCACGTGACTAAAATGTTTGGGACAACTTTTTGCCAAGAGGCAGATGACCTTAGTTATAATGGGAAAGAAAAGTAGTAAAGACACAGAATGAATCCTAAGTTTGAAGTTCTTATTTTGTGTGACATCGCAAGTATTAAAATATTTAAAAAGAAAAGAAAGTGAGTAAGGCATTATTTTTTCCTGTCTGTCAGTTTTGGTAATTTACTGGCAACCAGATGTTAAATAACAAGGCTTGGTAAGGCAAGGTGAAGATGGAGGGAATGAGCTGGGATATGCTGTCCCTCAGATTTAATACAACTAGACATTTGGCTGAGTTTCACAGTTGCATTAGTACCTTCCCTACAAAAGGTCTTGAAAAGAAAAGACCAATGAGCCAATGTTTGGACTGAATCTACGGTGATTATTCAGCATTTTTCTTTATCTCTAAACCAATGTTAACCAACCAGCTGCTATTAATAGTAAAGGCAAATTCTGGTCAGGAGTTTCAATATGGATAAGGAAGAGATGATCTGTGAGGAACAGCTCTTACTTATGCAAACAGAACTTCAATTCATCTGTGCTATTCTATATAAACATATATCCCTGATTTCTATTCTACCTATAGGTTTTTGCTTTTTTTGGTTGTTTGTGGCTTTTGTTGCTCTTTTGTCTTGTTTTTTGTATATATCTGCCTTTGCTATCACTCTTTGTTGCTAAAAAAAACAAACAAACAAACTTGTCCTTAAGGCTGCAGTAGTTCAGACTCTTTGACTTATGTACTACAGAGTCTTTCACAATTTTTTACACTGAAAACAAAATTTTATACGTTAATCATCCAGCTTTGCTGATGTATTCATAACAACTCATAAACATTCCAGGTTGGTGGTTCAAATACCTGGGATGTCTCAGAAGAGGTTTTAATGTCTGCCGGTTTTTAAAATTCAGTTGTGACTTTCGTGTAACCTTTCAATAAGAAATAGGCAATTCAATGTTAAGGTTAAAGTGTCTGTTGCGCTCGTATTATTTTCTTATTTGTCATAGCAACAGAGAATCAAACTTTTTTTAAAATTAGAAAAGCTGATAGCTTAATTATATTGCATGGTTTTCTACTCCATATATTTTGATTTTTAAAGTGCTGAGTGAGAGTGTGATAATTAAGAAGACATTATTTGTAATTATGAAGTTGATAAAACTAGTACAGTAAGATTAGCTTCATGAAATTTATCTTCCCTTTTATACATACTACTTTTGTCTACAGCATCACATCTTGCTGTTTTATACACTCCAGTGTTTTCTAGAATCAAAAGAAAAAGAAGTCTGATTCCACTGGTACAGCACAGACCTTTAATCAGTTTCTGTTCTCTTTAAACAACAGCTGCAGAAGTTACCAGTTTGCTTTGTTTGGGATTGCTTCACATAATACTTACCTTGATTTTTTCCATTTGGATGGTCACAATGTGAGCCATGAATTTTTTTCTAACACCTAGAAAAAAACTGCGAAAGCTGACACAAAATGGTTTCCACTTTTTTTGCTGAGTGATTCTAGAATTTTATTTTGTCCTCAGCTGCACAAATAGTAGACTTTCAAGAAACTGACAAAATTTGGATGGCTCTCAAAGCCTCAAAACGCCTAGGATTCCTGTTAGTTCCAGTCAAATTAATCACTCTTAAAAAGATTTTTGTCCTTTTGACAGCTGTATTCCAGCTATTATATAAATCTAATAGCCTGTTTTTGTCTTTTTGTTGTTCTGGGTGAAAGCTTTCCTTTCTGGACTGGCCTTTGGTAGCTGTGAAAATATAGAAAGAAAAGTTCTACACCTTTTTATGTCCTACAAAGTGCTAGCTTAGAGGCAGTAATAGCACAATGTTAATAGCAGCAGAAGAAAAAATAAATGTGCAGCAGATCTGTCCGCTACTACAGAAGCAGCTTTGCACTCTTCATTTCCCCATTGTGGAGTTCACAATTTATTTCTCTTATTGTGAGATTGATTCTGATACCTTAAGGATGATATTTATTAAAAAAATGCATAAAAATACCTAACTGTTGGGAATTATATGTATTTTGATATTATATATTATATATTATAATAGCCTCATATATATGATGTATATTGATGTAAATGGCTGTCAGCCTCTAAACATTAAAGAATATTTAGCATCCTATGATAGGAAATACTAATTGTAAATACCTACCTGCTTAAAAGCTCTCTCTCAAACTTTATATCCTTGAATATCAAGGTTTTCCAGCCTGAAAGCTGTTGATTACTGCTAAAATGCTGTCCCTCAGGCACACCAGCTGCAAGAGATAAGTAGTCATATCTGAAGTAAAAATCACTTTCTGGTGGCATATATTCAATATGCAAAATATATCATGCTTGTAAGACCATAGGAGGAAGAACACAGATGCTATGCTGCTGTCTATGGTGATATGTCACGCACATGATATGCCAGAAACCTCCTGTAATTGGAATACAGAACTATAACTGCAAGGTTCTTGTGCAAAACAATCAAACTGATCACATAAACTGTGAAATTGCTTCTTCCTGGATAAACAGCTACTAAAAAACAGGAGAAATAAAAGCAGTGAATTAGCTTGTTTCAGTGGGGACAACGCCATTTTGAACTAGATGTTGTTGGAACGTGGTAAGTCTAGACAGTATCACCACTTCTGCAGTACAAGGAGATTTTCAAGTGAGGAGTTTGAAACAATGCACAAAGTCAAGTGGAAATTTTTATTATAACTCTGCATGCTTTTGGATGCTGATGTCATCTTATTCAAAGGATTAGCATTTACAAATCTTTTTGTGTCAGGCTGATAGAAGGCCACTTGATTGGTTGATAGAGGCTAATCTTGGGAACTGTAAATATAAGGTTGTTAAAAACAGAACCCATCTATTTCAGAATCTAAGAAAACCAATCTAGGGAAGTTCATTCTCACTTCAGTGCTTCTATCTACTTTTTACAGTTTTTTTTTTTTTTTTATTAACCTGTTTCAAATGAAGATTTTATTTAGATAAGCACAATACAACTGTCACAACATTTTGCTTTTTATTTAGGCAGTTCTTCTGTGTGCATAGATGACAAAAACAAAAATCTGTACTCTACAGTCTATTCTGGTCTGCTGATAAATTTGCTGGATTTTGTATTTTGCTTTGCTTTTTTTTGTGTTCTTCTTTCATATTCTGTATCTCTGACAGTCCTGACAGTTGTTGCAAACTTCAGATTTCTGCAGCCCTCAAGGACAGCTATTGAACTTTAGTGAGAAATTATATGTGGGTGTTTATTTGATTTATTTAGTCTGATACACGGGTAATGTTGTTTCCTATGCATGTTAAAAATGTCATTTGTAAGAAACTAACCCCCAGATCAATAATATTAACAACACAAACTATTCCTAGAATCATAATACCCTGTCTTCAAATAAACACCTTCAGAAACAGTTATCATATGTATTTTGTAAAGAAGCTGATGGCTGTGATCACAGAACTGGAAGTCATACACTTAACCCCTCCCCCCCCCCCCCCCCCCCAAAAAAAAAAAAAAAAAAACCAGCCTGAATATTAACATGTTTCTGCACAGTAGCATATGGTATGGCTACTTGCTATGAAACATGAATGTTATCTCCTACAACAGTTTTACTTTCATCTTTAATTGTTCACGTGAACAGAAAGCCATCCGTGAAAGTGCTACTGTCAATAGAGGTGAGAATGCATAGAGTGATCTGCACAGCCTTTACTCACTGGACTGATGTGGAAAAACAGCACAGAGAAACTGGTGATTAGAATGTTTTTCTTCTGTTGAAAACTCCCCAAGCATGAAAGAGAGTAATTGAAAAACAAGCAAGATGAGATCCCCTGAAGACATGTTCTTTTATTTCTCACAGCAACAATCTCCTCCTGGATTTTTTTTGTCACCTTACAGCCAAGTCTGAAAGCAGTTTCATGGTGTTCAGAGGACAAGCTTTTTTAATCTTCTTGTTTGCCTCAGTCCTGGAATTGTTCATTTTCCAAGTGTGTATTGTACTTTATACTTTTTCTATTTCTTTCTTATCTTGCTATTTATACTTATTTAGAAACAGCCTGGATTGAGAGCAGATTTGGTTTTGAATTACTAACTTTTCTCCTTGGATGCTGATCGATTATCAGTACTTTCACTATTTTGGAGGTAGTTACAAAGCTTCTGATTTTTATTTTCGTTTTTTTGGCAAAACAGTTATAGTTTCTCCACTCTTTTGTTAGGTAGGTGAAATTACACAAATTGCATTTCCATGGCATTCTTCATTGTTTCAGGTATATCTGCATTAAGGAAATGTTACAGTGGATATGTATTCATTTTAAGTTTATTGGCTTTCAAGGGTAACGTGAAGATTTTTTTTCTCAAAACTGCCAATACACATGAGCTTGAACCTCTCTTAATCTAAGAGAAATTCACTCAATTTTTTTTAAATTTTATCTGCTCATTGTCATGAAAGCACGAACAAGTTGACATTCACTTTGATCTGTGCTCAGTATAACTTACTGAAAATTAATGAAGCTTTACCTGACAGCTGCAGGAGTGGGAAATCAGTGTATTGCTAGGGAAAAATAGCAATTACAGTGTTTCAAAAATTGGATATTTCAGTAACTGTTGCAAAGTAAAAGTTTCATTGCAGGACAAGATAAACCAGCAAAAGGCATTGAAGCTATCTAGGTGGGAAGCTTGATATGGTAGGAGGATAATTGGGCTCGCTAGTACTTGAACAAAGAACCACAACATACTTCATTCAGACTGATCTTGATTAAGAACTGTACAAATCTCATTGGTTTTTTTTTGTTTTGTTTTTTTTTTTTTGTATGCTAAGTTGACCAAAACCTAGAAGCCTACCACTAAAATCATCTCTGTAATAAGCCTGTGCTTACAGGAGAGCTAGAGAAATCTTTCATAGCATTAATGAAGTAAGTTTTGACGTGATCTTAATATGATGTGACAATCATGTACTTAGCAAAAGTACTCCTAGGAGATTGAGCTCTTCCTGCAGAATAAACTTTACTTAGTGCTTGTCATAATATTAATATAAGGAGTTCTGAGACCTTTAGAGGAAGTAAGGTAGAGAAGGCATCAAATGTATCCTGAATACCTTTCTTCATTTTTTTCCTAGTACATTCTCAATTTGTTAGGTATTTCAGTTTGAGGTGACTACCTTGTTCCTGGGCAAAGTGGGAATCAATCCCATTTTGCCAAATTATTCCTGAAAAACATTTTTATATTTGGGGAAAAAAGTCTTACCGCTACTAATCACAACTCAGCTAGATGACTTAACATTCCTTTCCCACTTTTTCTTATCCATGTTATTTTTCACCTTACTTCCATTTTCTATGTTTTTGATTTATTTCAGTCTGATTTATATTGTAATTGTTTTAAATTACTCTTTTGTCACTTTATTTTTGTTCTGTTGTCTTTATCCTGACTGTTCTTTGCCTCACGCATTTATATTTTTGTCTTTTATAGACTTAGACTTAAGTTACATAGGTCTGGCTGTCCTTGGTTAAGTGGAATTAGACTCATAGCTAAGCCCAATTCTAATTTCCACCTGGAACTGCCTCTTTATCATTTTACAGTGCAGAGCGCATACCTCCATCTGTCAAGTGAGGATGATGTTTTTTATCATGAATTTTGTGGTTCAGTCATTATTGTTTTAAAGACACGCAGACTTCTCTTCTGAGTAGTAAATATTACTGAGTTTGCTGTTTCAATTTTACACTATAATCTTTTTTTAGAGCTGCTAGATTGTTTTCCTGCTTTGGTCTGATTAATTATTTTGGCAGACAGACTCTTCTGTCTAATTCTGAGTGCTTTTTTTTTTTTTGACATGGGAATTACTAGAGCTACTGACTGCATTCAGCTGCTCTTTGGTACCTCCTTTAGCTGTGTTTTTTCTTGTCTTGTGTATAAGATTAGTGCAATAGAAGGGGGAAAATAAATTATCTTTTGTACCTCCTGGCTCCAACATAGTATCCAGTCAAAAAGACTTCCATTGCAGCATTGTTTGGTGTCATCCAGAAAAACAGGCTCAGTGGAATTGTAAAATGTGTCTCGAACAGAGAGGAGTCTAGCTCCGTAGTGCAAAATAGAAAACAGTGAATTTTCTACAGGTTGCTACAGATCACAACATGGCACTGTAGAAGGACGAAGGAACTGAGTGATTACATTTTTTTAAGGAGAAGTAATCAGGTATTTCTCATTAATAAATAACTCCACGTTGTTACATCCTAAAGCATTTGTTTTGATGTTACTTTGTGTGTATTTGCCTATAAGCAATTAAAATCAGTATGAGTATCTGTTAGTGTCTGTGTGGTTATAAACCTGTTTATATGAGATTCTACTATCCGAGTCACAGTCTCAAGGGACGAGAAGCCAGTGATTCAATTTTTGACTTGTTTGCCATTTCGTTTTTGATCAGGTTTCTCATCAGTATGAAAGGAATGGTTTTCACAGTTTAAAAAAAAAAAAAAAAAAAAAAAGAGAGAGAGAATACACTATAGTAGTATGTAGAATTTTTGTTTGTAACTTTATGTTCACCAGTAGATTTTTGTCATGTAGAGTTTTTTGTTGCATGTTGTAAGTGATGGTGTCTTACATTTAATATTGCCCTACTCTTTCTTTTTTGTAATTCAGGTCATGCTTTGTTTTAACTCTCATTAACACTTCATCTTATACCTGCATACAATGTATATGGACACAGAATGAGTTTCTACTGCACCAGAATCTTCCTGACTGCAAAGATTTGAGTAAATGATTCACCCATTCATATATCTCTTTGATGCTTTTTTTAGCAAAACAAATTTATGTTAGGAATTTGTCTAAAGATATATATATTTTTCTCTTGGTTTAGCTTTTTTATCCCTGTCTGAAAATCATGGTAAGATGCACTCCCACATTCCCCTGCATATATTATAAAGATATATATATATATACATAAACATATATACAAAAACTCTAATTTATTCCATGGGATAAAAGTGAATTCATCTTATGAGATTGATGCAAAGATGTAATTTTGTTCAGTTGCTCCTTCAAGACACTAAGACTCCCTAACTTCTCCAAGGACTAGAAAGTTCACAGCCTGGTGCAGTCTACCTTCCTAGGGGAAAGACATGTGACAAATTGCATTCTAACTGACGTGGTTTTTGATGCTCTTAACACAGAAATAGCTTCTCATAGTCCTACTGTATATAAGTATTTAAGGGATTGCACTGCTACAAACTGTTTTCTGAATTATTTCAGAAACAGTGCTGTGGAAATGGTTAAGACTGTTCTTTAACAACTGCTGAACTGTGAAGAAGAAAATATAAAGAACATCATCTTAGGGAATTTAAGTTGATGTAGTCAATCTTTTTCATTGCATTTTTCCTGAAGTTTTATATCTGTCTTCATAAGTGTATTGACAGTCCCTCTTTTCTTGATTTTTGACCAGGTCCTTTTTTCTGTATTACATTGTTTGATATTTATCAAACGTACCAGAAATCTTCTTGTCTCTGAAAGGACTTCTTTTTCAGTGAGAAAAAGGGAACTGTTAGACAGAAAGTGGCAAGAAAATAATAAGAAATAATGGAAGTGTTGAAAAGAAAATGCTAAGCTCTTTATCAGCTGTGAATTGCTACTTTTCTCACACTTTGCAGTTATGCCAATTATGAAACCACAAACATAGCAGATCAGCCAGCCAAAATTAAATAGCTTTTTAATGAAAACATAAATTGTTTCCTGGTATCGTGTTCCAAAGACTGATTTCATTTGAAAATAGAATTTTTTGTTTGAAATTCTTGTGTTCCAATGAAAAACAATATTTTTCTGCTATATGTGCAAGGCAACTTTCTTTTTTACTTTTTTCATTCACTTTTCTGTCTCATTTTTAAATAAGTGCATAGGTATGATCTTCTTAAAACCCTGCAAGTCATCTGATTTTCATGGATACAAATAAAAGGTGGGTTTGTCTTAACTAATGGAATACTTTTAATATCAGTTTAATTAGAGAAAAAGGATAAGGTACACACAAGTTAACTTGCCGTGCATCAGCTTGAATATGATAACTGAATTTCTGCACTCTTCAGATGTCATAAATCTTGAGTTAAACCTACTTCAGGTCTAAACAAGATTAAGTAGCTTCTTAATACTATGGATTTGGAAAGGACAGGTTGCCTTAGCTTTGTTAAACTTGTGTCAAATTAATCATGTGTCTGAGTCTTTAGTAGTTTGAGATGTATTTTAAACTAAGCTTAACTACTCTCTATGCATACTTCAGATTAAAATAGAATATAGATTCCTTAACGTCATTTGCATATATTTAACCTAATGGAGACTGAAATTAAACTAATATTAAAGCATTGTAAGAAAATCCAATTTTGCCATCCAGAACAAGGGTAAGATCAGTGTGTTGAATATTCCTGGTTCTAGGGGAAAATAATTTGAAGGAGAAATGCTGCATGTGCTCTAAGATTCGTAAGAGGAGGGTAGACCCCCCCTCCCCTCCCCCCTTGAGCTTAAAGGAGCCTAAAATTGATTTAGCAAACCAGTTGTTTAACTGGAGCCTCAATAATGCAATTGAAAACCATAATTTGATTATCAACACAGGAAAAAAAAAAATGTCAATAAGACATTAGATTTTGGTCTTAATTACCTTCTTTGTGTACAGGTCAATGTATTCTATGTGTGCTCCGAGTGCTTTCTTAAAGGGCCTTAGTGTGGTATTTGAACACTTCTTTAATACATACCGATGTACTGGAAAAACAAATTAATTGCATACTTTCTATTTTTAGCAGCTGATTGTTAGTCTTGCAGAAAACTAGTGTTAGCTTAATCTTTTTCTACAATTGGTCAAAACAAAAGACTACCTCTCCTTTCCAATGTTGTCTCCTCTTCTGTCATGTCCATTTCTGTGTGGAAGCTGACACACCTATGTAGTTGTGCATATTAGTGGAAGAAATTCCTTAATCATCTTCCTGGGGAAGGAGATGGGCTGTACTTAGTATTCTATGCTAAGCATTTCTGAGTGTACTGTAGGCTGTTCCATCCTCATTATGTATGAAGCTGGGAGAAATTCACATTCACACTCAGCCTTCAGATTTGTCTAGCACATGTCATTTATGCTATTAGCAATTTGAAACCCTTTTGTTGTCTCATACTTCTTCCGAGTCATGGCTCATTATTGACCACTGTACTGATGCAGTCCCTGAGTACCAACCATATTTGGTTTCCTAGCTATCGTACAAAATGGGCAGAGATATTAATCAAATCTCCAGAGTAAAAAGGTAAGCTCCCATTCAGAGGAAAAACATCTTTCCTTCTACATCTGTGTAAGTGGTTCATAACTTATGTCAATTGACAAGTAATAGGAGCGGCAGGCAGCAATTTCTTTCCAGTGGTCCATGCAAGGGGAAGGCACACTACCTGTTTGGAGCTCTAGTGGCGGGTACTATTGCTCCTCTTACCATCCCTAAAAATGCAACAAAACTGAAAGGGACTGTAGGGAGCTGTTAAACCTGAGGTTATTTTGAAATATTTCACTTGGTAACAGTAGTTACAAATTGTCAAATCAACTATATTTCATTATTCATTTTTCCTTCCTTTCTTCTTCTGTCCTGCTCTCCTAACCCTTCTACATGTAACATGCTCTGAATAATGATATTTATCCTTTTATTTGAACAAGGAATGAGGGAGGTTCACTTACATAATAAAACACTTTTTTCTTTTTGCTTTTTCTTAACTCTTTAATGTTACTGATGGAAATTTCTGCTGAGGCAATATTTAAACCCTCTTATGTAACTAAAAATGATGTTTTTGCAAGGGTCAAGATACAGCATTTTACCACATCAATTCTCCTAATTGTTCTTTCAGATAAGTTTATTGTTTTTCAAAACCTATGTTCTAGCCATCATGATTTAATCTAGAGCGCTTCAGCTTGCTGGTAATTTTCAATAATAGTAATATCTTCATGCTGTTGTCAACTAGAGCAGGAATCCAGGAAGAGCTTTGCAAACACTTGCTTTATTTTAAAACACTGTTTGTCAAAGTAATGTAATTACAGAAATGCAATTGATTTCCTCATAGTTGAAGATTTGTGTTAGGAAAGCAAAACAGATTATTATTATTAAAACAATATCACTATGCTTCCAATGCCATGAATAGGTTTGTAAAAATCTAATGAAAGTTCAAAACCATTTTCATAGGAAAAAAAAAAGCCAATAACACAACCAAACAAAACCAGAATTACAGAAATCTTTAGTTCTGAATTTGAAACAAATCGTCCCTTGTTTCAATATAAATAACAGCTTGAGATCCCTGCTCAGACAGGTGATCAGAAGGAGTAGATTCTTTTTCCTTGCTAATTTCCAAACATTTCTTCCCCATGACTAATGTGTCATTTCTGAGGAATTGTTTTGGTCCCAAGTAATCAACATTTTCTGACAGAAAAAAATTTCTGGAGTGTTCTCATCATAAATTCATCTTTACATATTGTTCTTGATTGTCATTTAGATTGAGTGACAGATCCTCTTTCCTTTTCTACTCCCAGCTTTGGCAACAGGAAAAGTCTTTGGCTGTGATATGCTTGCTTGTACCACCTCTAAAGAAGCAAGGTTTCTGTGTTGGCTGCTATTTATGTGGCTTTGATGAAAGACTTGAGCTGTCTGAGAGAAGTGACATGGTAAAGCTGGAAAACAAATCATAGACTTCCATGTGTATCTCCTCCAATGGCTGGGCAGGTGATTAGAAAGGAAGTTATTTCCCTGATTGTGTACTCATCGTGTTTCACCATACTACAGGTATAACAAGATAGAAGCTTCAGATAGGGGCTGCAATAGTGCTGGTTCACTAAATGTGTATCCTTCTGGACTGGGAGAGAGAATCAGTTCCCTTGCTTATGCACAGCAAAGCTTTTTGAAGAAGATATGTTAATATGTTTGCTCTAGCATGTTATCAGTTATACAGGAGTATGTCATATACTCCTGCAGTTCTGCTTTCCTTTTGCATTCCTTAAGCTCTGTTGACAGATCAGCATTTTGTTGTCTGACCTTTCTGCTTCTGTCTTGTTTAGCCTCATTAACCTTTGAGGAATGAAGTGGATGGGATGCAGTTAATCAAAACACAGAAAGCCCAAGAAGGTCACTGCAATGCAGTGTGCAGCTGGATTTCATAACAACAGGGTTTGCATTTCCCATCCTGACTGTCACACTCATCTCTTCTCCATTTCAGAAGGGAGGAAGCACAAGGTGTTGGTGGTGTCTCCGCTAGTCCCACAGATGCACTGCTCATCTCCTGAACCCATAAGGGTCTTTGCCTTAATCTAATTTATTCTCTTGACATACAAGTGTTCGCTAGATCGCTACAAGTATCCTTGTACCAGTGGGGAGTTATTTTGGGCATACAAGCCAGAAAGGAGCTATAGTTTGCTCTGACAGACCCTCCACTTTGGATGATGTCGGGAGTCAGGGCTGCACTGCGCTGTGTAGCATGCACTCAATGCCTGCCCCTCCATGTAGACATTGTTGCTCTTTATCTCTCCTGTGCAATGAGTAGCCATAGCTTAGTTTTGATACTGTCACATGAGTCTCTCAGAGGGTGAGGAACGCTAAGCCTGCACTCCACCGGGTGTTGTAAAACTGTGAAAACCGGGTCTGGCCCACTCTGCTAATCTGCCTAGTATAAAATAAAAACAGTAGGCAATCTAGAAATGTGGGTGTGTTGTACATGCAAGATATGCTTGGTACTGCCTCCAGTGGGGGCTAGAGTAAGTAATTTGCATTAATGATATTTCAAGGACAGTGTTGTGATTAGTTAGGTTTGCAGTGTGCACATCTTTGTTTGGACATCAAAAATCATAGTTTTATGCTTTGCAGCACATACTAAAAGATGCTCCTTACTGGGATTGGGACCCTTTGGACAAATCTGTCTCTCAAATGATGAGAGAACTGCTGTTGGTAGGATTTCCTTATTTGGATTATTCTGGGGATTCAGTTTAATATCTTTTGGTCAGATTAGCTCCTTAACTGTGATTTCAATGTAGGGGATCTGTCTAAGCATGGCAAAATCAGGAGTTGAGTTACTTTGAAATGTTTAAAAAAAGATTATGGAAGGAAGGACAAGAATGATTGGAGAATAACAGATCTGAAGGTTTTTTGGTTCGTGTACTGCCCCTTTAGGAGCACTGGCCATCTTCTGAGGCCATAACAATGTGGTCTGTATCACACCAAGTCACATAGCTGGTGTACCTGAAGTTGTCACACCAAAGTCAGAGAGATTGGATGAGTCAGATAACTTGATATGAGATATGGAAGATCCAGAATTTGCTGTGATGTGGCTTTCTATGTGACTGGTGTTAACACTTATGGGTAGAATCAAGACAAAACTAAAGAAAGCAAGAAAAATCCACAAATGTATTTGTCCCTGATTTTATTCTGACGCACCTACTTTCCTAGAGGAGAAGATAATCATTTTAAAAAATGAAGTGTTTGTGAAATATGAGCTTAACAGCTAAAAATGTGACTTGTATGAGGAAAACTTATGGCAGTTTTTTTTCTTATGGCAGTTTTTTTTCTTTCTTTCTTTCTTTTTTTTTTTTTAATTATTTATTTATTTATTTATTTATTTTTACAAATTGTTTAATTAAACTGGAGCAGTCAGTCCATTGTTGTGGATACACTAGTTTTTCTCACAAAGAGAGAATTGCTTTGTAATCTTACAAGTGAACAACATGTCCAAAAAAGTTTTGTGACAGTTTAGCTGTTTCGGTATCAAGCATGACCAGTAATTATACCAGTAAAATTTTCTTAGGACAGAAAGCAAATGCTTAGCAAACAGTTGAGCTCGTGGAGGAGCCTCTTGTCTCTCTTATTCTCTGCCATTTGCTGGATGTTGCCATCCAACCGCTCACCCAATAAGATGGGTTGTATGGGCAAGACAGGTTTAAATAGACTGAAGTTGTATGTGGGAGACTGCCTTTGCAATCGTGGAGAGAGAAAACATCCAGTCAGTGACAAGCAGCTGAGAGAGGCCGTCTTTGCATATCTATATCTGGAGAAAATATCTGTCCTGGCCAAAAAAAAAAAAAAAAAAAAAAAGGCACAAAAAGCCCTGAAATCCTGGCCTTACCCAGACAGTATGGCTATGTTAGAAATTTGCAGCAGCTGAACTAATGCGTTGTCAGTAAGTTACTATGTTTTACTCCCACAATTGAACCATCTGGCATGTATTACCTATTAATGGTGGTTACTAGGCATGTATTGTGAAAATCTACACAACGCCTCATTTTAAGTATGTGTAGGATGGATGTAGACTAATGTTGTTTAAGAAGTGTAACAGCTAATTTGTCATACCCTAGCAGGAATGAAAGTAAACACTGGTTAAGGCTGCATTTTGCAGAACTGCTTTAATATTAAAAGAGGAAAAATTCCAGTTCATTACTGTTAATCTTTTTACTTTGAGGGGGAAAAAAAGAAAAAAGTTTTGTTTAAAAAAAGTTTTGTTTAAAGTTTCTAGATGTTTGTTTTAATGATTTCTTATTTCTACATGTGAGTCCTTAACTGTGACAGGGTAATCACAATCTTGAATGAGATCCATGATTTTTCTGAAGTTTTAAAATATATTTACTTTAAAGCAAAGCATAACTTTGTGCCTTTCAACTGTCTATCTCTACAAATAAAGAGACAGAAAAGCAAAAATTAAAAAAAAAAAAAAAAATTATTTTTGTTGTTTTTTTTTTTTTTTTTTTTAATATATTGAAAGGGGAATAGTATTGTTAATGTTGGTTCTTCTATAACGCCTGTATACAGTTTGCAGTTTTTAAAGCATAGCACTTCATGGATGCAGGATGTTGTGTTACAAATGATGCTCCAAAAGTAACATCTTCTACCTTATTATATTGGCCCACATTGTCAGAGGTGGATGTCAGTGGTATGGCAGTAAAGGTTGAACTTTCCCATCAATATTCCATTACATGTTGCTGTGTGACAGAAGCAGTCTGACAGAATGGCTTCTGACATGGAATTACACATGGAGCAAAGGTATGGAACTGAACTCTTTCATGTGGGGAAAAAAAAAAATGGTACTCAATGACATTCATTGATGCTTGCTGAGCATTTACGGAGACCAAATAGTGGATATTAGCACAGTAAGGTGGTGAGTGGTGCATTTCAGCAGTGTTCACAGTGATAGTGGAACAACTTTGCTGGTGAATATTTCATGACATGAAGTGTGACGTGAAGGTTCTTGTTTATTGCTGACATAAATTCATGTTATAGCTATGCATTTATGGTGGTGACTACACTGAAAATTAGTGTTTTGTACACTGAGAAATTCCACTATCAAATAGCATTATTGTGCTCTTTTCATCCACTGTAGTTTCCATGGAAGTATGTAGGAGGTATTACTTTCAGAGCAACCTATGTATTTATCCAGTGAAAGTATGTATCCTATTTTGGAGAGAGAAACTATGATAAGAATATTCACCTACCTCACTAGAACATTTATTTTGATACCAGTGGCACTGCTTCTAAGGATAAGATAAGCAGGACTTGGTGCTCTGAAGATATGCTCTGGCTATATTATAGTAGATGTTGTATTTTACATGTCCTGCTTACAAAAATTGTGTAGCAAGGCAAAAGTGGACTATAAATGGTGTCAGTCCAGAATCTGAGAACTTGCTGGCATTACTCATGTTCTTTGCCTTAAACACATGCTTTCCTGTGTCCAGTCTGGAACCTGGATCTAGTGAGGGTCTTGGGATTATGCAACATCATCCTGATAGAAAATCTGAATTTCATATTAGGAAAATCTCTACAACTTGAATCTAGAAATGAAAAAATGACTAAGATAAAGGAAGAGTTGTTTGTTTCAAAACAGCTGTATCTGAACACTGTAGAGCCAGAAAATATTTTTCATTGTATGTATTCATTGTGTGCACTTATGAAATTGAAGCAAGCTGTCAGGCAGGATACAAAGCAAGCATGAACTGCTGATCCCTACTTTTGCAACAGCTTTCATAGCTGATGGCAGCACTGAAGCACTTGGTGAATAATGAGGTGACCCAAAGCAAAGGCAACCATTTCTGGTGCAGTAAATACAGTGAAATAATAGTCTGTTAACTAAGTAAGGAAATTGTTTTTTTCATTACTACATTTTCTAGTTTTTCTTTGTGTATGGCATGTCTGAGAGCCTTAATCCCTAGAAGGCAGCAAGGGAAGAAGCTCCTCCAAATTGCAGGAATAAAAGAGGCATGAGTGAGAAATGAGAAAACCTTGTTTTAAATACACTTAGCTAAACAAGATGTAAATGGTAAAGATAATATTTATGTCACTAGCTATGTAGTTTCTACCATTTAGTGATGGAATTCTGTGATTTCAGCTGAAACAATTTTGTGCTACCTATGTTGCCATGAAATAACTTGCAGCGTTGAATCTCTTGGGATCCAGTTCGTGTCCTGGCATTGCTGGGCACATGACTGACCCAACAGGTAAGGCCTGGGCTGTTGCCCTCCCTGCTGCCTTGATGCAAAGAAAATGTGATACAATCTCTTTAGCTTTCCTGGCAAGGCTGTTATCCTGAAACCTAAATATTTCTGGCTATAATTAAACAATGTAAGGAGGAAAAAAAAAAAAGTACAGGCCACATTTCTTTGGCTCAGCCAGATCATGTTCATGGGAGTCCATCGTACACTGTGGATTACAGTATTTATCCCACGTGCCACAAAGGAACATTCACTTCATGTGCCAGGCATGTTTTAGACAGTTTTAAGTCCATACTTTTGTGATCTTCCTATTGCAAGGAAGAAAGTGTTTTCCAGGACTGTGGAACAGTTCGTGTTGGCAAAGGAGTGCAAAAGGCGAAGATTCTGCTGTCTTCTGTAAGACCAAGAGAAATGTGAGTTTCTTTTACTTACTGGTGGAGATGAACAGGTAGTCTGATCTTCAAAGCTGAAGAAGATGAGATAAAAACATCTCGTGGTATACAGTGCTGCTGTTTAGCGCTGTTTGAGGACACTCCAGACTTAATCAAAAGACTTGTTCAGACGCAGTTGTACAAGGGAGATCAGAGGCAAGACGAATAAGTAGAACACTAAGAGTAGATTAGACAACTGAAAAGAAGTAAGAATTCATGTGGTATTCTTCTGAAAGAAGAAAAGGAAGCAGCAAAATATCTACAGTAATATCTGCTGACAGCTTAAATATTTCCTTCTTCAACAGTACTCATTTTTCACATTCTATTATTATTACAAGAAGTGTCTTTTCTCTTTTTGATTGTCCTTTCTTGCCTGTAAAGCTCAATGCCATCTATCCAGGATGAACTAAGAGGATGTGCGTCACTTGCTGACATAATACTCCACGTTTCGCCGGCATTTTAGACCTGCCTCTTGAATTCTCTTGCATCCCCTTTGATCCCATACACATGTGCAATATCTGGTAAGGCATTTGAATGGTTTTTTTGTCTGTTTTTTTTTTTTTTTTTAAATACTACTCTTTTCCCTGAAGTGTGACGCTTCAGTGCAGTGTGATGTGATCACCCCTAGAGGATCATTGTATTGTTTTCCAACCTTTGTGATTGTGTTCCAGTATTTAGGTAAATGTTTCAGTTTCTACTAGTCTTCATGGTACTGCCCCTGTTCTAAGGCATGCTCTTCAGCAGCGCATTTAATAATATTGTGATTTTGTATTTCAAATTTTCAGAATTTTTATTTCTGATATAAGAAAATGCTGAAAGGGAAAACATGTTGTTAGCTCTTCTGTATTCAATTAGTTAAAGCAGTCCATAGACTATTTTATGTTTAAAAGTATTTATCAGCAGTGGGTCATATATCAAAATAATTCACATTTGAAAAAATATCCCCTTTATCCAAAACCATGATTTGGAGATATGAAAAAGTTGTTCCTTTTTTTTCCATCTTTCTTGAAATTGTTCAGAATTTATAGATAATATCTTTGACCCCATCAAGACCTATTCAGGTAGTAGATAGCTAGGATGATGTATGTGACTTGAGAAGATTGTGTGGGGTCAAGAAGTTCAATTTCCAAAAGGCCTGCAGGGGATAAAGCTAAGATTTTTAAGGAGATTGCAAGACAGCAGTGTCAAGATATTGAATTTTAATGAATATAGAGCTATCTTGGATGATACCTGTCCTAGTTTACCCCCTATCAATTATGACTAAGTAATGTTTGCTGTATCTTCTTTAGACCGTTAAGACTCCTTTGTACACACTTGTTAACACTAGGTGTTTAATGTCACTTCATCGGAGTTTTCATTTTTTGAAAAATACATTTGCATTTTAAAACTGAATTTTTTTTTTGTGGATATATTTGTTTGCATTACTGAATACATATATATATATGTACATATAGGAATTACTTATTGGAACCATTCTGATCTGCATATATCAAAAGTCAGGATCCTCACTTAGTGTTTCCTTTAAAAAATTGGATTTTGAGATTATATTTCAAAAATACTTTTCCCTCAGTACATTGATCAAGGACAGAGTAAGAAAAGATGAAATAATGAAAGAGCACTTTTTTTTTTTTTTTTTTTAGTCAATATCAGAGCGAACTGGAGTAAGTAACTCCACAAATGGAGTGTAAAATGACTTGAGTGGAGATCTTTTTTGTACTTATAAATTAGTTTATGTGGGTGTTAAATACACGATCTACCAGAACCATGTTTTCAGAACGGGTCTATTAATTTCAATATTTCTCTGAAAAATAAAATTCCTGAAGAGAGTAATTTTTACCAGAAGTTCATTTGTTCATAAACTCTGCTGCATCTTTTTTTTTTTTTTTTTTTTTTTTAAACAGTTTCAAGATGAGAGTGTAAAATCCTGTGGAACATCATATTTTAAGTAAACTTGTTTAATTTATTTATACTTGTGTGAAATATCTTTATTCCATTACCTTTATCAGAGGTATTCAGAAACATGTCATAACAGAACCTTCTCATAACCTTGTGGCTGTGTGGCATTTGCACCCATCATGGATGTTCAGTGCTGTGGTGAGGTACAGGACAGAGTCTTGGAAACAGTTCTTAGTGTTGTCTGTTGTGAAGTTCTAACAACACAAGAGAATATTCTACAACCCACAGAACATAAGTCCCAGAATGTTCAGAAGAGTCTTAAGGATTTTATTGTAATTTTCAGTGAAAATTAGGAAGGAGTCTTTCGGGCTTTCAGTTTCAGCTTTTTTTCTATGTCTGCATTTTATTCCCCTCTTAGCATGTCTGTCCTTTTTGAGATCTGGCTCTCAGGTACTACAGTGCAGTAAATGAGGAAAAAAAAAATATAATAAACAGACTATATTCTAGTGCACAAACCAGGGGATGCACGAAAATGGAAATCTGTGTCCCAGGCCCTGAATTCTTTGACTGTGTTCCTTATACCTAAATCCTACTTTTCCACTTCAAAGGAGGCTCTGAAGTGATTATTAGTATTCCTTTGGTATAATTTTAGTATTCCAGTGAAATTTCATCTCAGGTAAGTAAATTCTCCTTTAACAAATATCCTGAGCCATTTCAGCTGGATGTGAAATTCTTTCCTCGCTATCTGTTCTTAGCTTTTGAGAGTGATAGCTATCTTAGAGACAATGCTGCAGTGGGTGAGAGTGCTACTTAAGCATTTTTTCCTTCACTCATTTCCCGAGGCAGTGGTGATTTTGATTTCTTTGTTTTTGCAATGGTTTTGATACTTTGTTTAAAGGTATTTAAATAGTATAACATTTTAAATATTCTGTATGTACTAAGATTGGCAATTCTATGAGTATTTTAACTGTGAAACAGTGGTTACTGTCAAATTTAAATAATATTCCTTCTGTTTCCTGTTGGAAGAACAGTTGCATTTCTCTATGAGGAATAAATAGGAAAGGGTAGAGTGAATGTAGGTGGCAAACGGAAGAGGAAATTTAGGTTGTACATAAAGCAGGATAACTAATATTAATTTTTCTCATTTCTGAGACTTGGTGCACAATACATAGGTTTACTTGACAGACTGATGATTTTGCTGTTATTATTCTCTCGATTTATTAATATAGTTGATCAAAATAAAAGGTGTTTTCTTTGAATATGGTATAAAATTTACTTTATTGGAATGATAATCAAATATAAAATCAAGGAAACAATTTCTTGTTGAGTTATGAACTTCTTTGTGCTCTAGAAAAGAGCAGTAAAAGTCTTGGAACACATTCCATGTGGAATAATGTAACTTTAGCCAAAGCAAGTTCATTAAAAATATTATTTAGTTATGATGAAGTTAATATTACTCCTTGTGCTGAACTCGTATACATATTTCTCTTCTAAAGTCCTTCTATGGAGAATGATCTTTGCTATAGTCATCATGTATATGAGGAATCTTATCTCAGCTATCTTTACCTGCTGCCGGCCTCCATTTGCACTGAGTAGATAAGATTAATTCCTGCATTTCTACTGACATGCTTTTGACTTGCTACATCCCGATCCACAAATAAGATTACATATATATTGCATGAGTATGAAATTATTATAAATTTTCCACAAGTGTGCATCTGAATGCCTGTAACAAACTTTTGAAATACTTATTTTCTGATGTGACCACTGTACAGTAGACAGAAATGCCTTCATATTGTACAATGGCTTTTCCGTGAGTATATCTTCAATGAACCAACTCAAGCCGTTTTAGACTGCTGCTGAGGGATGTGCCATATCTTGATGAACCTGCTTCTTGATAATTGAGGATGAATTAATGAACTGAGAATGAACTGGTGACGTTTATTTCTCCATGTCTTTATACTGTGTGGTCTCAGTGTGCTGAGTTATACCCTGAGTTTTTTCCCTTTGGACAACAGAATCCGCCTCTGGAAATCTTGTACATATGTAACCATGAAGATATGAGTCCATGTCTATCCATTTATGAATTGTGTAGAAAGGTTTTTTCCTCAAAATATACACCATTCACATTGCCATTTTCTCATAGTCGTGCTCAAGTATAACCATCAGTGATTGTGATGGATATGTCCAGTCATGATAGCTGCACCTGACTACAGACAACATTTGCCGAGCCCTATTTGAGCAGGTAACCAAAGTATGTCTGGTATGCAAATATGACTCCCAGTCAATCATCTTATCCTGTAAATAGAGGACAGCTCAATGCATTTGGAGCTCTCCAGCATTGCAGTGGGCTGCATGCCAGGATCTTCCCTTGAGTGGGAATACCTCTCAAGGTTATGCCCTGAGGTTGAGAGATTGCTTACCTATGAGAGATTCTTGGTAAGTAAATAATAGCTTGTTGAAACTTTCCAAAGCTTGCTAAATTGTATTTCAGATTGACTGTGCACGTAAACCTTCAGACATTAAACAGTGACCATGTCTGGGACTAAGCCTAAAAAGCATGGAGGTCCATTCTGTGTCTCATGACTCAATGAGAGGGTCTCCCTGACAATTTCATCTGATCCTGTCCTCTATGCAGTCAATAATGGAGTGGAACTTGCCATCAAATATCATTAAACAGATGATTTATTTCATATAAAACTTTGTTAAATCAATGTCTTCAATTACTAAAATACTGTTTCTCTACTGTGTGAAGTGCATCACTCATCTGTGAAACTATTAGAAATTTGAGTTTAATGATTCTGATATTACAGCTTTCCACAACTTTATAAAATGCTGAGATTAGAGATCACAGTTAAGATAGAATTCTGAAATGCTATTGCTGGGGCTAACGTACACGGCAGAAAGAATATGAGCAGCAAGTTTTCTACAGTTACTTCTGTAAATAAACTAATTCTGTAAATAAACTGTTGTGTAGAGAAGGTTTTAGGGAGATGGAAGCTGTCAGAGAAAGATGTAGAGAATAGAGTCATGTTCAAGTTTTTCAATATTCGTCTCATAGGATGACTGGCTACAAAGCAGTTCTGAGTACAGTTTATCTGATAAAAATGACCTAAATGAAGTGCATAAGTTCAAGTACATTTGTTTCCTTTCCTTTCATTTATCCATTCGTTTATTACATATTATGGATGAAATATTGTATATATTTACTTATCCATAGTGGATAACAATAGACACTTTATAAAGCAGGCAATAGCTTAGATGAAAAGTATCCTAAATTTAGTTTCTTGAGGAAAGATGAACCTCACAGATTTTTGGTTGCTTGGTTGCTTGCTTTTTTTGATCCAGACCTCTTACCAGATCCAAAAGTGTAAACTTTTTATGCTATTAGTTGAACTGATTGCTGTATACCCTTTTGGATGTTACATAGGAGAATGTCAGGGTAAAACAACTTAGTCTTTATTTGTCATGATGATGAAATGATAGAACATTGCTTTAATTTTCCTCATTTGTGCATTCTGTAGAACAGTAATTTATCTCGGTAGGCAGCACTTCATGCAGTCAAGTTGCTGTTAAGGTGACTACTTCATTTGAAAATATGAAGATAATCATAGTGACTTTATACCATGAAAGAAAATGGCCTTTCTTTTAGGTGAAGTGTGTGAAGGTATGAAAATAAGCAAATCATTACATTTTTTTTTTAGTGTAGGACATTTTTGGTTCATAAGAAATATTGAACAGAAAAATTAGTTGTCTTGATAATTGTGGGTTTGCAAGTCATCCTGAGGGTAACTCATCTAGGTTTTACAATAACTTCGCCTACAGAAACTATTTTATCTGTATTTCTTTGTATCTAACAGGTTTAAAAACTCTGAATTAATGCTGCAGCTGGTTGCGGGAACAGTTAATAGCAGGTAAAAATTGACTTTTTCTGTTCTTCTGTTTCAACATGCCTTTCTGTTCCAACAAGTCTTTCATTGTTGTCTGATGATTACTTACGTGAAACAGGGACTGTTAATGTTTCTTAAACTTTGTTTAAGATTTGAGTTCTTGTATTTATAAGGAACAATGTTAAAGTGTTTTTTTTTTTTTTGTTTTACAGTAAATGACAAGCCTTTGTTTATTTTTAAATACTTTTTATCTTTGTAGATTATATCCATGTGTGATTACTAGAAATGCTCTAATGTTAGGACCTTTCTGATCTTTCTGTACTGTTTAACTAATACAAAGGATAGAGGTATGAATTTCAGCTATTTTATTCCCCAAACATTCTATAGTTTTGTTCTTAATATGTAGCAAATTCAAAGTTAAAGATGACTAGGAAGTAGCTATAATGATTATTTTCATTATGAGTTCAGACAAACTTTTTGTCATTTTCATTGTGTAAGACAAAGTAAATGCTAACAAAATGAAAGCACATAATTAAAAACAATTAATGCTGTTGTTCACCCTATATTCAATTATACTCATTCATGAAATGCTCCTTAGTGACTATCATCCCTCTATAAATAAGTTGTTATGCTACAGAATTCAATAGGAAGCTACATACAAGGGCTTGTACCATCTTCAGTCAGAAGAAAGTAATTCTCTCTGATTAAGAACTTGTTCCGTTGATCCTTGGCATGCCACATATAGTTTTGAACGCACCTTTGAACGTTTCTTAAAGGAAGAAAATCCATTAAATAAATATATATTAATAAAACATCTTTGTTTTATGGGAATGTAAAAGAAAAATAGGGAGTCACAGCGAAGAGTGCTGTGATACTGAAAGGGGAATGGAAATGCTGACACCTGGAAGCTCCTGTTTTTTCAATGATACAGTAATAAATCACTCCACTTTCCTATTAAAAAGAAGCTGCCACGCCTGTAAATCCACTGTGGGTACTAAATTCAAATCATTTATCTTCCTACATAGATAACAAATCCAATTAGGACACATCAGACCATGATGCCTTATTAATAAGGCTCCAATTTTACCTTGAATAATAAAAAATTGGTATTTATTTAAAATACCAGAAAGTGAGTAGAGATTAAAAGACAACATTTGTAAGTATAGTTTGAGTGAAATTCCAATGTATATTTTGAATTCATAATAATATACATATGAACTCCCATATAATCATGACCTGTTTTTATTTAAAATAGCTATTTTTTTCTGTTTCAATTCTCTTGTGAAGATAATTAAATCTATTGTAAGACAATCACTGAGGGATCTTAGAATAGTCTGAGCTTATACTTAAAGGTGAAACACCTTTGAGCATTTTTTCCCAGAACAATATTTTCAAAAGAACTATGCAGTATCTTCTAAATGCTATAGAGTGTGCTAACTTGATATTAGTCTGTTATATTACTGTGATGTTTCATTAATAATGTGGAAAGACCTGAATCAGCTTTTAATTAGTGGTGAAGGTGAGAATATAAATGGTAGTCAGTCCTGGCTTGTTGATGAAGCTATTGAGTGGTTTGACTGTATGATTGGGAGGATACATAAACTTATGCAACGAAGTCTCCCCAGTGGTGCTTTTGTATAAATCCGACTACAGTGGATTTCACTGACTGAGAATTTCAACACATTTTTGCATTGGAAAACTGAATTTGCTTTTAACCTTTTTAAATCAATAATTCTAACAAATTCATTTTTGAAGTTGTAGACACTTTAGGAAGTGTACATTATTTATTATTAGTAGAAAATCAACCTGTTTAATAAGTTTTGTGTATTTGCAGCTTAGCTAATTTATTTGGGAAACATTATGCACAGTCAGTATTTTGGTCTAAGGCTCTTATAATTATAATAGTAAATAATACTCAATATTCTTCAGTCATCGTTTTCCATGCCTTTGTGATTTTTAATGAGTCAACTTTATTTTTCGCTTAGAAACCTTGCAAAATATCACTCAGAAAAATTTCCACTTCTAATTTGAAAAAATTGAATAAAAACTGGCATTTTTTCTTCACACAGATAAAAGGAAGGCAGAGAAGAGAAAAGGGACTGTTTAGGCCTCACTATACATATACACGTATGAGGAAGAGATAGTCATTATGCCTGAAAACATCCCATCACATTGATGCCCAACAATGATTCTTTTCTTTTCTTATGAGAAGTTAGGAAAATCTCCTGTAAAGCACTAAGGATATTACCTTCGTACCAGAGTGTCAGCATCAGCATACTTTCCTCTTCAGTGACAATATATGGAAGAACTATTTTGATGCTGTATTGTGCATAAATTCTGCATTTCTGTGATTGGTTGCTTTACATTAACATTTACAAAGTTCATACCAACAACCATCATAAAATAAACTTGTTGGTATTATGGTATATATCTCTAGGGATATCAATTAAACGGTATATCACTTAGCATTTTGTATTAGTTTTATTAAATATGCATACCTATTAATATTTTACTGTGTCATTTAGTTGGATGCTTAAAAAAAGATTTTATGAATCTATTATTTAAATGAGATAAAAGATTATATGGTTCTTTATGCAGAAAATATCTCTCATCTCTCTTACTTTATTATCTCATTTGGTTTTAGATGAAGGATGTCAGATTGCATAATGAGGGAATGAGATCTCATTCTCACCAAGGCTGCTCAAATTTAATGCATGGGCTTCAAGCTCCACTGTTCTTCTAAGTAATAAGACTCTGTGTGATGCTTTTTTGCTTGTAAAATGTGGAGTAGCACATCATGAAGTTTCTAATTCCATGGTGATCAAAAGCCTGTGACTATTAGTTGAAAAGTCTATGCTACATTATGTCTTTCTGTGTTATAGCTTTTTCTTCCTAAAATAAGCGTCCTATTCCTGAAGGAAACATGCATGGTTGTCTTCCTTCTAGGGCTTTTGGAAGACAGAAAATGTGTGATCATATCTACCCATTATGCATTTCACATAGATGTGATATACGTTTTAAATGTCTTTTTAAAAACCTAACCACAAGTGGGAATGGATTTCAGAGGTAAGCCAGTCAGCAAACATTTTTAAAAATATTACTTGATTTAAAATCAACTGCACATCAGCTGTCTCTGAACATCTTCCTTTTTTTTTTTTTTTTTGTTATCATCCTTGGGTTCTTCAAGCTTCTTATTAGAGTACTCAGCAATTTTTATTAGTGAATTGGTTTGTTCTGAAATGAAATATCAGATGTAGAATGGACATAAACCAATGGTGCCTAGATTCATTTGAGGATCGAAGTTTAATAGAATATCATGAAATAATCTAAGCTTTATTGTATTTTAGCTACCTCCATTGGGGGGTGCCCTCTACAAGCAATTGGAATAGAAGGTTATCAGGAGTAGTCAACATGGTTTCACAAAGGGGATATCATGCTTGACCAACCCAATTGCCTTCAATGATGTCACTACTGGCTGGGTAGATGGGGGGGAAGAGCAGTGGATGTTGTGTACCTTGAATTCAGCAAGGGGTTTGTCACTGTATTTGACAACATCATTGCTATGAGACTTATAAAATGTGGGATGGATGAGTGGCTGGTGAGGTGGATTGAGAACTGGCTCGTTGTCAGAGCTCGGAGGATTGTCATCAGCAGTGTAGAGTCTGGTTGGAGGCCTATAACAAGCAGTGTTTCCCAGCAGTCAGAGTTGGGTGCAGTCTTATTCAAAATCTTCATCAACAACCTGGATGAAGGGGTAGAGACCACTTTGAGCAAGTTTGCTGAGGATACAAAGGTGGGAGGAGTGGCTGCCACACCTGAAGGCTGTGTTACCTCTGAACAAGACCTGGACAGAAAAGAGAGTTGGACAGAGAAGAATCTGATGAGGTTTAACCAGAATAAGTGTAAAGTCTTCCATCCCGAGTGGAAGAAACGATGCATCAGTGCAGGTTAGGGGATAAGAGGAGCTCTGTGAAGAAGTATCCGGGGGTCCTGGTGGAAAACAGGTTGGTCATGAGCCAACAGGGTGCCAACAGGACAAGGATTAATGGCCTAGTACTTAAACATAGAAAGTTCTGAAAATATTCAAGGCCCATCTGCATGCCTATCTGTGTGTGACCCTTTGTAAGGTACCTGCTTTAGCAGAGGGATTGGACTTAACAGTTTCTTGAGGTCCCTTCCAACTCCTGCTATTCTATGATTCTGTGGTCAGCTGAAATCTAGAAGAGAGCTGAGACATGGGCTCTTATTTTCTTGTTTGCAGGGTCAGGGGCATGAATCTCAAATCTCACATGCATAGTAAAGTGAATATGAAAATTATTTTGTGATAACTCTTTGTGATGTGGTTAAGAACTATACGTTGTTCTGGAAACACAAAGCCAAATATTTAAATACTACTAGCCGCTATTCATTGAATCAATACTGGAGTTTAAACAGAAAAATTGCAAGGGATCATAGACCTAGAATAATAATTTCTGAAAGGTAACATCAGTGTAATAGTACGCTTAATACCTACTGGAAAGTCAGTCTTTCTGTTTTTTTTTTTTTTTTTTTTTTTTTTTTTTTTTCTGTTTGCTTGTTTTGTAGGAAGAGAAAGCAGTCAGGCTTTCCTATAAACATTACTGAAGATGTGGGGACCTGCATAAAGGAGATGGTATGTCTTTTGTTGGAGGAATGTTGTCAGGAGCTAAAGTGAAATCACAATGACTGGGAGACTGAATTTGCGGGATTAATATGGGGATACAAAAAAAAAAAAAAAAACCAAAAAAAAAAACAAAAAAACAAACAAAAAAAAAAAAACAAAAAAAACCAGGGCAGACTGCTTAACAGAGAAATTGGCAGATGTAAAAAGATAACGAAACGTTCTCCTTACTTTCAAATTGTCTCACAGAATTAATTCAGTGCATTTATAAAATTATTGCTATTTTGTGTTAAAAAAAATCAGTGGGAATTATTCATTTATTTTTCTGTGTTATTAATACATGGCTGGATACCATGAATACTGAGGTGGGTGATGACACAACTACGTACAGAATTCCTAGCTTAATTTTTGTTGAGAGTTAGCTTCATTTTATACTTATAAGAACGCATGCAAGCTCTTCCCATACTCTCAAATCAGTATTTTGACTTTTGCAGTGCTATCTTCACACTTTTTAAGGTGAAGATACCAGGTGACAGTAAGTTGTCCTCACTAGGGCACTGCTTACTTTGTAAAAAGATAAGTGTAAATTGCTGGATTTTTTTTATCAAGCTAAGAAGCAAGTCAGAGTTCACTCTAGCATCAGATTGATAGAGATGATTGTAGTCAAACACAATTATCCATAAGTAAGAGTTAGGCTTCACTAATTTTAGGAAACTTGCTGTTAAAAAATTACTAGCACAATCTGCAATCAAAAAAAAAGACAAATAATCTAAAGGCATTCCATCATGGCAGATTACATTTATTAGGCTATTCAGTCTGCGATAGCTCTCCAGATGGTTCCTAGCATTACATTTAACAGCTAACTTAAATGTCAGACAGAAACCTCAAAATATGCTCATGAAATAACTAAAGGCAAAGTCAGGCTTGCTGATGCACACAAAATTGTTATTGAATTGTTTTCAAATAATGAAGTTTAATGGCATGAAAAGAAACTTCAGTGAGTACTACTCAAACAATAATTGAAGGTTTATTATATCATAAATAGCTATTTTGTGGGAGAGATTTTGTTAGTGAGTCTAGCATTCAATTATGAATTACATAATCCTCAAAAAATTCATTTGATTCATTCTTCAGAACTGTCTGATCCAAATTTCCTGAAGGCCTCAATGAGAGACAGAGGTTAAATTCCTTTCTGTAAGATACTGAAACAGAACAAAACAAAGTTCAGAGCTATTAAACCAACCTTTGGTTACAAATGTATAAATAAAATATATGTATTAAATGGAAATGTCAGTCTGTGAAATGGAATCAAAAAATGTGTGAATCTTTGATTGAAATGGAGATTAGGCTGCCAGAACAAAACTACTTTGAGCCCATCCAGATTTTCCTCTTTGATCTTGTCATTGTACATTCACTGAAGGAGTACGTAGGAAAAGGAGAGATATGAAGATAGTTAAGAGAAATGGCTTTGACCTTTACAAATACTTTATAAAAAAACTGGAATAAAAAATATACATTGTAAATGACCATAACTTTGTAGCATACCAATTCAACTAAATCAGTGTAAAAGTATTTTTTAGAAACCCTCCAGATAACTTCACTTCCAGAAATAAATGTAAAACTTAAATAAACTTCATCTACATTTTATTTCTTTTCTCAGTACTTTTTTGAAGTTGGCCTGATTGCCCAACTGATATTATCAGGAATGATTAAAAGTAGATGTAGTATCTTGACATCTACTTTCAGAGGCTAGAGACCTATACAGAATCTCCTCCAGTGCAGAGGAATTGTCTTGAAATTCAGTGAAGTCAGCATTATCCAAAGCAAACAGTCATAACAGAACATAATTCCAAAAAATATATCAAAAAGGACATAATGGAAATGTAATTGATCTGTAAATATTGATTATTCAAATAGAGTCCAAGCATCCAGACTCTGTAAACATTGTTCATATATGTCATGAGGTAACTAAAGAGAATGAGCTTTGTAAGATGGACCTTCAGACTAGCAGGAAGTTTTTAAGTTCATTGTTTCATTTTTTTTGTTCAGTGTTACATGGCATTCTTTTTGCATTGTTACTTTGAATGTAAGGCATGTTTTGCATTTAGTTAGATTACTACTAATAATACGATCTCATATGTCCTAAATACTTTTAATTCTGGCTAACCGTAGTTAAATAAAGATGCAAATAGAAGCTGACATCTCTGTACATCTTTTCTGAAACCAAATCTAGTTTTTTTTCCCCACTTCTTCCAGTGAACGTGTGATCCCTTCTTCATTTCCAACATTCATGTTCACATTTAAATTAAAAAACAAAAAATTTTGTAATCTTTCTACTTGCTTGTCGAATATCAAGCTGATTACGTTGTTTTTCTACTTAAACTCCTGCATCAAACACAAGCTCTTTCAATGTGTATAAGACCATTTATTTACTTTACATCTCTTCTACCCTTCCTTAGTAAATAATTTAATATAACATGTTAGTATTCATGCACATCCTCATTTAGTGATGACAGTAAATCAAAGCTGAAAACGTGTCTGTTTACAAAAGAAATTAACATATATTATATACTGTATGCAAATTCTATGCAATTTTTGTTATTTCCTTGAAGGCAGTATGCTCATTCTTCTGATACATTTAATTACTTCTGTATCCCAGTTTGACTTGCTGATGAGATATATTTGTTTTTTTTTTTTTTTAACTACTGCGCTTGGAGTGTTGTTCCTGTTCATGTACTTGGTGTACCGATTCCTAGCTGCATCATCTTTAAAAACCCTGTCACTTTAAACATAGGAAGTTAACATAAAGGGTAAAGTATATTATAGGAATTTGAACAGATGACAAAAGTTAACATTTAAACAGAAATATCTGCTCTGTTGTTCATTGCATCCTAGTTAAATTATTGCGAGTTCTTTGTTTCATGCTTTTTAATTAATTTGTCTTCCCCTCATGGAAGAAGAAAATTTTCTTTCCTTAGATGTTTAATTGAAACCTACTGTGTAGGACTGAACACTGAAATATACTGCCAATAATATTTTCGTTGTTAATAACTGAAGCTTTTCTTTTTCATTATTTCATTCAGTAGTCTTTCACAGCATAAAAGTTATTCATACGTAATATACAATGATCAGAAATTGGTTCTGTGTCGTAAGTATATACCTTATCTTTGAAATCTGTTCTTAAAGACATAAGTATGCACCCACTTGTAGATTAACAGCTAAGCTATTTTACCCAGACACTTTAATGACAAGTTATCATGTCACATAAAGTTATTATTATTAAGCATTAAAGATACAATGATCTGGAGTCTTGTGTCCAGATCTGGGCTCCTCAGTACAGGAAGGACAGGGAACTACTGGAAAGAGTCCAACAAAAAAGGTGATGAGGGGCCTGGAGCCATCTCCCTTATGAGGAAAGGCTGAGAAATCTGGACTTGTTCAGCCTGAAGGAGAGGTGACCGAAGGGGGATCGATCTTTCAACTGTTCCCTGTGACAGGACAAGGGGCAACAGGCAGAAACTAAAACATAGGAAGCTCCATATGAACCTAAAGAAAAACTTTTTGCTTGAGGGTGACAGAGCAAGTGGAGCAGGCTGCCTATAGAAATTGTGGAGTCTCCTTCTCTGGGGATATTAAAACATGCCTGGATGGTTTTCTGTGTAACTTGCTGTAGGGAACCTGCTTTAGCAGGGGGTTGGGCTAGGTGATCTCCAGATATCCCTTCCAGCACCTATGATTCTGTGGCTTATGGATATGTACTCATAATGTTGTTTATCTACTCAAAGCACAGCAATAAGTGTAGCAACCAGTTTCCCAGAAGAACTGTAGAGGTTTTAATGTTGTATAATGTTTGTCCTTGCTTTGGACTAATGGCAAATGTTCCCATAATTGTCTGTTAGAGATAAAAAGGCATGAAATTCAGTTTTTTTTCTGGCAAAGTAGTGCAGCTCTAAAAAGAATTTGAACAGAACTCATAATTTGTAGATGTGTGTTGAATTAAGCAATATTAGAAATACTATATACAGTATTGATCTGATGGTTATAATTATGTTAATAGTTTAAATAGTGCATAAACATTGTGGTTTCATTTCTTTAGTGCTTCAAATTCTGCTAGTCTACTTACTATTCAGTAGGACAGAAGTAGAACAAAACAGTTTTCTATAGAGAAATAGAAAAATGTATTATCTACTGTATTTCCTAAATGAATATCATTATTACTTCACTGACAGTGGCAAGTTTGTCAAATTGCACAACAAAAGATTAAATCTAACTTATTAATGACTCTACAAGAAAATGAACAGCAAAAGGGTGACTGTCATTTCTTTGCAATGGTAATGACATCAGATTTCTCTTGCTTTGTAGTTCAAAGCAATAAGGAAAAAAATACAGCATATATTTGCCATAGTAAGTTTGATGCTGTATTGCATTAGGGTCGAATAAGCCTCAATGAAGTATATTGTCTGATTTTTTTATTTTTTTTATTTTTTAACACTTGATCAGGTAAAAATGCTGCAGGCAGAAAGATGTTCATAACTGTCTTTGGGAAAATGTCAGACTTCAAAAGTGAATTTTGGGGGAACCACAGGAAGCAGAAAATAAATACATTTTGTTTCAGTGAGGCATCTGGCTTTTCAGTGTCTGTCTTCATGCAAAATGCCTGAGATTATATCCCGTTCCCAGGTGATTCCTTTTGAGGAAGACGATATGGAGTAGGAAGATAAATTTAACTTCATCAGATCTTCCTCATCAAACTCTGAAATATTAACCAGCTCTGTAACATGCCTGCTCTTCAGGAGCTCCTTTGCAGCCCCTTAAATACAACTGTAGAAGAGTTTTGCAGTGCATGAGGAAGATGCTGAAGAAAATAAAATGAAATTAATACATATATTTAATATCTAGTCCTTAGTCCTGTTGTAAAATATTACTAAAGAAAACAAGTAAATAGATTTACAATAAATTTAAAACTCATGATTCCTTTAGGAGTGTTTGTTTGTAGTTGTAGCACATCCCATAGTCCTCAGAAACTGGAGAATGACTTGACTAGATCTGAAACACTTTATAGTCTGCCTTGGATAAATTTTTCATGACTTATTCAGCTAAGGGGTTCATTTTATTGTCAGTCAAGTTGCAATTTGTTCTTTCATGTTGAAGTTTCTGGAGGAGGGTTCCAGGCATTTAAGTTCTTCCACCACCACTAATCAAAACAGGTGAGCAGAGCAATTTTAAGCTAGCTATCCCTAGCTATATGATTTTACGAATTGTAGGGTTTGCATTAAAACTTGTTCAAACTGTGAATTGACCATAACTGATGGGAAACTTAATCTATTTCATATGATAGCTAAAACAGTAGCCAGAACCTAAAGTGTTGCCAATATCCAAAACTCAGACAAATTAAATCATGTATATGTCAATGTAGCACCCAGGTATCCCTCTCTGGATGGGTTAATATGACTGTCTCTGAAAAAGATATGATACAGATAATCAAAGCCAGAGTTAAGAATTAAGAGTGCAGGATTGAGGAAAAACTAGTAGAGAAGTTTTAGATAAAATACTGAATGAAGGTATAGCACGAAGAATTTAATCATTCTTTTGTACTTGACTTGTGGTATACTTTGAGCAAAAAAAAATGGTCGCCTTTAGTGTCATTTAACTGGTATCAGGTGGGGCCCTTAGGGTGACCCAGAAGACTATTTGATTTAACCTTAGAAATTGGTTGGATATATTGTGGCAGAGCTAAAAAAAAAAAAAAAAAGTTTGTATAATGTGCAATTATTTTGTAATGCTTCAGGAAATGCTGTTCTTTGTCAGTTTCTTCGTTTTTCTTTTATTTATGTTCTAGGTTCATCCACTGATAGAAAATTTGATGATGATGCTAAAGGGGTAGTAACAATGAGAAAGATACATATGGGCCTTATACAGTTGTAATGTACTCACTGAGAACTGGAAGAAAGAAAAATCTAAACTGCCTTCACTGATCATTGGGGCAAGATCTCATTAATCTTAAGCGTGACAAGTTGAAAACATTATCAGCTTCATATAATGAAAAGCATTAGAGAGATAGGCAGGAGTGTGTTCAGACATGCACACTCCTGCATTAGTTGCAATTATATTTGCAGTACAGAAGTACAGGAGGGACACAGTTGAAAAGGAAAAAATCTAATTTATATAGACTGAAAACAAAATACTGGAATTGGTTTCCTGAAACAGAGACATGAGTGCAAGCAGAAAAAATAGGAAATATTTTTTTTTTACCCCCATTTAAATTCTGTACTAAGGAGTTCTGAGCTGAACACCAACTATTTTCACACCTTTGCCAAGGCAGGGTTAGGGTTAACAAGCAGGAGGAGAATGGCACACTGGCCTTATAGAGTAGTTATAGTTATGACTATGCTTTAATAATATTCTCATAAATAGATTTGCTGACTTCTGAAACGCTTGATCCAAAGCTTTCTAAATTCATTGATAGGATTTCCTTTGACTGTTTGGGATATACAACCTGTTCTAGGAATTAGCTGAGGATGTAGAGGATGCTAACTGCATTCTTCTATATTCATTCATTTTGGGTTTTTCATTACTCTTAAAGATGCTTTAATTCTACAGAGAGATAAAATGTGATGTTTTTGAAGTCAGACAAGATTTAACGTCAATATAGTTTTACTTCAGTATTCAGTAAAATAAATCAAGTTGTTTAATTTTTAAACCAAATAAACCAAATACACCAAATACCTAGAGATTAATAAGCCTAGGAAAAATTATGACTATAATGCTGTTTATACGATTTTAACAATGAAATATGTAGTTTTTTAGTATTTCTGGTGAGAGAAACAATTTAATGTTCTTAAATGCTTAGGCAGGTTAAGAAATGAAATGCAAATATACTCTTCTTAAGAGTGCGTTTCTGTCTAAACTGAAGTGAAAAAGCCAGTACATTGAGTTCTCTTCAGATTTACACAACGAATAATATGGAAAACAGCATTCCCAGTGCATTTGTTCTTTCTTTTCCAGCTCATTTACTTTTCATCTATAATCCTATTTGGAGCTTCTATTACACGGTGAATGGTTTTCCAATTTATGCTACATTAATTCATATTTTACTTACTGTCAGTAATAAGAATACATTTTTTTACCTTTAAAGCTTAATTTTTATTGTTGTAATTAGGTCCATATTTTAACTCCATTTGGTTTTATAAGAATTTTAATTCTGTGTGTAGTAGAGGAATTAAACTACTGTGTGTAGTTTAAACAATTATTCTGGGACAGAATCAAAAGACCTCAGATTTCTACAAGAATAGCGAGAGATTTAACTCAGTTTGTTTCATCCAAATCTTCTGTTTTGAATGGAAGCCTCTCTGTGAGGTAGGACTTGTTCCACTAATGGCTTTGACTTCAAGTAATGGTTGTATTCAGGAGAAAATCTGGGAACTTGTGTTCCCAGCATATTGTGTGAAGACATACATGAATGCATATATACAAACACATTACTAGTAGCTAATACCCTCACTATCCACCACACACTACGCATTTGCCAAATCTTCCCTCCTGTGGATAACTTTCATGTCTTGCATGCACTGTTTATTTTTGTCGATAGCCCTTTTTGTGCTCATGGTGACACAGGAGCTGTAAGTATGAGTTACACAGTTCTCTTTGTTCCCTTGTGTTATTTTTGGCTTTTTTTTTTTTAAAAAAAAAAAAAAAAAAAAGAACTTTTTACTCTATTTTTACCAAAAGTGTTATCATAGAATCATAGAGTCATTGGCTTAGGTAGGAGTAGACCTCAAAGCCCACCCAGTCCCAACCCCTTGCTGTGTGCTGGGCTGCCATCCACCAGCTCAGGCTGCCCAGGGCCACATCCAACCCAGACTTGAGCACCTCCAGGAATGGGGCATCCACTGCTCTTCAGGCAGCTGTGCCACCCTCTGAGCAAAGATTTTCTGCTTGACACCTAACCTAAATCTCCCCCCCTTTTAGTTTAAAACCATCCCCCCCTTGTCCTATTGCTATCACATCTTGTAGAGTTGGTCCCCTTTCTGCTTGCAAGCTCACTTCAGATACTGGGAGGCTGCAATGAGCCTTCCTGGAGCCTTCTCTTCTCCAAGCTCTATCAGCTTCTAGACTGCAATAAGTGTAAGCTCAGAAGGAGATGAAAAATAATTACACAATGACATGAATTTGGTTTTTGACATGATGTGGTAATTTTTAAAATCTCTTTAAACACAGGTTTAAATTTGCCAGTAAGTCCAAGGGAGAGTCAGGAAAATTAACAACAAGGTAGCGGATTTGCAAACAAAGAAATTCAAAACGCTTCTGATTCAAAATACTATTCAAAATATTTTGCTATATCTATCTAAAGTGAGATCTTTTGTTTTTAATTTACTTTTTATTTTATGCAAAACTAAAATTTTCCAAAAATTCTGAGCCAAGCAGAAGAGCAACAGCAGTAAGCTAGTCTTGCAAACTGTTTGCACAGATGCACATTTCTGCTGCTTTGGAGATGCGTATAATAATGTTTGGGAGACAGATTTGTTTTCATTTTGCTGCAGAGTGTTCATTCTGTTTTCAATTGTGAGTGACTGTGGGAATAACGTAACAGTATTATTTAAAGTTTGGGAAAGTAATTCTGCTAACAAATTAAATTTACTGAACATTGAGAATTCTGACATTTTACTTTTTAGTGGTGGATCTCCTAGCAGAGATATGTTTTCTTCTGTCACTGAAATAACTTGTCCAAACAAGTAATTTGAAACATTTGGAACTCAGACGTAGCAGTTTTTACCCAATTTATTGCATATATCCTTGCACATTTCTTTTCCATTGTCTATTTAATGAGGTTTTTTTGTTTTTTTTTTTTTTTCAAGGTTGTCTTTCCAGGTTTTCTTATCTTTATCTTCTGTCATTCTTTCTGATTTTTAAAGTCTCTTCTCTCATGCTTTTTCAGACACTTTTAACTCTTTTGTAATGAGGTTTTTGGTCACTCATCACCAGAAATACTGTCATTTATACTGTGATTTAAAACAAACAAACAAACAAACAAAAAAAACACTACACAAATGAGTATAAGTAATGCCTTTATGAGAATTTAGAGATGAAAATGAAAGCTAATCTAATTTTGGATTTTAACAGTAGCTTAAGAAAGTAGAAAATCTGAGGCAAAACAAAAATTACCCTGATAATTGATACTGAGGATTGTTGTGTCTTAAAAATCACACAGTAATCATTAGAAAAAAACAAGGCAGATCCAAGACTTATTTTCACATCCACTGAAGAACATTTTCTCAAAATCATAATAATAAAATCCAAACCTGTTAACTGGGAAGTATCTAGTTCTATTAAATAAAACCAAAAAGAAAACCAACGAAACAAAAAACTCTAAAGTGAAGCTTCTCATGTTTCTGGAAGATTTTGACTGATTTTTTTTCTTCAAAATTCCAGAGAAAATGTTTCTGCAGTTGATGATTACATTATCAGAATGCAATTTATTGTCATTGTGTAAGAGATCAGTGAAACGTTTTCATTTAAACTTAAATCTTCAACACTTCCTTAGAATTCATACACAGGAATTGAAGATACCATACTGTATTTAATGCAAGCCACCATTGCTTTTAGCTTTGTTTAGAATGAGTTTTTTCTTGTCACTGTTATTTATCTTGATAGGACTTAAAATTTAAAACAGTCTCTATGATAGCCTTTAATTGGAAGTGTAATGCTGTGCCAGTTGGGCTCACTTTCCATTACAGTGCTTCATTTCTATCTAAGTGGGATTCCCCTTTGGACACCCATGGCTTTTCTGCGTGTTCTGCTCTGTAAACTCTTAACACTTGTTTCTTGTTCAGATGTTCTCCTGTTGTTGTATTAGAGAGTTTGTAAATCCAGATAAAATTGTACAAACTCAGCTACTTACATGCAATAGCTATCCAAAATGGGGAACTAAACCAGTAAGAAGAAAAAGAAAGCTAGACATTATTTATTTGGAGACAAACATTCAGAACTGAGCAAAGACAAAACTACACTTAAGTCTTTAATTCCTGTAAACTTTTAGTACCCTTAAAATAATTCGAGGTTTTTATATGCAATTCAAAGGTAATCTCATTATGTGAGAAGCATAAGCATCTGAAAAGTGAAAAATTGCTTATTATTACAAATATTATTTACAGAATTTTGGCAGCTTCACTAATGTTCACAGACATTTTGTGGAAACTTATAGTTTCTTTTAAAATTATTTAAGAGGCAGACATGTTTCTAATCACAATTTTTTAAAAAGAACTATCAGTTTCTTGTTAGTTGAAAAAAGTTCCAGGTTCATTCCAAAAATATTGAACAACAAAGTTTATATCAGATGAACGATTCTGCATTAAAAAGCTGAGGTAGAAGTGTGTGTTCACCACATTTTATCAGTGTTTGGGAAAATGCAATTTTAATTTCATCCAGTAAAGTATTCTGCTACCTCTATTTATTAGGTTTTGGGTTCCGTTTTAACGTAAAAACTTATGTCTCCTGAAAAAGTGTATGCAAAACTAAATGAAAACTGTTGACCCAACCTGACTCATTTGCTCTTCTTTATGGAAGTTGTGGAGATAAGAAAGAGAAACTGTGGTTTAAAACTCCTGTGCAGCAATGGCTGAGCTCCAATATGGCAAGAAGGATTATTGAGCAGTTTGACAGTTTACTTTTTTCTTCTGTCCCTTCTCGTTGTTTAAAGGCTGAGGTGATCAGAAAAGAGTCTGGATTTTCCAGTGCTGATGTGAGCCGGACAGGTTCCTATACAACAACTGCTTTGGAGGCCTCTTGACCAGCACTGGTCTTGCACCTATGCAATCAGATGTATTCAAGCTGCAGCCAGAGCTAGAGCCCCAGGGCAGCATATATTCCGCCAATGAGTTTCTCAGGTAAGAAGTCCATTGTCCACCCTGCAAACATATATAATGACAACCTACTGCGGTAATCCAACTGTGCTGGTTTGTCCAAATGTGCCTGGACATCTTCAGGCAAGCAGATATCAAGGTCAGTTGTCTCTCTGAGCTTTCATTGGAATGTCCTTTCCACTATGAATGACTGAACTATGCAATAAGAAACCTAAGAAGAAAAAAAAAGACACTTCCTTAGTACTTGCCAGAATTATGCTTTTTTCAGTATAAAGCTGTGAGCATGCATTTCATGCAGTGGGTTGTAGAGAAGGATTTGTAAGACCACAAAACTTCTCATGTACTGTTATGACAATTGGCTAACTGTGGATTTTTTTTTTTCTCTGCCTCTCCACTGTCTTTCTAGATCTTGCTAGATATTGTTTCCTCAGCTAGGCCTGGTTTTCCTACTGGAGAGGGTTAGATGACAGTGTAGTTAAAGTGTCAGATTCATTTGCTAGAAGGCTGCCGGCAAGACACAGCTTTAAGGAGATGGCTGTCATTGATATATTCTGATATTTTTTCTCATTTCCTGCTGATCGTTCTTTGTTAATTTCTGAATTATCCTCCTTGATCTCAAGTAATTTTTACAGAAACAGTCTTTAATTTTGTTTGACTCATTGGTTGATATAATTATATACCTCTCAGTCAGCTATACTACAGATGTGTGCTGGTAGGCTTGTGCTACATTTATACCACCTGTTCTTTCAGAACGTGCCTTTGTCCAATTCTGTGGCTATTTCATTAGAGTTATCAGGAGCTGAAATTAATTAGTATCTGCTAGCTGATGCTTACTTTTCTCACATGAGATGGGTGAGCTATGTCAATCCTGTCCGTAGTCAGAAATGGCCACAGCCAAATTTGGTACATTTGCTGGCAAAAAATAGAACAGAAGAACAAAAGAATTGAAGAGTAATAAAGTCTGAAGTAAATTGACAAAAATCTAAATGTGATTTGATGTTTTAAGAAAATCTTGAAAATCTCTTCCAGATACCTTGCTAACTTCTCATTTCCACAAGTGAAGAGGCAGTCAGTAAGGCAAAGGTTCACCACAGAACTTGAGTTTATTCTGTTTCTTTGGAAGGGCGATCATACTTTTTGCAGGTCTTTCTGTTATTTAAAAATGTTCATTAATAATGCTTCTTTAAAGAAAACTTGCTTAATTACATATTTATAAGCCAGTCTGAATGTAATAAGTGTTTCACACAGTCACAAATTTTGGTTTCTGTCACTACGTTTTTAAAATTGAAATTCCATTAACAGTCATTTTTTTTTCTGCTCCTAGAATAATACTGAAGACAGGCTGTAAAGTGTGGAATGTGTTTACTAAATACATAGAAATTGTAACAAGCAGTTAATTATTCTCAGTTTGTTTGTGAAACTGTGTATGAGGCTTCTTCCTCCTCCATACCAGTAACTTTACCTGATATTGGGTTGTTTTACATCATTTCTACGTAAGTCATACTAAAAATGTAATTTTCTTTTAGTGTTGTATGAACAATCACTTATTTACTGTGTCACAAGCATTTACTTTCCAAACCAGAATTTAATAGACATTAAATCAGTTAATATCTATTTACCAATCATTGAAAATTTACTGCTTAGGATTGAGCACTGGCCATTGTAAAGTAACCATCTTCTGATGTTGACTGCTATCTGATTTCTAATCTTGCCTCCTACAAAGGTTATGATGAAATAACTTCCACATTTTCTGGACTCCTCAAATTTCCTAGGCTGCAGCAAGTGGAGGTTTTGTATTTACAAAGGCAATCAGAAGCCTTGCTAATTAGTTATTTTCTACAGAGGATAGAGATGTACTGAGATTCAGCATTATATAGCACATCTTGAAGACTTTAGATCTGAAGATTTTGAAATTATGTAACACTGATAGAAAGTACCATTCACTTTTTCTTAATGAGCTCATTAAATAGGTCTGGATGACTTATATGGAAGAATCTGAGGACAAAATGTCTGACTATTATATTGTTATTATATTGTTCTTTATCCTTCTGTAGCCCAGTACATGGGCTAACTATTATGAGCAGCAAACCATCAGTTTTGTGTTTATATGACAGCGTTGGGTCTCAGAACTCCTCAGGGCTTTCCTTGTTCTGAATTTATTGGTGTCTGCTTTCACAGTTTTCTAGTGTCCAAATTACAGTAGCTTAAACCATTTTAGCTTACTCTCTGTGGTAACTATTTAGACAATTAGTAAAAAAAAATAATTAGTTAAAAAATAATCAATTTCCTAAAAGAGCAGATGAATGCTGCTTGGTGAATGAATGCAGGTGAAGTGGATTACTGTGTGACAAATCAATATGAGAGTGGGGAAAACAAGTTGCAGGCTGAGTAAAGATTAAAAAAAGAAAAGGAAAAAAAAAAAGAGGAGTAATGGAGATCAGAAGGTTGCAGGTAAAAATAGAAGAACTGTGTGCATCTTTTGGATGTGAATTGGCTTTATTTGTTCTCCCTGTTAACAGGGAGAATGCCTTTCAGTCAGGTATTTGGGGCTGGTTCCATATGTTAAATCTACATGATTCCCTAGAATTTATGAGGAGCTCTGTGAGAACTTTGTGAAACTGGAAGGTGAAAATAGCAGCTTGGGAGTGTTTTGGTTAATTCTCTTTCTGAGGTGGCTCTACAAATAGCACTTGGAGCAGATTCCAGGTTCTAAGATATATCTATAGCTCTTGCTCTATCAGAGTTCTTGGAGTAATAGAAAAACAAAACATCTTTTATCACTTTGCACCAGCACTCTTACTTCAGAAAAAATATAGAAAGGCTTTTGGGTTTTCTTAAAACAAAAAATCTTACATTTATTTCATTGTCTGCTGGTGATCCTTCATTGTAATCAAAGTCATTCTAAATAGAAAGCAATATAAATAAGTTTTGAGAATCAGAAAGGCATGTGATACTTGCTAATATTTTCTATTATCTATGATAATATTCATTAGAAATATCCATTTCTACATTCTACATATCTAGATTAAAACTTGTATTTATTTAGCATAGATTCGATCAGCTCAAAAGAATTAAAAAAATAATAAAAAAAAAAAGTTTCTACACAGCACAGACTTCATTTCAAACGATTTCATTGTGCAAACATTAAAGTTTAGCATTAATCTCCTAAGTACTTTAATATCTCGGATGTTTCCCAAACCGTGCATATGCCTTGTAAAACTGTAAGAACACTGTAAGAAGTTTGATTTCATACTAATTGTACTGAAAGTATGTTTTGAAGGAGCTATTTTCTGATGAGGATATTATCTTTTCATTTAATCTCCCCCAAATCCAGAACTGGAAAGTTCTCTGTTTTGTTAGGGAAATACTTTATATTTGGATATTAAGATATTTCCCTTATATTGATGTTTAACTGTTAAGTTGGTGGAGAAAAACTATTTTTTTTTTTTTTTTTTTTTTTTTTTTTTCATAGAACGATAGAATACCCTGCGTTGGCAGGGACCCACGAGGATCAATGAGCCCAATTCCTGGTTCTGCACAGGAGGACAACGCAAAATTCAAGCCCTATTCCCAGCCATCTTTTGGTGAAGAACCTGTTTCTGATTTTTCACCGCCCTCCCCCTCTGCTGCCCTTCCGCTGACGCAGCTCCAAGCCGTTCTTTCGGCCCCGTCGCTGCCACGGAGAGCAGAGCTCAGCGCTGCCCCTCTGCTCCCTGTGAGGAGCTGCAGCTACTATAAGGGCTTCCCTCAGCTCCTCTGCTCTGGGCTGAGCAAACCCAGGGACCTCAGCCGCTCCACGTATGTCATGGCCTCGAGACCCTTTACCATATTTGTAGACTTTCTTTGGACGCTCTAGAATAGCTTTGTGTCCTTTTTACGTTGTGGTGCCCAGATTGCACCACACTGCTCTTGAAGTGGTCCACAGCAGAGCTCCTCCCCTTGCACAATGGCAGTGCTGTGCCTGGTGCAGCCCCAGGCGCAGTTGGTCCTTCAATTTGCCAGGGCACACTGCTGGCTCAGCTTCAATTTGCTGCTGACCTGGACACCCCAGACCTCTTTCTGTCAGGCTGCTCTCCATCCTGTCATTCACCCAGTCTACACATACATACCCAGGGTTTCCCTATTTCAGGTGCAGAATTTGATATCCTTTTTAAAGTTCACGTAGTTGGTGATTGCTCAGTCCTCCAGTTCGTCAGGGTCCCTCTGCAAGGCCATTCTTACCCCTGAGGAAGTCAACAGCTCCTCCTAGTTTAGGATCATCTGCAAACTGATTTAGTATGCCTTCAAGTCTTGCATCTAAGTCATTTATGAAAACACTGAACTTTGATTTAGTTTACTACCTTTTGCGTTAATGTTATGGGATTTTTTTCCTTCATTAGCGTTAACTGCAGTGCTCACGCAATATTGTTGATCAATAAGTTAGGTTTGGTTTTAACCTCTCAATTGATTTTACTGATTTATTTTAGTAAGAGAGGATGAGTGGTAAGGAAACTTACCCATAATCCTTTTTAACATAATGCATTTATATCTCAGTCCTCTTTCAAGTTAACTATTGAATTAGTTCCACTTAATTGGAAGGAGATGGTATGTAATTACCTTCCACCTCAAAGCCAAGAATCCTGTCAATACTTGTTAAAAATGGATCGATTTGTAGTTATTGTGATTGTTTGACATTGTTCTATTTAGTAGAAGCAGTTGCATTCCAATTTGGTAATTAAAATCTAGAGAGGTCATAAGTTATTATTAATGACAAGCTTTTGTGAAGATGCACTCAAAATGGATTCTTGATTAACTAGTTGAGAATTCCCTCAGAAATGTGAGTTAGGTGGTTTTCATGATAACTTTTTCCCAGTTTTTAAAAAAAAGAGAGTAAGTTTTATTAAAACTTAATGTTTCCAAAAAGCTGTAGATTAGGAGAAAAATGAGATGCTAAGTGTATGGTATACTGCTGTTTTAATGAATGCTATTCTGTTAGCATATAAAATGTTATAATATTGCTGTTAAAATTAATTTTAGCATTCAATTTAATGGTTTTTGATAGTAAGATAAGTCTATTTTTTCAATTCTTTCAGTTGTTTCACATGTTGATAATAACTGCCTCTACAAAAACTGAAGGAAGAACTACTACTTTTTATTTTCTTCTGCTTAAGCAGATTTCTGTTCATATGAGAAAGGCAAAAATGTAAAACTTCTTGTCCTTGTTTGAAAATCTGCTTGGGTTTCTAGTTTTAGGCAAAATATTTAGAAAATTTTCATCAAATTTACTTGAGTGGAAAGGCTGATTGAGAAATCTTAATTTCACTTAGATTACATATATTTTGACTTGACTTAAATAAATTAGGCTTCACAAGGTAAGTTCATTTTGATGCAAGTTTTCTTTATAATTTTTTTAAGAACTGCTTATTTATTAAAGTAACTTCGAAAACCAATCTTAGTGCCTGGTTCTGTTTTGTTTGTTCTCATTCTACTTTTAAGTTTCTCTGCAGAATTTCCCTACTGCTTTAAGAAGTAATTGCCCATCCTTCTGTTTTTCTGACACCTTCTCTATTTTCACTGGTTTATCTATTCTTTGTCTTTCCTCCTCCTCTTTCTAGACCTCAATTCTTCTTTTTGCTTTCAGGCTTGTTGCAGTTCAGTATTTGAAGCGTCTGTGCTTTTGTCTTCCTCAGAAGTCTTTTGTTCCAGAGTTGTCTTTTCACCTCTTTCACATGCCTAGGAAAACTGTGTTCTTACTGTTAATTAACAAGAAGGCTGACTTCTTGTATTTTCAAGAGGGCCTACATATCTATACTTAGCCGCACGCTTGTGTTTTGTTTTTTTTTTTTTAAAAAAAAAAGGCAAAAAAGCCTCACTTTTTGTTAAATCTTCATTGTAACACTGCTTTTTATTTACTAAAAATACTAGGATAATATCCTTAATGAGCTCTAAAAATTGGACTTTAAAAACAAAACAAAAACATAACATATACTTCCACTGGAAACAGAACTAATGGTTTTCTAGTTTTCACAGTGTTTTGCTTTGAGCTAACACTGTCTGTTAACTTTTGCAATAATCTTCTTTTCCTCTTATTTCTACTTCCCTTGTGTTTGGGCATCTAAGGCATTTGATTAGTACCATTTTCCTGCTCTGAACATACTGAGTTGATTCAGTCTTCTCTCCCAGGATTAGTTTATGGACTACCTGAGTATCAGTTTTTATTCCTATACTTTTTTAAACCTCAGTTTGAATCTTGGATTCACATGTAAAAGCTTTGTCAAAACAAGTGTGTTTTACTAGTAAATTATGGATTCAACAAATCAATGCTATTCAAATATTTTCAAAATGAAAACATTCACAAATAGACACTTCAAGTTGTTAAACTACTTATTACATCAAGCTTAATAAAAGCTCACACGAAGCAAGCTTCCTACAGCATGAGATAATTAAGGTAACAAAATTTGAATCATTTTAAAGATTCAATTTCAGAAAATATTGATACATATCAGTTAAAGTATTAGATACATTTCTTGGTTATGTAGAAACTAAAATAGCTATTACATATAATCTTATAATAATTGACTTATTTTGACTGTGATACCTGGAGATTTGTGAATTTAGCAGTCTCAACTTCACAACTATTAAATGGATAGCAGCATTGTTGCTCTTGTTGAAATAAAATTTTGCATTAGTATAATATACTACTTGTGTTGTTCTCTAGGTACAATTCTAGTTCTTTACAGTTTTTTTCCTTGACATTTAGTTAACCAACAATCTGCTTTTTAATTTCATTAATTGCTTGGGATTTCAGTCTATCTCCTGGTTGATGAAGAAGTGTTTTTCAAACCAAATAGGTTGCAAGCATTTTGATTTTTCTTCATGGAATACAGTATTGGATATCAGGAAGAAAACAATTTGTGTAATTGATTTTTCTTCTGCTTTTGATAACTTCCAGTGGATTTTGTTACAGAAAGTGAGATTAACAAATGAGACATTAACATATGTACCAAATTCTGATGAGCACCAACTAGTTTGAATCACTGCAGAATTGTATGGAAAGGTTAGGTATCAGCGAATGTGCTGTGATGTTCGTTAGGTATGGTTGTGTCTACTCTTGCTCAAAAGAGATTGGACTAGTTTAATCTGGGTCTTCCTATTAATTTCCATTGAACATCAGGAAGCCATTGCTCCCCCAATCTCTTGGCTGCACAGAAAATCTCAAAAATATAAATCTAAAATATTTAATAAAGCCTGTTTTGTTAATTAATATAAGCCACTTTTAAAATTTATATGTAATTTGTTAGTAAGTAATTACTCATTTGTTGAACAGCAGGACAGCACAACTCACAGCTTGGCAACAGGGATTAGTTAAAAGGGCAAATAAGCTGACTGCACTTCTCATAAAATTGCGTAAACTTGTTAGATGCCAAGATCTGAACAACATTATTGTCTTTAAATAATGGTTAAGAACATCACTGATAAATTGAACTGCATTTTTCAAGGCATATGTAATAGCGGAAAGGTTACCAAGATGTGGCATGTTGAACACTGCAGGTAATCCCTAAGGCCACGTTTGCAATTCTCCTTCTTGTTAGATCCAGTTCTCAAAACAGCTGAGCAAGCAAATCCAGAAGGTACATGTACCTTTCCTATAGCTTTGTTTTCTGGTTTAAACAGTTGTTAAAGATGGTTAGCTGTGGAACATAATAGTGTGTGTAACATGTCTAAGGTTTACATGCACTATATGACTGGAGGATCATGCTTTTTATTGATTGTTATTGAAAATGCTGTTTAGATTATTCTGTCTTTGGCTTTGCCTGATTACTCCATTTCAATTCATGATTTTCTCTGGCAACCACAGAAGTAAAATGATGGGAGTGGAAAACTCAGAATTCTCATTAGCAACAATGTCAGTCAGAAGTTAATGTTAAAAAATCACTGCTTAAATGGCAACCCCATTTAACTGATATGGATGAAGGGCTTGTTTGACATAGAATCTCAGCATCAGAAAAAAAATGCCAGGGAACTCTTGTTTCAAAGTGTACTACTTGTGCACAGGGAGTTATGGTTTCTGTTTCTTTGAGCATTCAGCTCTGTGTGGCTCTTGCATGAAGATCAGCTGATTTAGTCTCAGAGAGAGCTCAGTTCCAGCCCTTTGCTTTCTGGTATCTGAGCACCAATAAAGTTTTGATGATGAGCAGAGGAATCCTTTCCCATACCGCTATCTTGAATTATTTGCCACCTTATTTTAATCCATGCAGTTCTCCACAGTTGGATGGCAGTCCTTAGAGAAGTCTAATATGTCGGTTTATCTTCCTCCAGAAGAAAACCAGTGATTTCTTCACTGCTGTCTGCTTTCTTGGTGTTGTGTCTACTAAATTGATGTTCAGGCTCTTCCTGTAACCTTCAACTGATATCTTCAGTCAGTGTATAGACTTCTTTCTGTTTCTTATACTGGTGGAGATGTACATTCTGTGCAAGGTTGCTTTTGTAATGCCTTTTACTGCTGGGTCAGCCCTGATGGGCTTACCATACAATGAAGTGCAAATCTGCTTAAACAATGCAAATCGATTTCTTGACCGAGTAAAAAAGAACTCCTGTGTCAGTCTAACTATACATTTTTTTTCTTCTATTTCTACAGTTACAGAACTTCTCCCAGAGAATACAGGAATTTAGTCATCTTGAAATCAGAGCTAGTTCATTTATGCAAATTGTGTTTTACTATTGAAAATCAGATACCTTGAATACAGTCTCTATAGCTGTAGTTCAAGTAAGTAATAAATAGATACCTCTTTAAACTGCTGGCATCATTTGTTAACAGGCCTTGAAAATCTTTCTGTTCCTATATCAGTCACTTGCAATGTATGTGATGCAAAATCAGCATTGCATTTTTAACAGTGTTTCTACATCTGATGCACGAGCTCCTTATAAATTAATTTTGTGAGCATCTACCAAAACCCTATGAGGAAAGAGTTCTTTATAAATTCTGGTTACTTAGTAATTCTCCTGTGTGATCATGTTACTTTCTTATCTCATGTTTGCAAGCTATCAGGCAATAAATTCTGTCAATAAGTTAACGATACACAGTAGACTTGCACAGCATGCACCAAAATTTTTTAGTCATAAAACAATGTTAAATTAAGTTAAATATTATTCAAAGATATGCCGGGTTGAAAGTCGCTGCTTCACGGAAGTCATGTTTCATTAAGCTGTGGGTTTGCAAAGTTCTGACATTCTGAAGAAGTCTTTGAGAGATGTGTGCAAACGCTGACTTTTTTCAGAGATACTTCTCAACAAATACTAGACAGTAAAAAGTAATTCTTTTTACAGTGAGAGTTTGGATAGCAGCATAGCCCATGAACAAATCTATATGCTTTTGTGTGCTTTACTGTGCTACTCTGGCAGATATTTGTTCACCTACAGAAAAGAAATGGCAGTGTGGTGATGGCTCCTCTGCTCCAGCTGGAAAGTTGTGTGTTTTCACCAACCAGTGCGAAAGCAGCAGTGATGAGAGACAAGGTAATTCTCAGTGGGCTTAATTGTAAGCGTGATGCAATTTGATAACATAATGTAGCAGCAGTGGGAACTGGGGGGGGATTCTTCATATAAGAAAGAATTTGAGAATTATTCTTTCTCCTTTTCCTTTTTCTAGTGTCTCAATTTTTTCCTTGATTTATTTTTTGATGATTCAGTTTTATCTTACATGCTGTGACTTATTTGTAAATCTTTATCCTGATGTTACATAGCAAAGTGAGTGTTTCCCCATCAGTTTACAATTCAAAGGATATTTTACTTTTGGTCTATTTTATATTATTATCAGAGTTCACTAATCATTATAAATCACATTGCAACTTCATCTTTTAAAGTCACGCTATGACGTCCAACTTCATAACTTTCATATTCACATCAAGTTATGGCAACAGTTAATTATAGAGGGGAAGAAAGATGCAATTCACAGAAGCATTCTACAGTCAAGTTAAGGTGCATACTAGCTGATTCATCAACCAACATTTTATTGATGCTTTTAAACTTCAGCTCTTGAAGTGGCGGAAGCATATCAGTGATTCATCAAAAACATAAATGTGGTTGAAGCATATCTGTTTCACATTACATGAAGTGCACAAAATAATGTTCAGGATTCTCTTAGAAATTTTCAAATAGACAGAAAACATCAAGATGCACAAAACAGTGAGAGCAATGTCTTTTTCAGTAAGAAAATCCTTGATTGTTCATGATTGTTTTTTAAGGGAATGTTTGCTTTCACAGAAGATCTAACATAAAAATATTTTCTGAAAGACATATGCCAAAAAAAAGGTCAAAAGATTAGAAGGTATACTTTTTTTTCTCAGAATTATCCGCAAATAAACATTAAAAAAATATATATTAAAAAAAATCCAAGTCTGGCAGAAACAAATTATTTTTCAAGGTTTTGTTTCCTATACGTCTACTTATAAAACTTCATTTGCAGATATTCTAAGAGCAAAATATTTTAAGACTGTTTATAGTGAATATTTTTCAGTAAAATTTTAGAAGTTTAAATGAATGAGTAAAAGGGACTGTAGGGCTTATTCCACTTATTTTCCAATGCTGTGACAAAACACAAACCACATCTGAAGACCTAAATAACTATAAAAATGAATCACCTAATATTCCATCTTTGTAATTTTAAGAGCAGAAACATCCTGAAATCTGTGCAGGGTATAGACAGAACAGTAGGGATCTATCTTGAAGATATGATTGCAGTGCAGAAGTTTAAGTAGAAAAATAACTTTGCATTATTCCCAGATCAGAACAGTGTGCGGCAGATGGGCAAACATACAAATTGACACCTTGACCTCTCCCCATGTTCGACAGCAAACTTCTGCCCCAGCACAACCAGACCATTATCTGAGCAGCCACAGAGTCCACAGCCTGTCACTCAGAGTTTCACAGCACTTCCTCATCTCCCTGTTTTAAATGGAATGTGTTTTGGCACTTATTTCTTGCAGACAGCCCATAGGATGCTATTCTGTTTTTACTCGTCTTTGGAGCAACCTTCCCTAGTTGCATTTTAAGTGTTTATCTGTGGTGGTATTCACTGAAACATGGTTAAAAAGCCTGCATAAAAATTAGCCTATGCATATCTTGCTGCATATTCTATAAGCATAATAAAAGATGTGGCCTGGAGGAAGTGCTTTTTTTCCTAGAGAAACCAAAATCAAGCACAGTGAAGGTTTCAAGTTTATGTAGTGAAAACATAAAATATTCATCTCTTGTGGAAATAGAAATGGTATGCTTAACCTGAGATATGTCTATCACTGGGGAATTCAACAGGCATTGTTTCCAGCCAATGGCATTTAGAATGTTTTAGTGCAGCACAATGAAGTTGCAGAATTTGATGGTACGCAATACAGTGTTAACTGTTGTTCTAATTGCAGAGGAACTAAGAACAAGTATCCCAGAACTGATTCTGGACTTCTGTGCCAAGCATATACCAGGATTATATTTTGATAAATGAGAAGCACATTGTCAGAGAAAAGTTCAAGGCATCTGGGCACACAGGACTAACGAATCTGGATTTGATTTGCTGCTCTTTCTCCCAGATATCAGATTAATGCTCTTATCATTTACATATTCCAGTTAACACGTGTGCACAAGTTTACCTTATTTTAAAATTAAATTCCCCAAATCCAGCTAACATAGTGGCTTCCTTTGCATGGCAAGAAGAAGAACTTAAACTTTTAATTAAAATTAGAAATTACAACAAATCCAAGTCCTTCTTTCCAGACCAAATATCGAGGACCCGGTGTGAGCCACTAATTTGCAAGGCAGCATGAGGATAGTCCTGGTATCTAAAGAATCCCACTTAGAAGGCAAAGCCTTACCTTGCCCTTCTTTGCTGCATGTGGGAAAAAGCTGACAAATATTTTCCACATGGTGTATGAAATCTGGATGCACTCCCACATATCTCTCCTTCTGAATTTCTTTCAATTTAGGTTCCTCTGAAAAATGTGATTTTGAAACTGACCTCTGCAAGCCTCTTCATGAAGCGAGTTTCCATCCTGGATGGATTAGAAGAAATGGCAACTCCGGTGTGGGACCACCATATTCTGACCACAATGGGAATGACAGTAGTAAGAATCCTTGCTTTCACTGAAGGAATCATGGGCTTTTACAAGTTATTTACTTCTCTATTATTTGCTTAAATTACTATTTTCTTGATAGAACTATTGGGTTCTGACATGCTGTTTTCCAAGATGAAAATCTGGACATTAGAGCTTTCTAGGTGCTTATAATCAGAGTAGTCTAGAATTCTGTGGGGGATGGGAAAGGTCAAGGAGTGGTTGAAGGGAGGAGGGTGGAAAGAAACAGGTTTCCTGCTCTTGTGGAGGAATAAGTAATCAATCATCAAGAGTCACATTTATCTGCCTGAGTGATCCCTACCTTTTACAGAGATAGCATGTTGTAATGTCACTCATTACACTTACGAATTTTAGAAATTATAATTGAATCCCTTGCCTTGAGATATATTTATATTTCATTTTTGAACACTAAAGCATGTGTATATGTCATTTGTAACTTACTGTTTCAAATATTTTGAGAGAGGGTGATTTTAGAGCTGAGAATAGGAAGAGATTTCATAGCCTATCTGAGCCAGTTTCTCTAAAACTTATTATTATATTTTCACTTTGTTTAAATATTGTCACTCAACAGAGTAAATAATTGACCCTGTCTCCTGAGATATATATCCCTTATGCTTGTTCTTTTGCCAAGTTAACCTTACTTTCCAAAACTAGGCTTCTTTCTTTTGGAGTACTTAAATTTCTTCATAATTTAAATTGACTTGAGGCAAATTTTTAGTTTCAATGCATTTATTCCTGCTTTCCCGAGCTGTTAGAAGTCTTTGTAAAAAAGCGAAGAAAGAGGTTAACAATTTGATGGAGCACTCTATTGTCAAAGAAAATATGTGGGCTTATTATCCAAACTGCTTAATTATCTTCTCTGTGCTATTTTTTTTTTTTGTCTCTTTCTCCTTATCCATCCACTCCCACTCACTTCTCACAAACACAGTAGTAATTTTGAGTCCTCAGAACATGCACAGGGTGGCAGGCAATAAAACATTAGAGAGTATATAAGAATATAACTTACAGAAGACTAAATTATCACTAAAAGATTGATGAGCCTATAGAAGCTCTTGTCCTCACTCTTGAACTATTATGATCTGGGGGTGTGGAAATTTGTACTGTTCTCAAGCAAGTGCTACATCCTATGTACTGCTTAAGATACCAAACAGGTAACAGTTCCACTTAACAATTAATGTGAATTGTAGTCATAGAGGTGAATGCCTGGAAAAGTTGTTGTTACTTTATTAATATTTAATGTACTGGAACCAAATGAATAGGCTCTTTTCAGTGGTGTGCAGCAACAGGACAAAGGGCAACAGGCACAGACTGGCACAAAAGTAGATCCATAAAAACATGAGGAAGAGCTGCTTTACTGTGAGGATGACAGAGCACTGAAAAAGCTGCCTGGAGATGTTATGGAGTCTCTAGAGATATTCAAGACCTGTCTGGATGCTATCCCGTGTACCCTATTGTAGGGGACCTACTTTAGCAAGGGGCTTCAACTATCTGTTCCCAAAAGGTTCATTACAACCCCCATGATTTTGTGATTCTGTGGTATGCTTTTAATAACTTTTTGCTTATAAAGCAAACAAGAACATCTTTAACAATGTAATTTAAAAATTAAACTCTTTTCAAATAAATGTTGGGTTAAAGTGATGTGAATACAAAAATCTGGGTTAACACCAAAACTTTTTCATAAAGTAAAATAAAATTCATTTTAAGTGCATGAGTTAAAAATCAAGTGATTTGCAACATAATGACAGAGCTTGTAATCAAGAAACAAATACAAGATGTGCTCAATGTAACAAAAATCTAATAAAATCTTGGTTGTATCAAAATAAACCAGGCAGAAATATTAGTTAAGCTGAAATTTCTAGAGTCTGTGCATGCTTGGTAGTATGTTGCACCAGAAGGCAGAAAGACCTGGAAGCAATTCCTGCATATGTCCAGTAAAAGTTTACCTTTTATCTTCTAAAAAATTAGCAGACTGTGTAATCTGTTTTATATTTGTTCCTGCTTAAAGATTGGAAAATATATTGTACATTTACAATTGAAGTCCTGCGACAGTGCACAGGAGGGAGGAGTTCCTGCTGTCACAATAAGTAATTGCACACAAATTAGAAGCAAAATCACCTGTTAAATGATTTAACCATTTACTAGTACTCAGTGGGCTCTCTTTATCTTTGTCTGTTCACACGGTTCTTTTAGTTCATCGATAATGTAGTTGAAAAATATAGTGAAAGACACTTCAAAAATCAAAACCAACAAAATTTTATGAATTGAAAACTCTTATCCATGTATATCCATGCACTTTGAATATTTTGAATTGCTGTTCAAAGAATTTCTTCTCTGTGACAAAATCTGTGGTAGGTGGAATCTGATTTATTTATTTCCAGTTCATGTTTATTTATTTATTTATTTATTTATTTATTTAGGGAAGAAAAATAAGTCCCAAGTGGAAAACCTGATAAAACTTTGTAGTCAGGGAGAGGGCCTTACTAAGCCACCAATCCACAAATTATTGTAGGTAGGAGGAGTGTCCTTGTGGCTGACGGGCTCCAAAAGTACTGATGGCGTAGCAATGGGATTTCTAAAATCTGAAGCTGAACTTGTAGCACTTTGTCAGTGGTTTACCTCTTTCTCTCTTTCCCTTCATTGCGCCTTGCATCCTTTAACTATAAAATTCAATATATCTGAGAACTTAATGTTATGGAAGAGCAAAATTTAGACTAGTGGTATCTGATGTTCTAAAACGGATGGAGATCTGATTCTGGAGATTTGAAGCAATCATGCCAGGAAGAGGCATAGTTACAAGCACATTTTCCTTACTCTGGTTGAGCTGCTATACTTTAAAGTAAGGCAAAGATTTAATTTGGACATATTCTGTAACACAAGGATTATGGTGGATTCTGAGAATGATTCTTTCATTTGGGATCCAAGCATGGGGATACCAGGACCTCTTCTCTGCTGTGAGGAAGTTTCCTAAGCAGCCAGAAGCATCCTCTGGAAAAGTGGAACAATGTAACATCCTCTCATATCTTTCTCTACCTCCATAAAGACTTGAGCTGTTGTAGGTCAATATTTTTATGTTTAGGCATGAAATATGCAAAATATTCAATTGTTTAAGTTCTTTGATCATTTTACCAGACCAGCTTTGTTCCAAAATTTTGCGCCTTATTGGGAACTCGAGTAAGAAGCTGAAGTGAAAAAATGTTGGAAGCCTACCTGAAATTTAGCCTGATCACAGAGAAGCAATATGTCATAATGAGATAAAGCTTGGCATAAAATGGCTATGAGTATGCCATGAATCTTTTCCATGGAAGAAGTTCTATTTTGCAATTTAGTTACTAATTCATACTTGAATGCATCTTTTCTTGTTTTACTGTTATATTTCTCCAAATTTATGTTTTTATATTTATTTTAATAGCTTATTTCCTTTCGTTATCCTCCGAGATGAGATTGTCTTCTGCAATGTTAAGGTCCAAAGTTTTGCTTCCAACTGATGAAGAACATGCTTGCCAGGTATTTTGATGCATAGTCCTTTATTTGGCTTTTTGTCATAGCACTTCACTCTAAGAATTATAACTTTTTTTGTGCTAGATTACATTTCGGTATTGGATCAGTCAGAGTGGAGTATTGATGGTGGGGCTTCAAAAGCACTCTGAAGATGCTATTGAGAACATCTGGGATGATTCAGGAGAGCTGCAAAACCGGTGGAAAGAAAAAAGCATCACAGTCAATAGCACTGAAAATTTTGAGGTTGGTATCGTGAGTTGTCTGTAAATTGAACATTAAGGTAGAAGGTTTCTGCATTCCTTTCTTCTAGTAAGACAAGTAAAAATTTCCTGTAAATGGGAAGCATTATTAAAAGATATTAAAAAGATCAGCTATTTGGAAGTTCAAGACTGTCAGTAATAAATGCTGCTTGTTCTCATTTTTCTGGTGTTAAAGGTGATGATATACTTCACTTAAAATGCACATGTGTCTTAAATAAGAGTATCTTATTGCATTGTAAACTATATGTCTGCTGATAGAAGTGATATCTTGGGAACTTAACCTTCAGTAAAATATGCTTTTAGGCTCAGTCTAACTGTATTGTTAAATTGAGATTTAATTTATAAATATATAGTCTGTGAAATTCTGCTCTGTACTGATAGCTGCCGCTCTCTAGAGATGCATCAGGTGACAAACACTGAACTATTTGCTGTAGTTATGTTTTTTATGGTCTTTGAGCCTTCATTGAATGCATTTGTATAATCTTATTGCTTAAAGCTGTGAGCAGTTGCTTAGTGTACAGACCTGAAGGTGTAAGGGAGCAACCTTGTTTCCTTGAAATGTAAGTGTAACAGAATTACTTGACTTGCAGAGGTAAAATTCCAAGATCAGGAGTTTTGAAACAATATTTGTCTGCACAACTCACAGAATCACAGAATCACCCGGGTTGGAAGGGACCTCAAGGATCATGTAGTTCCAACCCCCCTGCCTAGCAGGGCCACCAAACACACACATTCAGATCAGGTTGCCCAGGACCCCGTCCAACCTGGCCTTAAACACATCCAAGGACGGGGCATCCACAACCTCCCTGGGCAGCCCATTCCAGGGCCTAACCACTCTCCTTGTATAGAACTTCCCCCTAACATCCAACCTAAATCTTCCCTCCTTCAACTTCGATCCATTTCCCCTAGTCCTGCTGTTGTCAGCCCTTTTGAAGAGTTTACTCCCCTCGTGGGTGTAGGTTCCCTTCAGGTATTGATAGGCTGCAATGAGGTCACCCCACAGCCTTCTCTTCTCCAGGCTGAACAAGCCCAACTCCCTCAGCCTGTCCTCATAGGGGAGGTGCTCCAGCCCCCTGATCATCTTAGTCGCCCTCCTCTGGACCCTTTCCAAAATCTCTATGTCTTTCTTGTACTGAGGGCTGTAAACTCTGGCTGAGGATGTATGTTATAAAATACATGCACCCAACTCTAGTATTAGTGTTGTTATCTGTTGAAAATTTAGCTTCATCTGACATGAGCAATTGTTTAGCAATGCAAGACTGTACTGGAAGGTTTTCTTTCTATATTTACTTTTTCATTCTTTACATGGTTTAGAAAATTATGTGGCTTTGGGAATGTTCAATAAAGTATGACTTCTTCCTGCCTCTAAATTTCTGGATCAAATCCCAACTAGATTGCAGATTGTGAACTTTGTTATGTTTTGGCTTCTGTAAGGAGAGCTGACACATCCAGCTTTAAAGAGACAGACGTCAAACTTTGTGCAGAAATTGTTACAATTGACTAAAGGAATGTAGCTGGGTATATCACCAAACCTGTAGAACAAGGCTGAGACTTTCTTCGGTTGCAACGTTTCCCTCCAGTTAGTTTGCAGGATGCTGGTCGTACATTTTACTTGTGCTTCTGAACTTTCCCTTCAATGAGATCTTTAGCCCTACGGGGCTGTCATTCTTCAAGAAAATGTTTCAAGCTATGCACAAATAAGTAAAAGCTGTTATCAAATGACTAGTAATCATAGTTGTTCTTTGCATCAACGTGAAAAATTCCCATTGCAATGAAAGTATTAGAAATATAATTGTCTTGTTCCTATCTGACAAAATAATCAAAATCTTTAACCTTATAATGAATAGGAATTTCATTGTCGTATTTGAGTATTTTGATTATAATTTCAGATTTCTTAGTTATAGTGTTTCTTTTTAACGATTAAATTTTCTGTGGAAAAAATTGAATAGGAAATGAATATAATTTTTTTTTCCCAGAGTAGTAATCTTTTTTGAAATATTGCTTTAGTATTTTGCATCAATTTTTCAAGAATAACTGGTGAGATATTAATTAAAATCAGCCTCAGCTGCTTATTTTCTTTGCCAATCAATGATGTTAACTAATACTTTTTTCTTCTCCTTCTACTTAAATAAGTAAATACACTCCTTTAAAAAGCATATATTATAGACTACAGTTTGGGGATTTGGCTTTCTAAAATTTTGAAATTCTGGAACATGAAGAATATTACCACTTGAATTGCCCAACACACTACAATCTCAGCTGGTCTGGTTTGGCTCCTTTGTGGCAAACTATATTCTGGTTTCCTCTCCTGAACTACTTCTTTTCTCCCTTCCACTCAAACCAAATTTCTTTTTCACAAATTTCATTAAGGGAAGAGGTTCAGGACTTAGGGTTTCACTTCTGTTTTTGCAGTTATTTCCTTACCCCTAAAATTTAGTACTATGAGTCTTTGCTGCTTTCCAAGAAGTGTGGTTGGTCAGTTCCCTCCTACTTCACTGCAGTAAGTTAAAATCTGCCTATAAGACAGACATGTATAATGTTTGTAGCTTTATCTAAATACAGAGGATGTTTTTAGGAAAAGCATCACTATTGTAATGTTGGAACAGAATAAATGTTGAGTTTTGCTTTCCATTCTGAATACTCTTCAAGATTTGTTTTGGCTGAAAACTTGTTGATGGGAGGCTTCTAAACTGAAAATGTGTTTGTTGCCCTGACTTTGTTCCAGGTCACTGGTAAATTTTAAAAACAGCCAGAAAACATAAATATTTCTACTCTCTGAGGGAAGAATGGTTTGGTAAAATGTATGTTTATCTGTTTCCTAAGTGTTATGATCCCTGCTTAGATTTTAATATATTTTGCTGTGGTTCCCAGATCTTTTCTAGTAAAATTAGTTTGATTTTGCTCCTTCATTTGTTGCACTGGTGAATGTCATTTCTTATTGATTTCATGTTAAACTCTGCAGGTTATTTTCCATGGGATGGTGGAGAACCAGAGACAAAATGTAACAGTTGCTATTGATGATGTTTCTTTCAGTGAAGGATGTTCTCTAGCATCTGGTAAGAATACTTATTTTTCAGGAAATTGTTCATTGTCTTTGCTTTTTGCTTTGATTAGAAGAGAAACACAAAGAGAGAGACATATGGTACTTAAAGACTTTCTTAACTCCATGTTTTTACATGTTTTTTTCATTCCTCTAAACCATCATCTGTCAAATTACATCTAAATGTAGTTGCAAAGAATGACAATCAATACCTCAAGAAATCTAGTATGTTACGCTATACCTGCATAGGAGAACACTAAGGTTTCATTGGCCAAAGATTCTTTCTGCCCAAAATCAAACCAAAGAACTGATATTTTCATAAACTCAGGGAAAGCCTCGGAGCTGAGTTTAGGGAAATTCCCAAAGCTCTTCTGTTTATTTTTAAAAATGTGAAAGGTCCTGCTCCTCAGCTGTAGGGGGGATTTTGTTCTGCTCTGCTACATCCAAGTGCTGTAGAGTCAGGCTGTCAGCTCTGCAGCTGAATTATCTATGCGTGTCTGCAGCTGAACCATCTATGTGTATTGAGATTCTGCTGCAAAACATTGTCTTTCGCTTTTTAACCCAACACAGTTTCATGGGAAAAAGATACAACCCATTCTAGCAAAAATTATATTACTTGCTGCTCTATATTACAGAAGAGGATTACAGTGTTGTACTCAGGTTACAGCATCAGCTCAGTACAGTTCTGGTTCAAAACATCCCTTTTGCTTCCAGACTCTGAGACATGGCACAGACTGTGAGGGTCTGGTCTTTAAATTTGATGTGAGGTATGGATGCCATGTTGGATGCATATCAGAAACAAGTTTTTTAATATTTTTGTACTGTAGTATAAAACAAAGTTCTCCAGAGGTCCCATTGGGAAAATAGAAGGATGTGGTTAACATTTTAGAAGTGCTGAGCAATCATAAGCAGATTGTAGTAAGAACAAGACACAAATCTTAAAGATTCAGGCATGCAAAGGAGATCTCTATTGTAGAAAAATGAAGTTTGAGCTTACTAGACTCAGTTGTATAAGGCTTTCCATGTTTTGACTTTTTTTTTTTAAAGTGAACAGCTGCAGAAGCTAATTTCATATAAATGTTTTCGTGTTGTTGCTGATCTTGCTTTTCTGTTTTGTAGAGGTTTCCTAGCAGTGCTACTTAAATGAGCTACTTAAAGGATGCTAATTTAAAACTATGTGCATCCTTGTCTGTGAACTCAGACGAAGTTGAGTTTGAAACTGCCAATGAAAAAAGGAAAGATGAAACATGTAGGATTCTCCTGGCTTTGTTCTGTTGCTTGGAGGATTTCTGGAGATAAAAGGACAGGCTCAAATATATATTAAAAAAAAAAAAAGCCCAAACAAACAAACAAAAAAAAAAACATTGCCAGAATCTAACAACGTACACGATTACTTGAGTGGGTGGATATAAGTCTTTCCATACAAATATACTGATTCTTTTTTTTTTTTTTCCATAAACAAAGTGCTTCTAAAGCAAGCATAAACAAAAAGCATATCAGTCACAGAGATGAAATACTGTTTCAAAGAGAGAAAAACATTAAAAATAGAAACAAACATAATCAACAGTACTGTTAAATCTATGTGCTAAAATTAGCTAAGATGACAACAATTGAAATATGTAGTGAGGTACACATATTGAGCTACAGCACTCAGACATAGTCCATTAAGAGCCTATTCTTATCCTGTGTCAACATTAGAAATGAACTTCATTAGGAGAAATCTAAGTAGCAGTTGCTCACAGCAGCTAATGAACAGGTCAAAAATTTTAGTCTTCTGCCTGCAAGAGTAATTTTACTGTTGAACATCTTCTAGTGATTAAAGTAAAAGGTCAGGTTAATGGTAGCCTGAATTATAAGTAACTTTTTCTGTATTTCTTAAGGAATATCTTGTTAAGCTTTTATGCAATTAGTCTTCTTTTAAATTTGTAGAAAAAAATCCATGAAATCTTTCAAATTTTCAATGCCAGTGTAAACATGTGAACTGAATTGTGCGGATGTATTCATTAGTATGAGAGTGTTGTGAGGGTCATGAATAAAGTAGCTTATGCATTTGTGTTTTTAGGAGTTTCCTAATCCAAACTTTAATGGATAAAAACAAATGTAATTTCATGAAGATTTGAAGTCTTTTTCTATCCCTCTATCCCCAAAATGCACTCTCGCATTCTCATGTCCACTTTTGAAAAAAGATTTTTGTACATACAAACAATTTTGAGCATAGCAATTTAAAATATCCTAGTTGTATTTTCTTCCAAACAGTTGTCAAATTGCTTCGATTATCATCCAAAATAACTACTTTAGCTATCAAACAGAAAATAGTAAAATTACGTTCTAGAACAGATGTAAGACAATCTCCTATAATTATAACTCTAGTAGACATATCATTCAAAGGTTTTATATTCTTATCCATGTATCTACAATTGCCCTTAAGACATCCCTCTTGAATACTGACAAAGCATGTACAAAGAACTCCTTTATTAGGACTGATTTTGCCACAGGCATGAGAACAAAGACACTGAAGGCATGAACCACTGAGGGAGAATGAGGTATTTGTGTTGTCCTTCTGATGCTGCTTGCAATGCAAAAGCTATCTAGCTTGTCTACAATATTAGTGTGATTTTTTTTTTTCTTTTTCCTTTTTAACTCACTGACTCAGTTTTTAAACTGTAGTATTTTGTACACACCGCTTCTAAATTTCATTAAAAGAAAAAAATACAGTATGAAATTTTACAACTGGCATCATCCCAGCTAAACATAACTCCTTAGTTAATTCTGTTCATGCAAAGATACAAACTTTAATATACAAAATGCACTACTTGGCATGAGGTCATCAGAATGAGTTATTGTGGGGATGGAAGTATAAAAAAAAAAAAAGCACACAACAAAACCAAACCAAAGTGTTAATATTACTGTTATTAGATGTTAGAAAATGGGTGTTTTGTTTCGAGACAGATTATTTGCAAAGGAAAATTCCTCAAATATTTATAAATGAATTAAAAAATGCAGAATTAATTGAAGTATTTCTAATAATTAGTGTTTAACAATGAACTCCACTCTCCCTTTGAGTTTATTGCAACTCTCTTCAAGTGTTGGAATTTGCCAAAATAAATTTTTTATGAATCAATCTAGGATTTTGTGTTTTCCGTGGGAAATAAGTTGTCAGCAAGCTCATCAAAGTTGATGCACTTAGCTGAAGAAAAGGGAACGTTCTTATGCAACATTGGAATAAATGGAGGGAATGACAGGTTTATAGCATCAGTTGGACAGGATGTATTACTGAGACATCAATATTGTGAATATCACAATGACTTTGAAATGCAATAGACAGTAATGTGTATGTATACCAACATAAATTTCTTTCTCCAAATCATTAGGAAGCTTTGTGTTCTCTCTGAGATATTTTGACATCAATTTAAAAGTTCATCTTAAATAGAAGATTGCTTTTACACCAAAATGTTGAAAAGTAGACATTTTTTGTACTTAAAATCATGCCTAAAATCTTTACTTTCTTCCTCTAGCCATAGTTAATTACACAACATTTTACATCTACCATGTGACATCTCAAGCTTCAAGAACTTAAAAATTCTTAATGTGGTGTTCAGAATCTTTTGGTTCTAAAATGGAGTCTTTTGTTGCAAGGGATATGGAAATATTGTTAAACTGAAATTTGAAGTGATTTTATGGTGGCATCATGTAGGAAAGAATATAAATATTTTTCTTCATGACATGTCAATTTTGATGTTTCCTGGCAATGCTTTTTGTGGGAATGAATTTACCAAGGTTGCAGTGATCAGCTAACACAAATACCAGCTCACTGCTCTGACAAAATCATTTATCTTTAAGGAATTTTTTTTTAAAATAGTATTACTCAAGACAGCAGCCTGAAATATTAAATAGCTCTCATCAATAGCCTGAACACTTGAGGAAACCAGAGGCAGAAAAATTGCCAGTTTAACAAGCAAATATATTCAATGAGAAATAGTCTGATAACTAATAAGTTAAGTGATTGCTTTCCTTTGTCTCTTAGCGCTACAGACTTCCAACTTTGAGCTTGGCATGTGCGAGTGGAATTCCAATCAGCCAATTGTGCCTGCTTTGTGGGCACAACTGCAATCTGGGCACCAGATTCCTTCCTGTTCCTCTGTGAAAGTTCACAGCAATGATACTAAAGGTGAGAACTAAAGTTAATATGTAGTTCCTAGCTGTCATGGATAATTTGGTGCTTTTGGGGAAAAAGTGGTGACCCAGTGTGGAAATAGAGCATGACAATGACAAATAATTATATGAATTTATACTTAATTTAGATTTTGCTTTAACTATTTAGTAAGGATGCTGTGAACATGTGTGCTAGTAAGATGTAGAAGATTTTAATGAAAGAATTCCAATATAAACTAATAATCAGTTTATTCTATACTTAATTCTTAGTATGAGATCTGTACAACAGGTCTTCAGTTAATTTAAATCCACTGAAGTTCTGGCATTGTTCTTCTGTTTTGTGTATTTTTCTATTGTTTGTTGTTTTGATTCCTGGCTGTCTTACTTGTGTAGTATGACTCTGAGCATGTGATCAGAAAGTTAATTTTAAACCTTTACAAGTGAATAATAGAGAAAAGATTAATTTAAAAACGTTTATGATTTTAAAGACAACAGAAATAATACCGTTTTCAGAAATAAGGAAACTTGTTTTCAAAGCTTGTTTTTGCAGTGCTTATCTACAGATTTATGTAAGAAGTCTTTTGAAAGGTTAATGGATACAGATGTGTGTTGTAACATGAAATGGAATTGCCATGCCAACCAAGTGTTTGGTTTTTCAATAGAGACTGTCTTCAGAAGGGCTAAGTAACAATTGTTTGTAATGGTGTAATTTGTGATGCAGTTTTGAGGAACTGATAGCACATGGCTTTCTGTTTGATCTCTGTGCCCACAGAAGTGTGCTCCATCTCACTGAAAGCAGAAGAATGAATGATTAGGTATTGTACTGATTTGAGACACATTTTTAAAGAAATTTTCAGCATTTATGTCAATAAAATATTAATCAAAAAGTGTGTAAGCTCTATTAAAATAAATTTCTGAAAGATAACATTTATGTACAACAGAGAGCATACAGATTAGTAAAACATATTTTATTTTGAAAAGAAAAAAATCAGAGTACCTTTTAAATTTTCACATGGACATCTAACAACAGTAAGTAATTGGTATTGGTATGAACTAATAATTGGTATGGGTGTCTCTTTTATGGCAATATTTTGTTAACAGAAATGACACTGAAAGTATGTAAGTAGCTTTTGCAGGAGTAAAGTATAAGAAACCTCTGTAGAAGCAGAACACATTCTGAAATATCTATTCTATAGGTGCTTGAGCATTATTGTATAAATATCGTACTGAGAAGGCTCACACATAACACAAAGAACAGGCTGGGGAAGCTCTCTGTCCTTTGATATCTATCATAAATGAAAAAAAAATATGAGAACAAATAAGTGTCAAAACAACACACAGCAGTTAACTCTTAACATTGGAAGGTATTGAAAAATCTGAACTATGACAGCTTCTCTTTCAATATAGTAATCATTTCAACTCATGCAGATTTTTAGATGAGTAAATTGAAAGGCTAGATATTAAATAAAATTCAGAAAGCTAGAGAAATGGTATGCAAACAGCAAAAATATGTTTGATGGCTCAAACTTGCAATGCAAATAGAGCTTGACTAAGCTTTAGTTTATGATTTTGATCAAGACTTTTACTACTATAAATAGAAGAGAAGTAAGAAAATGAATTATGAAGCTGTGATCTAGGCAATTATATTTATAGAGAAAGGATTGTTTATAGGTTTTGAATAATCTTCCTTTCTTGGCATTCTTAAATTTAATAAAATGTTTTGTCCTTGGCTGACTTCTTTCTTTTTTACTTTTATTGCTTCTTTTCTCTAGTGTTGTATTGTACTTCTCTATAATTTTTCTGTTAATTTCTCTAGGGTCAAAGGTTCTTACAGAGGTTTTATATTCTCCTTTAATATGTTCATAAAATACTTCTTCTTTCTTTAGCGTTGTTTCCTGCATACTATATCACTTCCATAATTTATTCTTATATTGGATTAATCTAGTTTCCTGCATTTATTTATTTAATAAGAAACTAATGGAACCAATTCTTTGTGTAACAAGAGCAGTGATTGAGATTGAAGAAAAATAATAAAAGACAGCTTCATGTCTTTTAAAATTAGTATTTCATAGGTAAATATTTTAAACATGAAAAAGTCTGATCTATTTTGTTGCATTAGCTTCTTTGTTGTTACTCTTTTTAAGATTTTGCTCCTGACTTGAGAGTTCTTCAAAATTTATCTCCAAATAGTAGAAACAGTGGCAGATCAGATTTGAATCTTCTTCTCCAGAGGAGTTCAGTGGGAAATTTACAAGGGAGTTGTTCAGGGAGAGCTGTCCTGCTATGGAAGAGAACTTGCTAGAAAGAAAAAGCTGACATTCTTTGACTCGGTTTTATCTGAAGGCTCAGTTGTTACTCTAGAAATTAATAGCATAGATTAAAAGTCAAGAAAATCTAGCCAAACAGCTAGAAGCTCTTTGCATTTATTGATCTCTTTCAAATAGAATGGATTACATCTGTAATATTTTCTTTCTATCATGTCTAACTGCTGTGGCTGTGAATTATGAAAAAGGAAATAGTAAGGAATTATCCAAAGAAATTGCAAGCATGTATTTTGGTATGAAAAGTTGCATATCATGAAGTGCAAGCGGCCAACAAATGGAAAAGAATGTGGTCCCTTGCAAAAATCAGAGTTTTTCCTTGCGAAATGAGAGTTTCTCCCTTCAGCTTGAAATAACTTTGGTAACATCTGCATCTGAAATGACTTGCATTCAGGCACGTGAATATAGAAATTTCAAATTCAAGACCTTTAATCAGAGTTTATTATAACACCTGCTTCAGAAGATAGCAAAATAGTCAGTGACTCATGAGAGAGGAGGAAACAGATTTGCTATGTTTGATAAAGCATTTAGCCTTTTTATTTCTGACAGATAAAAGACACTGAAGGGATGGGGTACTCTTTTAAATCTCTGTAGGAATGCTTTTATCAAGGGCAATAGGTCAAGAAGAGCACAAATTGCTTTTCTGCTTCAGATGGAAAGACAATATGCTCTCAACACTTTGTTGCAGAAATTCTGGCTTAGAACTAAAGACCTTAATTACGTATGGTGGAGATGCTATTGCCTCCTGTAGCAGTAAGGAAGAAGAATGCTTTCCCCCTTATTTTGATAATTCCACAGAAGTATTACTATAAGAGATGCTTTCTGGAAAATGTAATAGAAAGAAAGAAAACCAAGTTTCCAAATACATTTGAGAGTAGGTATCAAAGTGTAGCTGCTTACAGCTTTCAATGCAGCAAGTGACAAGTTCTGTCAACTGATGTCGTTTCTGGGGAAAATGCAGATAGATATCTATCTTGTTAATAGGAAATGCTTAGGTAACATCCAAGTCGCATAATCAGCATGACAGTCAGATTCCACTGTAAGAGGAATGGGGCCATGGTTTAACTGTAGCAAAGCAATTCTTATTTTCAAAGGCTGAGACATACAAGATTTGTTTTGTGAAAGAACTCTTTTTTTTTTTTCTTAATTTTTTAGGCCATTTAGTGTGTCTAGAAGCTAATGACAGTGCATTATATAGAAATGCTTATCTAAACAGCTCCATGTGTCATTGCTCCAGCAAGAGCTGCCATTTTCAATTTCAGTACTCCATGGCAGATAACAGCGTTCTCAAGGCAGTGCTGTATACCAATCAGGTAAGAAGCATGAATTACTTTTCAAACGTTCCAGATCCAACATCCCAACTCTTTCCAGCCAAACTGCAAGGAAACAAACAATACCACATGCTTACCTCTCAATTAGTTTGTGTGAACAGTCACTTTGCATTGTTCCACTGTCTCCTATAAATTAGTGTGGTGGTGAATGTTCTGCAATAAACTTCAAGGGGAAGCTCTATTACAGACTGAAATGATTTGGGAATTTTAGGGGAAAATCTATAGTAGCAGAATTTCTAGTGTCCTCTCTGCACTGGAAATGAGAAAAACAGCATCAGGAGTGCTGAAGCTATGCTTGTTCTCAGTGAAGTCACAGGATGAAGTTACTGACTTAACATGCCTGGAAAGCTCTTGCTTAGCCACCTGATTCATTTTGTGAACTGTTTTAGCGTAGTAATTTTCTTCTACCACTAGTAGATACAGTAACCATGTCAAGCTGAAACACAAATGACAACTGGATGGTAACAGTTATTTCTTTCTTAGCTCCCTTGCCCTGTGGAATGTTTCTGCAAATGGTCAGGTGATCTTGCTGATGTGTCTCATATCTTGATGTTGGATTTAAGTTATTTTTATCCCACAGCACAAGCTGGTCTAACTAATGCTTAGTTCACAAAGCTAGAATGCAAAAGCCTGAAGTATAACACTTGTCAAGGGGTCTAAATATAGGAAAATGTAACAAACATCTTATTTCTCTTCCATTATATCTTCAAGCATTTATGAAAGACTGCAGGCTCTTTTTTCTTTCTTTTTTCTTTTTTTTTTCATCCATCAATAAAGAGGACGTGTTTTTTTTTTTCCTGTGACCTGCTTCCATACCAGGGAATTATAATGTATTCTGATCAGAATACATTGATATTTGCAACGTTGAAAGACACTGAGAATGGTGATGTCGATGGTTTGCATAGGCAAAAACGATGGATTCTATTTAAGTTTCCTTTCCTGGGGAAAAACAAACAAAGAAACAAATATGTAAGCACACACACACACACACACACACACACACACACACACACACACACAAACAAACAAACAAACAAACAAAAACACCATGAGAGAACTTGTATTTGAATACAGACTCATCTGGAAGACTTAAATTAATGGAAGCAGTAACTTTTGTATATTTTGCTGCTTAATTGTTTATGAAGAAACAATGATTTTTCAAAAGGAGACAAATATTGAGCAGAAATGAGAATCCAGTGTTGATTCTGATTACGGACAATAGAGTCTATCTTGGAGCTCATCATTCAAAATAATCTCTCAGTTTTATGATCTAGTAGCGTGCAGTCTTTTCACTTTTGCTATATTTAGTGGTTAAAACCTCCAGCCTTGGATTAACTCGTACTACGGCTCTGTACAGATGAGCCTGACACAGCAACTAAATTGTATTTAATGTACACCTCTCAGTTCAGTTCTGCACTGCAGATGCTACCAGTGTACTCCTAGACTTCCTCACCCCTTTTAAAAGAGAGACCAGAGATGAGTAAGAATATTTTCTAAAATGGATATTACGACATTAGATGGATGACAGGGAATTTGAATTGTTCTTTGATATGGAGTGTAGAGAAAATTACTGGGCTTTTGTTTGTTTGTTATTTGTACCAAATCTCAATTTGCTTGAAGAATGTCCTGTGAGGTTTTTAAAAGCCTTAATAAAGTCAAGACATTTCCTTTTTTTTTTCAATGTTGTTTATAATGTCGAGAAAAAAACAGATTATACTGGCTGAATGTGACTTTCCCATCAATAAAAACAACTAGTGTAGGTCTCTCATTTTTGATTCTCTGGCTGTTATTGTTAGCAATTTGTTCCAGTGTCTTAGAAGTGGTCAACTGTCAGCTAGCTTTGCTGTAATTGTGTATTTTGTATCATTGTATATTTTGTATATTTTTCCCTTACCTATAACAGAGAACTGGGAGAACAAAGGATCTGTAATTTCTTCACAATTTTTCAGTTGTTTGTTTGCAGTAAGATATTTCATTCGCTATGTATTCTTTATTTTAGTACTTCTTTCCTTCCCAGTTTCAGTACTTTAGGCTTATGTATATTTAATATTCGATCTCAGCCCATGACTGCATTCACGTTTGGCAGTGTTAATCATCTTCATCATTCAATAAATTGAACACTTTTTTTTTTTTACTTTCAGTTTTCAAGTAAGATACTGTTGACTTCAGGCTATCGTGTTCTCTCTGTTACTTATGTTTCCAATGAAGTAATAAGCTTATATTTCTGTCTTTTAACTTCTTAATCTTTGTGTCTTGTATGGCCTACGCAAAAGATGGATATATGTTAAAAATAAAATTGCCCACAACTTCTGTTTATATGTGCAGGCATGTTTTTACACTAAGACATTAAAATTTCAGCAAGTGTTCAGCAGTGCTGGCAAAACCCATGCCACCACACTCATCTGCAGAAGTAAAAGATTGTGCATTAATCATTTTGAAGGAACAAATAAGACTTTGTTCTAAATTACACTGAGATGAAAAAAGCTGGAACAAAATGATGAGAGCAGTTGCACAGCAGTATGTGAAAGTATCTGTAGTGAGATGTCAAAAATAAAAAATGCTGTAGTTTAGAAAATGAGTTGATAAGAAAAAGTCATGATAATCTCCTTCATTCCTCAAATCTCAGTAGCATTATCTTAGGAAAAAAAATGATAAGAAAATACAAATCCTATAATTCTTGTACATTTTAGTCTTACAAAACTTGTTTGCAGATAGTGTTATATCAATGTAAAGGGAATAGACAGAAGGTATCTTGAACAACTTTGCTGAATCACTAACATAAATCTCAGGAGAAAGTACAGTAAAACTGATATACTGAACCTTCTAAAAGACAGCAAGAGAAGCAAGGAATGTGCTAGAGAGTCTAATCCATTTGTAGAAGTATTGACAGTAACGCTACAGAGAAACATTGTGAAGATGGAAAATATCGTGTGTTATTGGCTTATTAGAGCTGTACAAAATCAGAGGGTAATATAATGTCCATAATACAATAACTGACTTGGAAAGTTGTTGCCCCTGATGTCAGTATGAAAACAGCCCTGGCAAGTCTGGATGCTGCAAGCAGAAAAATCAATAGTCTACTTCCACAAGCTATCTTTATTCAAATAAATTGGGAAGAAAGGTAGCTATGAGAATGGGTACCTAAGTGGTTAATCAAGTGTGAAAAAAATTGTAGTTAGCAGATACATGCAGGCTTCTTTCAAATATGTGTACCTTGTAGGAATCCTCTGCGTTTATTGTTTACTGGTGTGTATGTGTGTAGGGATGCATACCCAGATATTGTCACTCGTATATTACTAAAAGAAATCATTTAAACTACGGTTAAAATCAGGCTATACTTTTAACTTGTCATGAAGTGCGCTTTCTAGTAAACCATCCTTGTCTGTGTCTTATATCTGGATGTTGCAGACTTCTTCTGGAAACTGAATTATTTAGCAAAAAGAAGCATGATTTGCACAGCTTGAATTAGCAAAAAGCAGCATGATTTGCACAGCTTGAATTGTCCTCAGTATTGAAAGTCTTTTGATAAGCAACTATGAGTACATAACAAGTGAACTAGTAGAAAAATACCCACATCTTATACTAATGTGAAAACTCAAAACTGACTTTTATTTGGCTTGTATGTCATATGGCTTGTCCAAATTTGTTCTCTTATATCATTTTACACTTGGAACTAGGATATTGACTTAGCCCTGTCCTACAGTTTTCCAAAACTAATTTTTGAATGCTTACTCAATGGAGTAATGGTCTTTCAACTTTTTTAACATGTCACAATAGTGGAATCCTTCATAGGAAAAGAGGATAAGTACTTGTATATTGCAAGGCAGAAAAAAGATAACTCTCCTTGTCTATGAAATTGATGGAATTTCTTAACTTATGATATTTCCATTTATTCATCTTACATAAGTACACTTAATATTCTTTCAAATTTTCTCTGTACAACATACTTTCTGTTTCTCTTATCCTGCTCCATATCTTTTTTGCTTGGTTGGTTTTGAACTGCTTCTAATTTTGTAATATCCTTTGTGGAAAAGATATGACAAATTCTTTGCATAGTATCACAATAGGGGTCTCACCTCACAGTTTATTTGTGTAATTGTCTGTTTATTTATATCCTATATTAAATTTTCCTACTCTTCCCCTTCCCTTTCCCTTCAGCTTTCTTCTTTTGCTCTTTTTGGTGCAGATTCTTGAGATTTTATTCAGGGCTTGGAAGTTCACATTACTATACTCCTTTTCTTTACACTGGTCCCATTGTTTTCCAGTTGGGATCACAACAAGAAGCAGAACAAAAATGAGGGTTTTTTTTGTCAGATAGTTACATTAATGGGGCTTTGAATACTTGCGTAAAGGGAACCTTAGCATGTTGCTATCATTTCCAGGAGGTAAAGTAAAAATGGGAATTGAAGTAACTGAAAAAATTACAGATTAAAAAAATATGTTTTCTTTACAGTTTATTGGGTAATTTTGACAGACCTCAAAGTTGCTTTCTGAGAAAGAAAACTGAATCTCATAGTAACACAACTTATGAGGAATAATTATTTCTAAAAGAGGAGCTGGTGTTGAGAATGCCATGGAAATATATAGTTAAAGCCAGCAATAGTATGGTTTAATTTACGTATCATTCATGCTAATTAAATACCACATTAGCTTCTAATAATTAATAATAACTCATTTAATCACTGTAAATATTTGTTTGCCTCACTTCACAGAGACTGATGCAAAGATTGCAAATTAATTTCTGATGTTGTATTTCCTCACAACTACATATACGGTGATGATCTGTCTAGGGTATTAAAAAAAAAAACAATTACTGTAAGTGACTGATCAAAAGAAGGTCAAAAGATAACTTTTAACGTTATATTTACATTCCATAGGAGGAGTATGTCTTGTGGGAAAGCAACATCACGACTAACAAAGAATGGGCCAAAGCGTATATACGGATACCAACAGGGCTAGAAAAATTAAAGGTATGAGTGAAAAAGGCAAGTGCTTTGTCTTTTGAAAATGCTTTACCTTGCTGTCTGTAAATGTTTTAGGATATGCAGGAATTTGTTAAGTTTGTATATATATCCTGAAGGGTTCTGTTCCTCATTACTTCGGTTGAGTAAAGCTCTGATCACAGGTCAGTAATAAGTGTACAGCATGAAACTATTGGCCTTAATGACATGCAAGAAAATGCATACATATGTCAGCATAGTTTAGCAGAGCAACTGAGTCCGTCTTAGTTATTAACAGTTCGTTTAAATACAAATACCACTGTGGGATGATGTGAATGATTGTGTGATTTCAGTGGAATAGCATGAATGAATAATTGGGAGAGTATCTCCCCCTTGATTTTTTCTTTTTAATTTACAGAAAAGAATTAAAGGCTTCTATTTTAAATAATTTTGTCAACGTTTTTTTTTTTCATTATAATGTGAATTACTTTTATAACTGACTGTTTCAACAATCTGCTGAATCTCTGTGAAAAGGCAAAGACCAAGCCTACTGCAAGCACTGACACTTTGATGTGTATCAAATGAATGCATTTCAGCAAGGTGCTGTATTACAAATTGTTGTTGTCACTTGCATCTCCTTTGCCTTTAAGAAAAAGTATATATAAAGAACCAGATGTGTATAAGATCATCTGTAGTATCCAAAACCAAACAAAATTGTGAAGATGTTTTATGCAGCCAAAATGTTTCTCTGTTATATAGAAACATCACGATCACTTGTGCTTAGGGAAAGCAAAGGTACTGTAATTACATAACCATGTAATATTTTTAGTGTTATTGTTTTTTTTTCCATTTGAACAACTAGAGAACTGACAATGGTAGAAGATTTTGTAATATTGGATATTGACTTCAATGGAAAATGCTTCTTTAGATTTCAAAGTAAAGGGCACAGGAAGTTAGAGAAAGTTATCTGCTTATGTCTCAAAGTGTGTTTTCTCTAGTTTCTCTCTGTTCTGTCTGAAATCCTTGCCCCTTTTCTTCCCTTGTGCTTTCTGCCCCCTGCGCATGACTACACCGGGGCGCTGCTGGATCTTGGTGGTGACTATCCCCACTTTACATAATTCTTGCTCCTTTCCTATCACCTGCTTTCCTTAGCCCATCATCCTAATTTGTAATAGTTGCCAGCCTCCCCTTCCCCATCTCTCTGATTGATTAGGGTTTGTAATAAACTGGTCGGATGGGCCAGTGAGACAGTTGGAAATTTGTCATCTTTTTCTAATGGAAGGCTTCCAGTGTTTTTTTCAAATAGGGCATTACTGTTTCACAGTAGGAAAAAAAAGTTTCTATGTCTGTTAATGCAAATATTTTAACTTTAACAATGCACAGCTGACACTTAAGGGAACAATCCAGAGCAAGACAGGCTTCATCTGTTTAAATAACATCCAGTTTTTGGACACTGCACGCTCAGAGCCTTCAGCTTTCAGCTCTGTAGAAGAATTCGCCTTCACTAATGGGAAATCTACTGAGCCTGGATCGTCCTGTGTCTTTTACCCAGATTGCTCTGACAACACTGATGAGGATCCAGGAGCTTGCTGTAAGTGAATTTTAGAAGGATAAAGTGCTGAAGAGAATAGTGAAACCTAAATAGGTCTATCCAAGGAATGGCAAGAAAAAAAATAAGAAAACTTACTTCTACTACTTATGTGTTCTTTTTTTTTTTTCTAGTGTATTTCCTGTTATAGGAATTAATGACCATGTTCACAGTGTATTGCTTCTTTTTTTCTGCTTTGTATTTCTTTGCCTGATCTTAGCAATATGTTTTTGGTTTAGAAAGGTGAATAGGACCACAAAATTTTGTGCATTTTTTCTAAATATATCCCTTGCCTTCAGTGTTTACGATCCATAATTCTTTAATTTGAAAGGAACTGAAATCTGCCATAGAACTTCATTTAGAACTATTCTTTAACTTAGGCTGTCAGAGTTTTTGGGAGAAAATATATTGGGTGACATGAGCTATATTTCAGGTTTATTTAAATCATGTTTTCAGTTGAAGGTAACTTTGCTTAGAAGACATAGTTTTCACTGTAGTGTCAAAAGAAAAAACAGGAAAGAAAATTACGGAAAATGTTTGAGAATTGTTAAATGATTTAGACCTCAGTTTAAAAGTATTTTTAGAGACTGCAGCTTTTAAAATAACTTTTGTGATGAGTGCACTTGTTTTCTAGGGACAAAAAGTGACAACCTATTTCTATTGACAGCGACATGTAAATGTGTGTTGCAGATGAAACCTGTATGCATATTTCAGATATTAGTGATGATATAAATTATTTTTGGGATAGCAGATTAAAACGTTGTAGGTCACTCAGAGAAGCAAGATGGAGGACACTATTAATGTTTTATTTTCAAATTCACTGAGAAGATTCAGGAACAGTTTTTGACTGAGTTCTCTTTATTTCACAGTTTTAACCTTTTGTTCCTTTCAAACACTTTAAGAGCCATGCAGTAACTATCTATGAAACAAGTTATATGTGTGAACGTTGAAATGCCATTTTAGATATGAAGGTTTATACTACTCTGCCCACAATCTATTACACATTTTAATCTTAAACCCTGTGGCTTGGACAGTGAGGTTTGGATTTGGCACTGTGTAATTGAAAAACAGTAGCCTGAGTATAGTCAGTGTGTAATCATAGTGTACATGAAAAGTCAGTGGGAGTCACCAGGTAATATTGCTTTTATCGTAGTTGGGTAAGAAAAACTGGAGAGTGCACAGAAAGAAAAGATTAGGGAGTCAATGCTGTCCTTTGTGGCACATTTGGAATTAAGGTCTTGACCCAGGGAATGCACAATCCTTTTCCAGAACTGTGCCAGCATTCTATCTGCTGTTGCCTCTGCAGTTTCAGTGGGTTTACCACGTGGCACTGATTATCAGTTCACTTCTAGTATGTTTTAATTTAAAGAAATTAAGTTTAACAGTTTCTCAGTTTAACCTGAGATATTGAGATTATATGCTTCAGTTTGTGTTTAAGCACTTTCAGGTTAAAGCTCTCATCTTGTTTGATCAGTGCACAAAAGTATGCTCATCCTCTCAAAAATAAAACATGAGGGAAAAAGTGATTTTCTAAAATATGAGTGAGTCATAGCAGATGTTTGATTCTTTGGTCTAATAACTGAGAAGAAAGAAGACAGAAAAACTTTAAAATAAAAAAGACTCTTTTTAAGGTTGTCTATTTTAATGGCTAATACTTGAATACTTCATATGTACACCCATTTTCAGGAAAGAGAACTCTGAAGGTGAAACTTGTTTCTTCAGCAGTTTGATCAGCTTAGAAAAATTGTCTTTCTGGCACTTTCTGCAGTCTTGAACAAAAGAGACCTAAAGCAAAATCTGTCCTATATTTTTCTTTTGTTCCTTTCTTCCCATTGTGTACATTTTCCACATCATCTTGACATTGTCCTCTGTGATATTTTGAGTGAACTATATCTATCCACATTAAATTCCAATACAAATTTCTATCTGGTACAATAGGGTATATTTTAGCCTCTATTCTTTTAGGTATTCTAGCATTTATCCTTGAACATATCCTCAGTAGTTTTCTTTGATGGAGTGCTCTCATGATGCAGAGCTGTCAGACCTCTATACTGAATAAAAACAAAGGCAAACAGCTGCTTCTTAGCAATGTGAAGGATTCTTAACTTTAAGGTTTTTCTTTGCTTCATTGCAGTAGGGAAGGAAAACCAATGTTTCTTCTTGCTCAAGTTAACTTGACATGAATGCATGTGAAAATGTAGTTTATTGTAAGAACTTATATGTACTTATGTTTTATTGTATTTCGTAATTTCTGTCTATTTCTATAAATATGATTGAAAACTTGAAAAATCTGAACTTCTGTAGGAAGAAATTTTGTTCAATTTTGTGCTGTGTAACAGTCTTTGAAATCAATGAAATTAATGAAGTGAAAAAAATATTAAATGTTTTTAGTATTAAATAGAGATCACTTCTAGATCTCTTATATCATAGTGAAAAATGAATGAACAAATCCTAATTAATAGAAACATGGAAAGTGACAAAGAGTTCTTAGATCATTTGAAAGATTAAAAAGACCGCTTTCATGCTGATGTCAGAATCCTCCCATGCTGATGCCCGTTTATTTGTCATCTAATCTAAGGAAGTTTTGCATTACTATGCCTAGTATCAACCATTGGAAGCAGTATGGTTACTGTTACATATTTTTAAATTTGTAACATACATACTTAGTAAACACTGCAAGTTGTGCTTGGCAAGAAGTTCTGGGAGCACTTCCTATTTTCTCTTTGAAACAGTAGTCTTTTTGGAAATTGCCTACTCTTCAATGTTTGTTTAGAAATCATAGAATTACAAGATTGAGAACAACCTTCCAGATCACCTTGTTCAACCGCCCTCCCGTTACCATTGCTACCACAAGCTGATAAACCATATCTCATAGCTCCTCATCCAGATGCCTCTTGAACATTGACGGGGATGGCGACTCTACCATCTCCCCGGGCAGGCCATTCCAATGTCTGACCACTCTCTGAGAGAAAAAGTTCTTTCTTATGCCTAACCTAAACCTCCTGTGGTACAACTTAGGACCCAAGGAAATGGCCACATTTGTTGCCTGGGAGAAGAGGTCAAACTCCTCCTCATCACAACCTCCCCTCAGGATGTTGTAGAGTGCGATAAGTTCTACTCTGAGCCTCCTCAATCCCAGCTTCCTCAGCCACTTCTCATAAGACTTGTGCTCCAGACCCCTCACCAGTTTTGTTGCCCTTCTCTGGACACAGTCCAGGGCCTCAATGTGTTTGGGGTTTTTTTGTAGTGAGGGGCCCAAAACTGAACACGGTAATCAAGGTGTGACCTCACCAGGGCTGAGTACGGGGAGATGATTACCTCCCTTCTCCTGCTGGGCATGTTAGTTTTAATGCAGGCCAGGGTGCCATTGGCCCTCTTGGCCACTGCTGGCTCATGTTCAGCTGAGCATCAACCAACACCCCCAGTCCCTTTTCTTTTCACAGTCATCCAGCCACTCATGCCCGCCTATAGTGCTGCATGGGGGCTATTGTGGCCAACGTGCAGGCCTTGGCACTTGGCCTTGTTGAACCTCAGCCCAGTGATCCAACTTATCTAGACCCCTTTGAAGGGCCTCCCTACCCTCAGGCAGATCAACACTACTTCCCAACTTGGTGTCATTTGCAAACTTACTGAAGGTACACTAAATCCCTTCATCTAGGTCATCAATAAAGATATTAAACAAGATGGGCCCCAGTACCGACCCCTGGGAGGCACCACTTGTAATGGGTCATCAGCTGGACCACTCCGTTAACCACTACCTGTTGGGCATGGTGCTCTAGCCACTTCCTTATCCAAAGAAGGGTATACCTGTCCAGACCAAATAGATGCAAAATGTTTGTGAGAAGGGACATCCTCCATGTGTATCTGAAAGAAAATCACCTTCCTTTTAGCCTTAAAACTACCTGTCTGTAGTTTAACTCTATTTTTCATTTCTACTAAGTATGTTTGATTTTTTTTTCCCACCATATGCTCATAATTAAATTTCCAGTAAAATTCATCTCTGAAAAAAGTACAATTACACATCTGTAACTGATGGCAGCCTATGTATAGATCTCACGCTTAATAAGATACAGTTTGTTCATTTATAGGTGATTTCTTTTTCAGTTCTGAGTTTAAGAATGGAGGGACCTGCCTGATTTATTGCCTGTATATTTTACAACTTTTTCTCCAGCCAAAAAAATCCACATTTCAGTGGAACATACCAGTGATTTCTTGATTAAAACTCCTTTTACATCCAAGTATAAAATACTGTAGCATTGTCATTAAAATGTTACATCCATTTCAACTTAATTATATCTTGTTCTATGTGCAACAGCTAATTACACTGTATGTAATTTTGACTCTGACTTCTGTGGATGGAAAACACTGAACACGAGTGATACTAAGTGGAACATAATGAAAGAAGGGGCTCCCTTTGACAGCAGACTCCCTGACAGAGATCAAGCAACTATATCTGGACGTGGTGAGAGATTATATACACGTACATGAAACATTCTCGATGATGCCTATCTGATGAAACTGAGTTTGAAATGTATGCTACGTAGTACATACATAATATAGCCAACATTACAGAAAACCTGTTTTTCAAGGATGTTTTTTCTTAGATATTATATGGTTGCTGTGTCTTTGTAACCTTGCTTTTGTTTGCTGGACAAGTGAAGAAAAATGAGACTGGATGCAACATTGAATTTTTTGAGATCATACCTTTTGACCAGATATAGCTAACCTTGTTCACACATCTGATGATCACTTTTGGTTCCAACATTCACAAGGGCTTTTTCAAAAAATATTTAGAGAAAAAACCACTGTAGTTTTTTATAGAGTACAGATAAATTGATTTTTCTCCACGATAAACCGATATCTCTTTCTCTACCCTTAGTTGCTATAAAATGCACTCAGTTGGAAAAAGTTGATTCCAACAGAGAGTTAGTTTATTAATTTTATTCTGAAATTGAAGTGTTATTAATGTACTGTTTAAACCTGCCTAATATGCTTGTTATTATCAAATAACACTTGCAAATATTCTGTGACATTTCTTGTATTAAAATGTAACTATTATGGTGCTTCCAATGGAGACTGGACTGCTATAGACTATATCCTTTTAAATTAATTTTTGCAATGGTGTATATTATACTGCATTCAGACCTCCATGCTTCTCTCACACATTCACATTATAGGAAAGTGAAACTTTAATTACTCTACCTTAAATATTCAATGGCAAAAGAATTTCAAATTTGTTTTCTGGGTAAATTCTAGTGGGCTGTGATTATGTGTATGCATGTTATCTAATAACTCCTATTGCATGTTCATATGCTACTGGTCCCTGAGTGGTGAAGTGCAACAAATGGCTGCTGTTTGCTTTTTGTGTAGCAGTTGGGTATTTTATTTTATTGTCACACTAGTAGAAGGTCAAAGTCTTCATTAGTGTGTTCTCTGCAAGTGTTGCTGTTTCTCAGCTTCCCATTGCTCACAGCTCCAGAAAAGCTGGAGCACCCGATATAACTGCAGATTTCCCACGTGGGTTATTCTAGGCACTGGTGAGATGTAGTTGTAATGAAGGTGGCCTGAAGAAACTTCTGTGCAGCGTAACAAGCATGTTAAATTAACCAGTATGGGCTATAGGTCTTAAGCTGCTTTGATATCTGAATTATTTCATAGTAGGTTTGTGTCTTTATAGAGTTACAGGCTGTAGGTTGAAGCCTCTACCTCAAGCAGACCTTGAGGTTACCACACAGTAACTCTCAAACCCAGTAATGATGCATTCCCCATGTAAGTCAGTGCAAAGGTTGTTCTGGTGTGGTTTTGTAACTATTACTGTACCTGTTTTAGCCACATCACAGCTCTGTAATAACGCTTCCAGAATTTGAGCAAGTTTTTTGTCAATGTTAAATCAGAACTTTCGGATTTAAATAGTTATCTGTGATATCGCTGAGTGTTCATCTTCTTTCCTGGGGAGGGCAGCATCAAATTTTGATTAATGAAAATCTTAAGGAGACTGCTGTAGAGCCTCAGCTGCAAATTAAAAGAGGATCCTTTGATGTGTCTTTGCATTGCAATGAGGGTAGTTTCCCTCATGCCGTGGAGTGCAGCATGCCTGCTTGTACACAGAGCTGGAATGGTTACCTCTTTGTGCCAGTCTAGCTAAAGATCTGTGACTATTCACATGGGGTTGGACCTAACCCTCTGCTTCATTATGTATCCATGGGAAATAAATGGCTATGGAGTGTGACTGAGGCAGCACAATAGCTGATTTTCCAAGATGTAAGGCAATATGTGTGTAATATCAATGTACAAACAAGACAGCCTTTAGTGTTGCTTTGCATAGACTTTGGTGAAAAAGTCTCAGTATTCAGTGAAGGCAGCACTGACGGCATTCAAAATATGCTGCTTTAGGGCCCCTTGAAGATGTTTATCCTTTCCTACCTTTGTTTGAAGCACATCTGCTGTAGTTCAAATCCAAAGGCAGTTTGTTTGCCAGGGTTCAGATTAGATCTTTAATTAAGCTTTCATCCCCACTAGCACAGACAACAATGTCAAGTCTGTAGACCCCATGAGAAAATATAGCTTATTCCATTGGCTCCCATGGCCTGCAACATTGTTAGTGTGCTTAAAACTGTTTGGGCTGTGAGGAGAGTGAGTACTGTATCCTAAAGGAAATCAATTTTTATTCTAAATTCAGTTTGTAACATTATTAAAACCAATTTAAATGTGTCCTTTAGGGTTAAGCTGTGGTCTACATGGTTTGGTCTCCAGGGTGCTGTTCTCCAGCAGTCCCTTTGCTCTCCCCACACTGTGATAAAGCCTGAGGGAATTGGTGTAAACAAGGTGATGACATTCATTGGAGGACAAAGGTCTGAAGAATTTTGCCTGAAGAGGGCAGAGGATGATGCATTCAGTACTGTCTGCATAGTAAAATCAGGGGAACTGCAAGTGAACACCTCTTTGCAAAACTTTATTTCCTGAATTTCAAGAGCTTGAAGACACCATAACAAGATAGTCTTAGAGTTAAATCTAGCTGGCAACCAGTCATGAGTGGCTCATGAGCCAGTACCCCAGGGCTTGGTACTGGGACCACTCCTATTTAACATCTTTATCAATGGTCTTTACAAGGGCACCAAACTGGGAGGGAGTGTTGATCTGCTGGAGGGCAGTAAGGGCACTACAGAGGGACCTGGGTAGACTGGATCAATGAGCCAAGGAAAACTGTATGAGTTTCGGTAAGGTCAAGTGTCACGTCCTACATTTGGGTCAGAACAACCCCAGGCAACTCTACAAGCTTGGGGAGGAGTGGCTGGAAAGCTGCCTGATAGGGACCTTGGTGTACTGATGGACACTTGGCTGAATATGAGCCAGCAGTGTGCCCAGGTGGCCAAGAAGGCTGATGTCATTTTGGCTTGTATCAGGAATGGAGCAGGACTGTACTTGGCACTGGTGAGACCCCACCTCGTCTACTGTGTTTTGTTTTGGGCACCTCAATACAGAAAGGACATTGAGGTGCTGGAGCAGGTCCAAAGAAAGACAAGACTTGTGAAGGGCTTAGAGAATATGCCCTATGAGGAGTGGCTGAAGAAACTAGGGCTGTTTAGTCTGGGGAAGAGGAGGCTGAAGGGAGACCTTATTGCTGTCTACAAATACCTGAAAGGTGATTGCAGAGAGAGTTGGATTGGTCTCTACTCACTGGTGACAGGTGACAGGACAAGGGGAAATGGCCTCAAGTTGCATCAGGGGAGGCGTAGGTTGTATACCAGGAAAAACATCTTTACTGAAAGGGTTGTTAAGCGCTGGAATAGGCTCCCCAGGGAGGTAGGTGAGTCATTATCTCTGAATGTGTTTAAAAACCATTTGCATGTGGTGTTCAGGATATGGTGGATTGTTAGAGTTAGGGTACTATGGTTAACTTGATGATGGACTTGGTGATCTTGAAGGTCTCTTCCAACCTGAGCAATTCTATGATTTTAGCAACGGCTGCAGAAACACCTTTTCAGATTCACCCTCTTTCCTAATCTTTGGACTTTATTGCTGAGGAAAGAGCCGGGAGCACAGGAGCATTCAGCAATTGTTTTTTCTTTGTTTATGCAGATATTGGTTGTCACAGGCTGGTACAGCTCTCTCCTCTTTAATCATAGGGGTAGAGCTGAAGGTAATGCTATTCCATTTATTTACATTTATGAGTAATTTTCATGTGCCTCACTGAGCACATAGTTACCTTTCTGAGGTAATTATTTGCCGTTGGAGCATGACGTATTTCTTGTATTTCTTTGAATTTTGTTTACAGAAACATTCATCTACTTCAGTGGATCGTATCAGATGCACACAGAGATAGCCATGTCTGATCTGGGGAGTCCCTTCCTTGTCAAGCTGTCCCCTGGTTATTCCTGCTGTCAGGTAAGTTTTGGACGTTAATCTGCTCCAACCTTTGTAAGCTATCAGTCACCTGATGTGTTGAAATGCTATTTTTCTTGTTTCTAGCATTGCTGCAGAAAAACTAACTCCATTTGAATTACTGCAGAATGAGAAACAGACTAATATTTTAGGAGCAGCGAGGCACTTTTTTTTTTGCCTGCTTTGCTGCCTTTGTATCTGATTATTATTCTTTCTAGAGCTTCTATGAGTAGGCTCAGATTTAAGGATATTCTTTAGAGGTTTTTTATGCTGTGAAAAACTTAGCTGAACAATATTACAAGGGCCGTATCACCGCATAGTCAAATCAAGCCTGCCTTTTGAGCCAAAGCTGGCAAAGAATCCTCATGCTGTTATCTGTTACCTCTATTAGCTGGACATTCCTATTTCCAGCTTTCCTTTACGGATTTGTGGTTTGAATTTTCTACATGGATTGAATGTGATAGAATAATTGGAGAGAATTGGCTATCATGCTTCAGACATGTACTAAGTTTTATTAATTGAGGAGACTGCTTATTAAACTGAACTGTGCAGTCATTAACCATTTAACTTGTAGTTCGGTTTTGTTGTTGTTTATCAAATATCTTATAGTTCTTTAGAGAAATGCAAAAGTGAGAATGGCACTTGACCTGAGAAAATAGAAAGATAACTGGAAAAAGGGGGATCAGGAGTGCTATTAAGAAAGGAATAAAAGAGAGCAAGTCTGAGAGTTAAACATGAGAACAGCATTTTCTGATTAGAATGTTGCCATTTTCAAGAAAATTATTTTAAAGTTGAAATTGAGGAAATAGCGCAGAAAAATAGCAGAAATTTATTCTTAGCAGCATGAGGGCCTCATAAGCTGAGGGATCTGAAACAAGCGTTTGTTTAAATAAATCTGTTGTATTTGATGCTGTAGCTGACAGCCTACGCACATCGGTGAGTTACCAGATCTCAGCTAAATAGTTGCATCTTGCAGCTGAGTGGAAGCATTGTTAACAGCTTAAGAATACTTTTCTATCATTTTACACAATCTGCCTCTCCCTGATCTTCACGTGTCATCATATTGTTGTAAAGAATCACAAATAAAATAGATGCAGAATGAAATCGAGCGCAACGCTGCTGCAAGGAATACCGAAAGCCTCTCATAATCCCATCAGAGGCCTGTCCCACTGGACTTGAAGTACCAACAACCTTTGTGCATACAGTGCGTTCATCCAGGCAGTTTCAAATCTCTTTTGTAGAGTTTGATAGCAGGTAGATATGTACTTTTCAAGTTCAGATAAATTCATCTTAGAATCTTTTAAGGTTACCTGGGCAGAACTAATTTGTAAGTCAGTGAGTAGTCCCAATTAAGACCTCTTGCAGTGTTTGGTATGTATTCCAAATAAACATAAATTCAGTAGAGATGCACGTGCACTTCTTCAGTGTAGTCAGAAATTAAGGGTATTTTTGAGCATGCACATATTGTGTATACTTAAAGACCCAAGATTCAGCAGGCGGGCCCCCCCCCCCCCAGAACAGTGAAAGTTCTCATCCTGCTATATATGTCTGAAAAAGGAGTGTTTCTGAAAACTGGAAGCTTGGCTTTCTGCCACATTTTCCCTTTAGGCTTTTATTTCTGGGAAACAGCAAGGAATAGCAGTTGCTCATTAGGATGTGTATTGATGTGTTATGTTCTCTGTATTTAGATGTGAGATGTTGTCCTATGTTGGATGTCCCACTGAGAGGATAAAGGGATCTACATAAAGAATCTATGTTTATTAATAGCTTTACAAGTTCTTTGGCTCCAGTGGTCAAATTAAAAAAATAAAAATAAAAAAAAAATGGAGTTGAGGGATAACAGTTTTGCATTATGCCTCAATGGCTAATTGAAGCTTAGAAGTAACTTCTTTGTGCAGCTTCTTGTAGCAGTCATTCAGTAGTTGTCAGCTAAGAAATATCTTCATTTAGCTTAAGGTTTTAGAATTGTAGAAGCAAATTTCAATCCCAGCTCTCTGCTTAAGTACTTTTAATCGACAGAAAAGTAAGTCTAAAATGGAATATGTAGATGTAGCAAGCAAGGGTAGTTTTTATTATTAATAATTTTATTTCTTATGTAAGGGAAAGTCAGTAGATTTTTTTGAAATATATTTGATAAACATACTCTTTGTATTTAGAAAGGGGGGTAGAAAGGTGTTTGCTCAAGTATTTGTTTATTCTCTCAATAACATAATCAATGAAAAGAAGTTTGCATTCACAGTAAATTCAGCAAAAGTTACATGCACACACAACACAGTGTTTTGCCAGTTATTTGTCCAAAAGGTTCTTGAAAATCATTATATTGTGTCAACTGTCCTGCTCAAATAAAAGACCTTTATTTTTTTTCGTGTGTGTGATTGAAAGCTAACACATTCATCTGTGCTTGTTCTGGGGCAGAAGACAGTTACATTTGGCCATTAGCCTAACATGGTCTGAATTTCTTAACTCATTAATTTTTGATAACAAACTGGAGGGAGGAAGAAGAAAAAGGAAACTTACTCTCAGTAATGTGAGAATCCAAAGTGTTCTGTGTAAGATCATATGAAAATGGGCAGAGAACTGTGCAGCAGCTCATTTTTTACCTTCACAACATTTCAAGCATTATCAAGGCTTTTGCAGGAAAATGAAGTCTGCAAATGTAAAAAAAAAAAAAAAAAAAAAAAAAAATTGTCTTTCACAATGTGAAGAAACTGGAAGAAGAGCTCACACTAAAAAACTAGTTTTTAAAAATCTTATCTTTTCATTGCAGTTCTCTGCTTAATTTTTGTCTGGTTAGAATTAAATAGTTAAATCTGCTTTATTCCGTATTTCAGGGCAAGCATAGTGTGATGAGCTTCTCTTTGTTCTATGATCTTGCCTGTTGGACAAGCAGCATTTTTTTCAAGCCTAATTGCTGCAGAAATTGTTTTTTATTTTTCCTATGTAGCAGTCAATCCACTTGTTTCAAGCTATCGACATGTTATTGCTCAATAGATGATTGACTTCAAATAATTGTCATTGATGTTGACTGTGGAAATAAGGCTCCCTACATATAGGAATCTTGACTAAGTCTTCAGAGATTAACATAATCATTAAGCTATTCCATTTTTTACATTTTCTGAGCAAAATAATCTTCAAATACCTTCTAAGTTCATACTAAACTGAAGAGAAATTACTGGAGATCATATCAATTGGTGTATATCCCTTGATAGATGCAAGTTAAAAAAAAATTTTTATAATAAGTTTTCCTTTATATTGTGGTTTTACTTTTGGACATACTACTGCTCCTCAGCATGCCATTCCTAACTTTCTTCTATGTCACAGTAATGTATATTCCTGCTTGTTGTTTTGGCCTACAGTGCATGTACATGTTTTGCTCCAAAAGCAATGCCTCCTATTTATTTCTGTGGAACTTGAAAGAGCTACAAAGAGCAAAATAACAGTATTTGGTATAGAAAATTATCTTCTCAGTTACCAAATGCTATTTTTCAGTATGGCTGCCACTATTATTTGTGCATTTTTTTCCATGATGAAAAGGAGTCTGTATGCATTGTTCATAAAAAATTTTGCCCAGTAGAATGAACCCACTGTTTCACAGCTGCTGTGACAGCTTAATTGCTAGGTAAATGTTGCTAATACAGTAAAGTTTTCATCAGTCCAAACAGATGGAAGTCAGAAGGTGCAAAATCTTTACTAGATTGTGGGTATGGTAGGACAGTCCAACTAAGACTGGCAGTGTACTTCATGGTCTTCAACATGGTATGGGCCCTGTTCACTTGTTGCAGGATCAATTTTGTCTTCTCTGGTGTGACTCTGAAAATCTGAGCTTTCAGCTTAGTCAGCATCAAATGTAGTGATTAGAGTTGATGGTTTGTCCAGGTGACACCATGTGTCATTATCGATAATGGTGTGATTCAGGAGACTGGCACCTTCAGCTTTGTACTGGCTCAGTAGATCCTGACAAATGATGTTCATTCTGTTCCAGTGTGAGCATTCACTGGCACAGACTGCAGAATTCAAAGGTTGTCACCACTGTTTCCAACACACTGAAACTGATATTCATCTCTGTACAGTTTCCTGGTCATAATCGTCTGATTCATGCAGATGAGCTGATTGAGATGCTCACGGTGTGAAAACTGTGCATGAACATCTGGAATGTGGCTTGTCTTTCATGTGACTGTTGTCAAAATGCACCACCCGCACCCTCAGTGTGCTCTATCCACTTTTTGGTCTTCATAGACGTTCATCAGCAATCTGCTAATGTCAGTGAGTACCATTTTCTCTGGATGCAGGAATTCAGTTCCACACCTTTGTTTCAAATATTCTTCCATGTCAGATGCCATTCTGTCAGACTTTCTCTGCTGCCATCTGTTACATGGCAACAAAATGTAATGGAATATTGGTGGAAGGTTCAACCTGCCATATCACCAACATCCGTCTCTGACATTGTGAGCCAACATAGTAAAGTGGGAGGCATTCATTTTGGAGCCATGCTCTTATATGAGTTGGTGTTGAATTTATTGTAGATTGATGATACCATTTTTAAAGTGTTTCATTACGAACTCTTTCAACAGGTAAGATTTTGGTATTGGCTATCTCAGGACTCCCAGCTTTCAGTTTTTAGGAGGACTGCCTTGAATGGAAGTTTGGAGAAAATGTGCGATATTTTAGGATTGCCTGAGATGGAGTGGACAAAAGCAAGTATACCAGTAGTAGACAGTGCAGCTGGGAACTTATCTTCTCAGGTAAGTCGAAATTATGTCAAATGTTAGCTCCAATTTGTCCTTTAGAATTAAATTACTTTCATAATAGATGGTAAAAAGAGAATTTCTATCCTTTAAAAAGGAGTTCAGCTCTATCAATAGGTGTAGGTATTCAAGAGCAGCATCATTGTTTCCTTACCTCAGATTTCAGTATATGACTAGTGAAGTGTTTAAAAAAAGAACTTTAAAAAATTCTAATCAATGAGGGCTTAATTATGTTGGCTGAAGACAGAAGTGCAGAACCTTGAGCTTAAATGAACTCTACTTTCATTTGTAGTCTCCTGAATATTTTCTTGTATTTCTAAATGCATTCTTATAATCCTTACATTCACAGTAACATACTTAAGACTAATATTTTCTTTTTTATATATTATACTCATCTTAATTTACAAGCAGAAAACTAGAAATGAGGAGAATCATTATTAAAATTATTAGCTTAAAGAAAATCAGAAACGTTGATTTTGTTGTAGTTAAGTCATACTTTACATATTGTATGCTCATCTGTCTTGCTCCAATTTATAGGAGGGAGATGAGGTTCTTTTAATATTTGTATACCCAGTGTGAGATTAAGAAACAACAGTTCAAATGTTGGTCCAACCAGTTTATTATAAAACCTAATCAGGGAGACGGGGAAGGGAAGGAGGGCGATAAAAAAGATAGGAAAGAAGCAAGAATCGTGTAAAGCGGGGATAGTCACCACCAGGATGCAGCAGCGGTCTGGTTGCATGACATTTGAATGTCCAAGCCAAAAGCAGCAGGGGGGGAGAGCAGCAGCGTGGCCTTGGGCAGCAAGCAGGTAGCAGAAAGAAGTCGCAGAGCCAATCCGGGAGGAAGAAGCAGGACTCAGACAGCAGGCCCAGGAGAGTCCATCAGCATGCAGGAATTCCGTAGTGAGGAATCTGATGGCAGACACCTTTGTTCTTCTTTGGCAATTATGGTAGAATGCAAAGCAAGTTCAGGAGGGAGAAAGGCAGGTCGTGAGGCTTCTCATGTCAAAAACTTCTTCATGAAGAATCTGTTGCCAGAAAGCATCCACCTCATGATTGTAGGTCCCCTTTTTAACCTTCTGCCAACGCGGCATTCCTGGGCTCTTGGGTAAAAGTCATGTACAGCCCCTCCTGAGATGGCCATCTTCCTTGAGATAAGCCCACACAGAAGACCGCTTCATGGCCATTAAGCTACAGCTTATCTCTCTCTCTTGTTGCCCCTGGCCTTGTCCATCTGTGTCCCTCAGACAAAGGATTTCACAACCCATGCCTAGGACTTGCTTGGGCTTGCTCATCTGTGTCCCCAACAAGCTTTAAGACAATGATGTAAAGGAATAATATCTTACATCATCACACATTATAGAGTTAGTTATTTACTAACTAAAGCAGGCGTGGTGTAGAACTTAGACTAAATTATAAATTGCCATGTTTGTTTGTCCTGAATGCTCATTTTAAAAGTTCACATAATCATAGAATCACCAAGGTTGGAAAAGACCTAAAAGATCATCCAGTTCAACCGTTCCCCTATTACCAATAGCTCCCACTAAACCGTGTCCCTCAACACAACATCCAGTCTTTTTTTTAAAAGTTGTATAGTTTTTAACAGTTTCAGCAGGAAGACAGCTCATTCAAGCAGCAATGGCTATTATCACTTGAGATTGAGGCAAGGTTGCCTGGGTTACAAAACTTTCTGTAAGTAAATGCGGTTGTGGCTTTGACAGATGGGGAATAACTTTCTGACTGATCAAATCTCAGTCTAGTTGTTGCAGGCTGGTAATCCAAGTTGGCTGTAGGTGGTATTTATGTCCTGCAGAGAGAGTAAATAGTAAAGAAATATGTATGTGCCTTTTTATCATGTTGCTGCTAATGAACTTGCTTCCTTTATCTTTGCAGATCATTTTCCAAGCTACCATTCGAGCAGCAAATGCTACTGTTGCTATAGATAACATCAGTATAACAAAGGAATGTGAAGTTGTGAACATATCACTATCAGCTATCAAGCCAGAAAACAAAGGCAAGTTTTGCAGTTCTCAATGTGTTTTTTTCTGATGGTTACTATAAGTAATTGGGATCCCACTGACATCTTCAAGACATTTGTAACAAAGTAGGACATAATCTGAGGAAAAAAAGTCCAGCTGCATTAATGAACTGTATATAATAAAACCTTTCACACGATGTTATATAGTATGTGCTTTAAGTAGTTTGGAGTAGCTCTGTGAAGTAAGCTATAAAGCAAATGTCCAGATACCACTTACTGTGTAGAACCTGCCCACATTTATGCTTTAATGCATGGGCAGAAGCAAAGCATCTTACATCTTTCACTGATGAGCACTGTCTTTAAGGCAAGAGGGTGCTCCCATCATCACTGTTAAATATATAACTCAAAGCAAGCTCCACCAAACTTGTCTGTGTGCCCACACTCTCTAATCTTGAGACGCGAACAGATGGAAACATAGCTATGACCTTCTGTCAGACTGTTGCTTTTTCAGATCCCTACTATTAATGCTATGTTCTAAAATGACGTGAACCTAAATGTAGTCAGTGGTAATGCTGCTAAGTTATACCCAACAGAAAGATGAATATCATCTTTGTTGAAAATTTTAAAGGCGAGTTGGAAAATTTCAGTGTTGAATTTTTTAAGATTTCCTTGATATCTATATCTGTCTATGTATCTCTATATTTATACAGTCTGATAGTCTACTTAAAAGTAACTATATAATTGATGAAAGATTATTTTATTATAATTTTATTTTTATTTTCCTACACCTACCCACTCTATGCATCAATCACAAAGGCATAGCAGCAATATGATTATCTAAACACAGTGACTTACAGATGAAAAGCTTCATGCCATTCCTCTCATTTTCTTTCAGAAACCTGCTAAAATATAGTCAGTAGTCTTTTGCTATTTTTTAACCTTCCTCTTCCCCATTCATTGAAATTTGGATTGTTTTCTGATACATATTTTGAAAGCTCATTATTAGTGATGTAACGCAAACGTTTTCTTTTCCTGGAATTTTCATTGTGAACCAATTTCTGCAAAGTATGAGGGGTGCTCTTAATGTAATGCCTCCTGTCTTATGTTGCCTCATGATAACAGAGGTGGGTGTTGGTGGTATGGCAGTAGATGTGGAATCACGTCACCAGTATCCTGTCGTGTTTTTTTGCTGTGTGACAGGTAACAGCAGAGACACATCTGAAAAATTGTATAAAGAGAGTATGAAGCACAGGTGTGGAACTGAATTTCTCCTTGCAGAAAAAAAATGGCACCTGTTGGCATGCACTGATACCTGCTGAATATTTGTAGAAACCAAATAGAAAATGTTAGTACAAGGAAATGTTCTGCATGAACATGCAAATTTTAATAAGCACAGCATGCAAGCTCTTGTTCATGGCTGGTAGAAATGCATAGCTTATGGGGGTGACTGTTGCAATATTTTGGAGCTGAGAATTTACTCTATCAAATAGTGTTATTGTGGTCTTTGTATTTGTTGTAGTTTCCATGGGAATAAATAGGAGGCATTACTTTTGGAACAACCTACATATCTGTGGGGACTAGTCCAGGTGAGAAATCTGCCCTTACTCCCGTGTGAGTGAATTAATTCTGGCATATGGCGTTCCCACCTGAGGACTAGCTAGTCACTGTCACCAGTGGTGGTAAGGAAACTGCTGCTTTTTCCAATCCACCCAGATTCCCTTTAATTACTTATTTATCTGTTATCAGGCAAGCACTGGTTCTAGAGCTTAATCTCACTTTATGGAAAAAAAGTTCCTAAAACATCTCATGCTTCTTCAGAGGTGCTTTTCAGTTATCCAATTTCTCTTTGTCTGGAACTTCATTTGCATGTGTTTCATCTATGTGTTTCAATCAGTAACAATTTTCTTGTACTTAACGAAAACTCTCAGACATATAATGAGAATTTATTTTTCTTAAAATCATGAGACTAGAAGATTGCGTGTTAACTCATTGTATAGTCTATTTTAACTATGGTCAAATGAAATTCTTTGTTGCTCCTCACTTTGATCCACTCTCTGAGATGTTTTAAATTTGGCTGTGTTCCATCTTTAGAATCAGAGTGTGGTGAGAATTTTATGACACATATAGGAAAAGTTGGTACAAACCTTATAATATGTTGAAATTATTCTGTTTTTATGTAGCTCACGGTCAAAAAACTAGTTTATCTCATCTGGTTCTGTTGCAATTATGTGACTCTAATATATATTATTTTTATTATTACAGTAAAATTTAGACACTTATTCCAGATTCCTAGTTTCATTGTACAAAAATACATGTCCCAGACTAAAAAAGTCCTACAGATTTATTCTACCTAGTAGAGAAAAGTAAAAACATCATAAAATATAAGCTATGAAATGTTCTCTTTTTCAAGTGCTGCTACTCCTGACTATTAGTTCACAACTTTACTTCTACAGTTGAAGAATTTACTGTGGCTGTAAAGCTATCACACATGACTTCCACTCATTAAGGCAGAAGAGAAAAGTGGCTGTCTTTTTCAAATTGCAGATTTACAACAGTGACCTAACATACCTGTCACGTTGTGTGCTCACGTTCTGGAAGATGAATGTTTGATGTAATTTCTAAGGTCTGCAGCCTATGCTTTTGGTGGAGTTCAAATTTTCACTTTGGAACCTAAGAATTACATGGTGTAGGAAATATAAAATTTGAAAGCGATCTGATAACATAAAGATATTTTTGGCATTGTCTCTGATTTTTGCAAATCGTTCTATATATTTTTTCTCTCTTTTAATTTACTCATTTTTCTTGTTTGCTTACATGGATTATTGGATTTTGAACTATATCTAAACATCTTATTGTAGCTAAATATGTATGTGTGTATATAAAGTGTGTGTGAAATTTGGATATATATATACATTGGGAGATATATATAAATATTTTTTTATATTTATGCATTCATACATGAAAATTAATCACATTAAATCACATTTAATCATCATTATCTCTACAATGTACTATCCAGTTGAGCATAAGCATACTCAGATCAGCCTTAAAGGAAGTAGTTGCTGCTCATAAGCTACTTCTTAAATCATAAGCTGCTCATAATCTCACTCTCTATGTATGAAGTGTTTAGTTTCACCGAGAAGGCAAATGAAGAGAATGATGCATGTATTGTTTATTAATAACTGTGTTTGTGGTGTAAACACTATTGGGTTTCTAAGAACCACCTTTGTAAAATAAAAATTTCCTTAAGTATTATAAGAATTTTTCATTATATGGATAGATTCTAATCTTGCCAAAGCATAAAACTTCTCTGGTTATAAAGCAAACCCTTCCACTGACAAAACACCTTCCAAACACCTGTCTCCTATGCTTTGTTTCAGCCTACTCCTTTGTTTCAGACAGATGAGTAACTTTTAAAGGTGAGGCTGGGATTAAAAACAAGCTCAGAAGGATAGGCTAAAGTTAAAGAATTGAAAAGGTTGCCAGCTTGTAAACAGAAGGAACCTGAGACTGGAATTGCATTGACAGCTCCATTGCTTGAACTTTCCCATATGGGAGCAGACTACACTAATATTTTAGACTGGAGGAGAGATTTAGACCTGACTTGCTAAATTTCCAACAAAAGCATCAGTTAATTATTTGGGAAGCTCTTTTATTATTTTGTGACTTTCCTATATTTCCTATATCAGTACACTAGTCATTCACATTCAGGATTTGCAAATGACAATATCATAAGAACAGAGAGTTTTCCAGTAAAATTGGATCTAATAAACCAGCATGTTTGGACACTATTTTTCTTAAAAATGTTGTTGTGAAGCTGCCGTTAGATGATTGGATGTTTGCCTCACTGCACAGAAAGGACTTGCTATCAAAAACAGAGTTGTGCAGTGAATATGATTTTTTTTCATGTCATTAATTAGAATTAATTAGAAAATGAAATTGTATCAAATGTATGTGACAGCACAATTATTTTCATGGGCAATATTTGGGATTGATAAGCATGAATGTGCACCCAGAGAATACTGAATTACCTGTGTAAAAATCTGAATTTTTTTGAGACCTACAGTTAAGCTAAAGGTTGTTAGGAGATGTGCACTGAGTTTACCTTGTTAAAAATACAGGTCCGTGGTGAAATCACTTAGGCTGTTTTTACAGCATTTTTTTCCCCCTCAGTATATTTTGTCCATTGTATATGCCCTACTTTTCCTTATTACATAGGAGATATATACCTATTATCTATAAGCCGTAATACTAAAAAAGTTCATGTGACTGTAATCACAAGTAAGTCTGTTAGAATTTCACATTTATGAATTGTCTTTCCTCGCAGAAATTAATAGCGGAAGGAAATGTTCTCAAGAGTTTTGCCGTACAAGAGAATGCTGTACCTATCTGCCCTATGTGACTGTTCAACTACAATTCCATATATATTAGTATCATAATGCAAATCAACTTAACATTCAGTTTTGAACTTTTATGTAATAGTTTCAAATTATTTTTAGAGCTTTAGAGAATAATATTTGGGGATGGAAAGCAAAGGAAGTGGGCACTCCCACAGAAATTTTGAAAAGAAATTGTCAACATTCAAATAGACTTGAGATTTTTTTTGTCTGTTTTTTCAAATAGTCTTCTTTACTATTGATGACCTTTTGCATTTTTAAATTTTGTTTTTTTTTTTTCAGTGTGTTTACACTTGAAAGTGTTTAAAAATAATGTAGTAGGATCTGTATATCTGTAAGGTGTTTTGGATCCTAGATATTAAGATGTCAGTAAAGTGACAGCTAACTATAAGTCTTTAGATCTATCTTGAAATGGGTGATTAAAAAAGGATATGAATGTCTTGGCATATGAGGGTCTTTTTAAACACCTCTTAAATTTAAGTGAAAGTTGTAAGCCAGTAATGACGGATTATAACTTCTCACCTGGATTTTTTCATGCCAGGCTTTCCTCAGAATGCTGCATTATGTGTAAATACACATTTGCTGCCAGACTGAGAAAGATCTGAGGGGAGTGGTTGTTGAGATTTGTGAACCGTCAGTCTTGCAGAAATCCTTACATAATAATCATTCAATTTTAACAACTGTTTTCAGTATGAGTGTTTCTTAAATTCTTGTTAGGCATTCATTCAGCTTACACAGAGAAGCTGTGCATATGATTTGGGGATGTTTTTGAGTGTTTTTGAGTTTCTAAAAAAAAAAAAAAAAAATTAAAATATGTAAAATCAATTTGTAACAATCCAGAATCAGCAAGAAATCTCAAGTTGTGATAACAAGTCAGCTCAGAGAAGACTAAATCCACTGACACTGTAAAGGCAATTTCCTCTAAACGTCAATACTAGCAATAATTTCCTCATATACAAGGAGCAAAAAGCCCAGCAGAGTCTGTAGGACTCAACGAAGAACAGAAGAAAGGCAGAAAGTAATATATTAGAAGAGAATGTAGATTAATTAGTGTCTGTTCACTATGAGGGGAACTGCAGAGGAACCCAACCTGACTGACTTTCACCTCTGAGATGATCAAGTACTTGTCAAAGTGATAATGAGAAAGTAAGATTGAAGCATTACAAAACACTTAGAAGCAAATGAATTTCACCCAGGCTCTACCAGCTTGCTCTATGCTTTTATCTTCCCCAGATTTTAAAAACACTTGGTTTAAAAATTTGTTGAAGGTTTGAGAGTTATTTTATCTCAAAGTGTTCATCCATGCTTAAGATAAGGGCACACTTTGTCTTGTTACAAGTTACAGTTATAGGAAGTCTGGGCTTGGAAACTTAACTGTTACATCTTTCATTTTTGAATGTTGCCTGTATACAAAGTTTTTCATGTTTTTTGTAGCTCTCCTGGGTATTTGAGATAGTTTCTCGTTCTTCTTTTCAAGCAAAGAAAAGGTAGATCATAAATAGCTCACTTCATCTTCCCATTATTTTGTTCCACCAGTAGATTATCAGTCATTTCTATTTGCCTAGGTCCTTGTGCATCTGTTAATAATTGTTGTTATTCTAGCAAAGCAATTTTCCTAAAGAAAAAAAAGAATCATACTTCATGCTTGATTGACATACACCCTATATATAGAAAAATTGTATTTCCTTTAATCTCTTAAATTTTATTGTTTTCATTTGTGTTTTTATGTGTTTTGGTTAGTAACGCACTAAATCCAGCCTTTTTTAGAAGACCACTAATAATCATATACTGGTTAAACAGACCAAGAATCATATACTGGTTAAACAAACACAAAAGAAACCAACTCTCCTCATATTTTCCATCAATGGAATATAATTCTCTTTTCCATGAGATGTCATCTGAAATGGCCACAACAAATTGTGATAAATCTTTATAAAACGATGGTAGAAATGGTAGTCATGTCTGTGAATATTTTGTGGCTTACGCATAATTAATGAAGTACTGGGTAAAAGTTCTTGGAATAGTTTTCCTAATGTTTTCCATTGAATGCTTGTTCTAATGACAGTAAGCAAAAGTATCGTTTTGTGATTAGAGAGGAATTTTTTAAGTGCAGAAGAGGAAAATATGATGCTGCTTCTGCTTAATATTGTAAATATTAATGTATATTTTTCATTCATCTTTCAATCCATTTATTTTGCATTTTATATATTTTGTAATGTATTATTGCTGTGTTAAATGAAGTACTGAAGAATGCAGATGAATATATTTTTCAAACCTTTGTTAATACAGTATTTTGTGTTTCAGAGATGTCCTCCTTTTACCAATATTGTGGCATTTCTTTAATACCTGGTATTTAGCTTGATTTCTTTTACAACTAGAAGAATGTTTTTGTTATCTTTAGCATATTTGCTGAAATTCGGGAAGTAAAGAATTTATTCTGACACTAGCATTTATTCCCTAAAAGATCTGGCAGAAGTCTTGTTATTGCTTTGTTTGTGCTCTGTTTTTCTGCTTTGCAGCATGAGATTGCGAGGTCTGTTTTCAGCAGCTCCTCACCTGCATTGTGTGCTTTGTCTGCATTGCTTTTAGAGAAAAGTCTTCACTTTATGTATCCGTTGTGTATAGATTTAGCTTGGATGTTCCTGTGGGACTGTTATCTTACTCCATTTTTATAAAACAAATACAGCATCTTTTCCCCACAATGCTCTAATACTTTTTTTTCTAGGATGGTGGTGACATATTGGAAATGTTTTATTTCCTTTTCACGTTGTAAAGCTTTCTTAATCATGTTTTGCACAGAGACAAAAAGAAATGTTTCTTACCTCATTTCAGCTTCTGTGTGTGACTTTGAAAGAGATAACTGTGGTTGGTTTGAAGCTGCAAATGCAGATGGATTCGATTGGATAAGAAGTTCCAGCAGTTCTCTTGAACCTGCTTTAAAGCAGCAAGCTCCTCCTCAAGATCACACCTATAACAAGTCTGAAGGTAAATCAATCCAGGCCTAGACGCAAAGGGCTGATGTAGATATACTGCTCTTTAATCAGTTTTAAAGTGGTGATTGTAAACTATTTCCAAACATGTAGAAACAATGTCTTTCTTCAGCCTGAAAAGTTGTTTTATGTTTTCTTTTGTTAGGTCATTTTATGTTCATTTTGAAAAACAGCAGCAGGATTTCACAAGTTGCTCAGCTACGAAGCCCAGAGTTCAGACAAACAGGATCAAATTGCACAATGTCCTTTTGGTATGTGAAAAATTTTTTAAAAGATTCTGGATCATCTCTCATTGTTTCTCTTGGATTGAAATTGCAGCTATAATTTACAGTAGTACACAGCCTCCTCTACAGTATTTATTATCTTTGTCTGTTCCTTAATCGGATAGTCTTCATTATGACCAATATGTAGATATAATCTGTAGAACAGAACTGAAACCTAGGATTTATTTGTTGTAAGGCTTTCAGCAAAGTTATGTTAAAGGACAATGTCTGCATATACACAGGAAAATATCTCTAGTATTTTGATAATATTTTGACTTAAAATCAAATTGAAAATGTTCTCTCAAGACTTAGAAATCATCCAAAAGTTTAGTACCTCACTGAGTCATCATTTGAGTTATCAATAGATTATCCAAAATTGAATTACACCTTCTTTGAAAGATAAATCCAGTGCAAGAATTGGAAATCCAATTTCAATCCTTTTCCAATATTCATAGGGGAAAAAAGTATTTCAGCTATTTTCTCACCACAGTCTCTGTAGAATCTCGTCAAAGAGGAAAATAAAAAATGAACTGTAATTATTTGTATATTAATGTCAAATTTATATGGCTTAAATAAATCTTTGCATGATTTTAGCATTATTCTGTGTGTTGCTCAGTAATGTCAAATATATTTACTGTAGATAGATGTTTATCAAAGAGTTGATGTGTAGGTCTGGAAGTACCACACTTCTGGAAACAGAATGAGGAACAAAAACAATTTAGCTGTATGTTCACTCAGTTATATATTAGTGACTTTAAAATGATGTTTTAAGATACTATTAAAAAAAAAAGGTAATAAAGCTTTGTTTTTGTTATTTTAGGTATTACAATTATGGACATTCAGTCGGAGCAGCAGAGATGCAACTTCTTGTGGATGGGCTAGATAAGCCTACTGTTCTTTGGAGGGTCTATTACAACCAGGGAAATCAGTGGTTGAACTCGGTCATTCAGCTTGGACGTCTTTCACATTCCTTCCAATTTTCACTCAATAAAATCAGCTTGGGATTTTATGACGGTGTCTCAGCAATTGATGATATTACATTTGAAAATTGCGCTCTTCCACCTCCAGCATTAAGCTGTGAAGGTCCTAATTGGTTTTGGTGCAGAGACACAAAAGCGTGTATTAGCCGTTTATTGATGTGTGATCTTGTGGATGACTGCGGGGATGGATCAGATGAAGACAAGTGCAGTGAGTACTTTCCATTATTACTTTGCAGCAAAACTGCCAATTTATCTCTGCATTTAAAAAATAAAAATAAAAAGTGCAGAGTACAAGTACAGCATATCAGTGTCATAGCCGGTGGTGATGCAACCCAATATAGTTACTGATAGAATTCTCTGAAAATTATTAGCCTAAATGTGTATGATGAGTAACATTTGAGGGTAAATGTAATTGTAAATCAACCTCTTTTATTCTAATGATTCATATTTCTTTAATTCTTTTGTAAAATACACACACACATTACAAGTTTATTTTAGTGGAAAGAATTCATTCTTCCAGTTGATCTCAGTTAATGTGATGGTTTGGGCTACGCTGATAAAAATAAAATAATATACATAGACTGAAAGAAGTGTACGTCCTATCTCTATATAGATCTGTCTAGCTAGAAAATATTAAACTATCTGTGTTATTAGAAGTTACTAGTTATTTTGTGCATCTCTTTCTCTTTCAGAGAAATGACTTGTAGGAATTGAGAAGAACTGTTGATCATTCACGTTTTTGGCATTCAGTTGTAGTGCTAAAGGGCAGAAATAGATTTTCTCACCCAAGCATGCTTTCATCAATTTTAAGAATTCAAAAACATTAATATTAAAATTAACTAGCAGATACTTTACCATATCCTGTGGTAACCAAATTATGCAAATCAGAGTGAGCTTGAGAAACAGTGGACACCCTACATGCTTGAGGAGATACCAGACTGCACAGATATCTCCTGTGTATGATCTGAATTTCAAAGACAGTACATAGTTTCCAGACTATCTCAGTTTTCCCACCTGTAAAATGCTTATCTTCCTTTACGCATGTTGAAGTCTACAGTAAAGAAATACAGAATGACTGATTTTGAAGTTTTAAACATTGTAACAAAAGCTTACATAAAATGTTATGTGATTAATAATTACATATTAATCATTAATTACTGTTTATGAAAGGTAGATGAAAAGCAGGAACACAAGTTAACCATTTCTAATACTCAGCATTAGAATTAGTAGTTCTAATCAATATATTTTGTCTTGATGTTAAATAATGTGTTATAAATGCCTTTTGAGTTTAGCGTCTGTCATATGAAAACATATTAAGTCACTTATTGCATCTAACTACAGAGTTAAGGTCTGTGATTTATTTCATCCAGTTCATCAGTTTAAAAAAAACAAAAAACAAAAAACAAAACAAAAAAAAAACCAACCTTCAGGGTTTTTTTCATACTTTAATTATAAAAAATGCATTAATCATTTTACTCTTCATGCTATTAAATAGTTCTTCACAGTATTTATTGAATAAATGAAGCATTGATTACCAGATGTAATGAGAGAGAAAGAAGTTAACTAAAGGCTTTTCTTTCGTTTTATTTTAATTTTGCCTATACAGGGGTAAATTTGTTTTTTCGGGGGGGGGGGGAGGGAGGGGAGAATTATTTCAGAAACCAAATGGGTCTATATTACATGTATTTGAAAAGGAAAAAGGAAACAAATTATTTTCTTTTTCTCAGAAAGACAGTGAATAAAGAGTATATTAAAGCAGTACCAACTTCTGATATCGTTCTGCTTACTTTACACCTGACATTTTGTTCTGCACACATTTCAGACCCTGACCTACAGTGTGACTTTGAAAATGGGCTATGCAATTGGGCACAGGACACTGAGGATGACTTTGACTGGATCAGGATACAAGGACCAACCCCTACAGTTAATACAGGACCATTAAAGGATCACACGACAGGCACTAGTCTGGGACATTACCTGTACATGGAGTCTTCAGAGCCACAAGAATTTGAAGATAAAGCAGTTTTGCTTAGTCCTCTTTTCAACCCTACTTACAATCGAACCTGCATTTTTCGCTTCCATTATCATATGTCTGGAAAGCAAGTTTATACTTTGTCAGTCTTCCAGAGAACTATGAGTAATACCAAGGGAATACTGCTGTGGTACAAATATGGAAATCAAGGAGAAAGATGGATAAGACAGACACTGTACATCAGCAGCTCTAAGCCATTTCAGGTATGTTCTCTCTAGGTTGTGATATGTTTGCTTGATGCAAAGTAAAACTCTGAAAGTTTATAAATGACAGTGCAATCTAAAAGGTCTTAATAACCATCAGATCACATTGACTTTGCAATATGTTTGTAGGTTGATTGTCTTTGAGGAAGTACTTCTGAATTTTTTTTTTGGTGGAATTTATTTTCTCCCATCCCTAAAAAGGTGGTAATCTTTTGAGTATGAACAAATGATATTTAAAGTAGGAGATTTTCTTTTGAGCATTGTTTACAATGAATTCTTTGTAGATCTGCTACAAAACAGCTTGCTTACATTTCTGGACTGTTTCCCCAGTGTTTGCAGTTGCTTAATATCTCATAGGTGATATTCAGATTGAAAAGAAAATGTTTAGATTCACTTGATACTATAAAGCAGGATGGTGGTTTTTTTTTTTTTTTTTTTTTGTTTTGTTTTTTGAGGTACCTAGGGTGTAAATAAACTGTAGACTCTGAAGATGGTCTAGATTTTTTTTTTTTTTTAACTTATACCTTTACTTTTTCTCTTGGAAATTTAAAAGATAAGCATCTATATAAGGTAACTGATGCCACATATTCCTCTTCCCTCATTATGCAAGTCTGTCATTTGTTTGTCACATTCCATGAAAAAGATCATTGTTTATCAATAGTACGCCTTACATGTTGACATTTTTGAGAATGTTTCCATACAGGTAAAGCCAATTAAAGTAGACTAAACAGTTGTCATGTTGTCAGTTTCCATTGACCATGTCAGCTCCTTCTCAACCTTTTTTTCAGAACTTTAAATTTCACAGGAAACCTCTGTTCTAGATGCTATCAAACTGTGGCTGAAGTTTGTTACTGTTCCATTAGATATTTTATATCAGTGTTAAATAAGATATCAGTGAGCAGAATTGATCAGATGAGTGAATCAGGAAATTCAGAAGTAAATTTTTTAAATGAAAAAGAAAAAGATGGTCTCTGAGCCAAGATTAAGTGTATTTCTGATGCTAAAATTAACTACTAATAAAGCTAGCCTTATTGGCTACACATACTTTGTACCTGTACCTGATCCTATTTTCCTTTTGAATTCAGAAAATGTTATGACAGAGAACTTTGAAAGGAACTTAACAATCTGGTATTCTAATATGAGTATTTACTGAGTATATTCGGGACTTTCTGGGAAGTACTTGAACTTGAATGGAGAGCTGCAATTCTCACTTTCTTGGGAGGAGTTGAGTGTCTCAAGAGGCAGGCCACTAAAATGATCCAAGGGAAGGAGCACCTCCTGTATGAGGACAGGCTGAGAAAGATGAGGTTATCTAGTTTGGGGAAGAGAAGTTTCTGGGGAGACCTGGAAGCAGCCTTTCAGAATCTAAAGGGGGACTGTAAGAAAGAGGATTCTTTCACGGAGTCTGTTATGATAGAACAAGGGAAAATGGTTTTAAATCAAAAGAATGGAAATTTAAATTGGATATAAGGAAGTAGTTTTCTCCAATAAGGACGGTGAGGCACTGGAACAGATTGCCAAGAGATACAGTGGAAGTCCCACTGTTAGATCCAATCAAGGTCAGGTTGAATGGGGCTCTGAGCATCTGATTCAAGTCTAAATGTCCATGTTCATTGCAGGGAAGTTGAACTAGATGACTTTTAGAGGCCCCTTTCAACTCAAAAGACTCTATGATTGTATGAGAACTTGTGATTCCCCCTGTAAGCAAAGGAGTACAGTATTCATCTGCAATATTTCAGTAACCATTCTGCATATGTAACTTCCTAGATGCATTACAGAAATAATCAGCCCCTGCGATTTTGAAAATAGAGCAGGAAGTTGCATTAATTTACTTTTGCTGAAAACTGCAAGTGGAAATATATTCCTTGTCAAAGATGTTACTTTTTACAGTGCACTTGATTCAACATGGAAAATAAAACAGTCTGTTGAGTGTACTTACATCTTTACATCAAATTTATTTTCATATCCCTGAGATGTCTACTTACATGCTTTTTCCTTATAAGTGCATTTGAAAAGACAGCAAAGTAACAATCTGTCCATTGTTGCCTAACTTTTATCAATGGTGAATGGTGTTTGCTTTCATCCTCACTGAATAATCATAAAACCTGACGTAGTTTCAAAATAAAGTGCAAAGATTCTATTTTTACATCTCTAGATAAATGTAGCTGTTTCAATTTGCTCTATTCATTCAAATTTCAGAAAAAGGAATACAGAAAAGGGAAATTATTGTGTTATGTGAAAATAGCAAATCAATCCCCCTGAGCATTGTGGTCATCTTTTTGTCATAATTAACGGACCTTCATTCTATTGCAAACAATGTTATCATAACCCCTCTGATGTCATATAATACAATGTGAGTTGTCCCTTGCAGCATCTCCAAGACAGAAAAGTTCTATAGGACTGTAGTTACAGTTTTTGTTGTTTCATGTCCTGTCAGAACCCTGAAGAGTTTCCCTGTGCCAGATTCTGATGTGTCCATCAACTGCTGAACTGGGAAACACTCCTCATTGCAGTCACTGAGTATCATTTCTACATGAGACATCAGAAAACAACTTTGCTGTGCTGTGATGGAGAGCTGTGGGCTCTGCAGAGGAGACGATCAGGGCAGGAGAAGTAACAGTGTGATGCTATATGTAATGAAGGGACTGGCTGGACTGTATGGAGCTGTTAGTTGGTGACAACGTGGTTGACAGCCTCTGCATAAGGATTAAGGGATAAGCAAATAAAGGGGATGTCATTGTGTGATAAATAAAAGAAAAAGATAATTTTTCTTTAAGGAACTAAGACAGACATCTAGGTGCTTATGGAGACTTCAACTTGTCAGATGTTAACTGGGAACACCACACAGCTGATATAAACAAGTCCAGGAGAATCCTAAAAGACCTTGATGTTAACTTCCTCATATATGTGCTAAGGCTCAGTGACTGCAATAGAAAGTGCCTCCAAATTCAGCAGTTGATGGGCACAACATCAGATCCTGGAGCAGAGGAGAAGGCACAGAGGAACCCTTCAGAGTTTTAAGACATACGACAACAAAAAACTGTGAGAACCATCCTATAGGATGCTTCTGGCTTGATTTGATTGTTTGTTTCCTTGTACCAGGCCTAAATTATGCTGACATATGAGTTGGAGTTCATTAAATTTTGTTGGTCAAATTTATATTTTTCACCAAAATCCAGTGTTGAGACGCTCTAAATTCATCAAGGACTTTATTAGACTTCTAATACCTACTTGTGTTCATTTTTCCATTATAATTCTTGGTCATTCACTGGTAGTAATTTTCTCTCAAGTATTTTGTCATAAGGCATTTCTACTCTAGCAACAACTTCATTTTCAGCTTTCAATTTATCTTTCTTTCCCTACTATTCTTTGTGCTTTTCCCAATTATCTGCTGAGATTAATGGTTTTTTTTTTGTTTTTTGTTTTTTTTTTTTTTTTTAGCTTGGTAATTCCCTCTCCAGGCATTACCTGTGTTTCTTCATCTTTGTCCTCTGTGTTGGCTTCTTTCATCTCTGATACCTGATAACTTGTTATACACTAACCTTTGGTTTTCAGATATCACAGAATCACAGAATTGTAGGGGCTGGAACAGACCCCTAGAGATCATTGAGTCCAGCCCCCCTGCTGAAGCAGGCTCCCTAGATCAGTTTGCACAGGTAGGAGTCTAGACAGGTCTTGACCATCTCCAGAGAAGAACAGGCAGCCTGTTCAAGTGCTCCATGACCCTCACTGTGAAGTTCTTACGCACATTTGTGCAGAACTTCCTATGCTTCAGTGGCCATTTCCCCATGTCCTATCGCCACACACCACTGAAAAGAGGCTGGCCTCATCCTTTTGTCTCCCACACCTTGGATATTTATAGACGTTAATCAGATTTACGCTGTACAATTGCTATTCAACTCTCATCTTGTTAAAGTATGTCCTGGCAGGCAGTGACTTGTAGAAATGATTGTATTATTATGGTGGTTGGGAGCTGTGCCAGGCCAAATTCTATAGAAAACTTCATGTCTGTACTGTTGGAAGTATCAACATCTTTTAGTATGGCAGTATTTCTTTAGTCACATTTTTTCTTAGAATTTATCTTTACTTGTTAAGTAGTTTTCCTTTGTTGTATAAGTCTTGAGATGGGAATATCTTGACATGTTCTTGAAAAAATGATCAGAGTGAAGACTTACTGTGACTTCACTGGATGAAGATATTTTTATAACAAGAAAGAAATTTTGGTATAGATTTAATGCAATGATTGGCTCTATAGTTTGTCCAAGAATATACACAAATTCTACTGTCTCATAAGAAGCTGTTTACTTTTCCTGACACTTTTTCTTTGTGTATACGTAGCACTTCTAAAATATAGATTAGTATATTTCAGAGGTACGCAATGAAGTGCATTTCTATCCCACGTTTGCTTTCAGAAACTTATGACAAAATAGTCTTTAATTTGTTTGTACTATTATATACTTGTATGTTTCTATCCCCTTCCAACCAAACCACCTGGTCTCTCACCAGAGATAACTGTAATAACCCTAATCAAAATTAGCAAGTTCTATCTTCTAATAAAATCACTACGTAATACTGTTGATACTTCCTGTGACAGACCCAATATGTTGTTTGTCCATGTGACTAGCTATGTACATCAGGACTTCAATCTCTATTTCCTTTGCAGGTATCTTTAGAGTTTTCCATTCCTCAGTGAATTTCATCCTAGCTAAAATTATGTTTACATGGTGTCTCGCTCCAATTTATAGGAGGGAGAGGAGGTTCTTTTATTACCTGTATACCTGGCGTGAGATTAAGAAGCAACGGTTCAAATGTTGGTCCGACCAGTTTATTACAAATCTTAATCAGGGAAATGGGGAAGGGGAGGACGGACACTATTATGAATTAGGGTAATGGGGAAGGGAAGGAGGGCAATAGAAAAGATAGAAGAGAAGAAGCAAGGAGTCTTTAGAGGCAGCAAGAGGGAGATAGTCACCACCATGGATCCAGCGAGGTTCGTAGTTCCGTCTTTGATCCTCAGTAGTGGTGGGTCGTTGGGCAGAGTTGTTCTATTGACGACGACGACGACCATGGCGATGATGGCCCCTTTTAAGTGCTTCAAAGTGGTCGAGTCAGCTGTCTTTGGAGTGACAGCTCAAATCCAAAGTAGTTGAGTCAGCTCTCCTTTGAGTGACAACTCAAGCCCAAGGTGGTTGAGTCAGTTCTCCTTGCGGTGGCAGCTTCTGGCTCTGGGATCTCAGCAGGAACCTCCTTAGTTCTTATCTTTCTGGCCTTGCCAGCAGATAAGAGGAAGCAGGGAGGCACCAACTTGTATCTTGCCTTCGCAGGATACAATGGTATCATCCCCCAGCCTTCCATAGCAAACAGGAGTTATTTAGTCACAGGCCAGATATTCCACCAGTGAACACTGCTGAGCACTCTCATCCGCTCTTCTACAGAGCAAGCAGCTCTGGGGGAAGGGGCTTTCAAATGTTCCCAAATCGATATCCATTGTCACACAGTTAGCACCCATCACTTGCCTCATTGATGAGTCACTCAGAGTCTTATCAAAAGAAAAACCTCAGGAAGCAAGCTTTGGGCCAAAAAAAAAAACAAGAAGGATTCTCACACATGGAAATTAAGATTTAATTTTGCTAACCTTCTGAGGGAATTGAGTAGTGATAGAACTATGGATTAGTATAAAAATAGAACGTGTACAGAACAATGCTATTCATTGTAATTAGCATATAAACATTTGTTATAGTGTTCCTTCACCCTTCAAAAATCTACTTGGTTCAAAATATAAAGAGATCAATAATATTTGCCTATAAGGTGTCATTCTAATATGTTTTGCTTCTTAATCCATAAGAAGCATACTTTATGTAGTATATCTCTTGCCACCTCTGTAGTCTGCATTCAGACTCGATCTTGAAGTCCTGAAGCTGGAAAACTTGGGAACTATTCATCCTCATTCAAATAATAAATGAGATGTGAAATGAATTTCATGGTAGATGAATTCCCTGGAGATAATTTAATAATAGCTTATGAAGTTTGCAGAATTTTGCAGGCAAATTATTTAAGTGGTCAATGTTTAACTGTAGTGGCAGGCAGAAGTTTTATACTGCAGAACTAGCTTATTAATAAATTTTATTTTAAATTTTAAACTACCAAAAGCAAGACAATATGGTCCTCATTTCTAAAATCTCTAAAGAAACCACAACTGAAAAGAAACCAATAAATTATGCCTCCTTATGGGTTGGAACAATACCTCTAATACTTGAATGTGCACAAAGTCCATTAAGAGATGTTTATTTTAGCATACACCTATGTGGTTTTCTTCTGTCTTACTGACTGAATCCTTGCTATATGCCACTCCCCAAGTAAATAAAAATATAAAATATTAATATAAAAAGGGGAAGAAGGGGAGGTATTAATTTATTGATATTATTATTACCATTGTTTCAATAGAAAGCTTTTCCAGTTTGCCTTACTCCTACAGTGTGATGGTAGCTCTGTCACTGGGTATTGCTATACCCTTAATAAAGGTATTACTAATTAAGGAGAGATAGGAGTTTTATTTCCTTCAGGGGAAGGTTGGTAGGAGGTGATAAATAAGCACATCTTCACAGTGTTGCAGCTGGCTAGATGGTCACACGGAGTTGTGGGGAGAGAAGCCTCTCAACCTACCAGTTCACATCAGTCAGTTGAACACAATCCCACTGAAAAACAGAGTAGTTTATAGAGCTTGGTTTTGTCTTGTTAATAACTATATAAATTAGCTTAACAAACTCTCTGCCACGGTCTGAATTTTAGCTTATTTATGCTAATTTTGTCACTTTTGTCACTCATAGACAAAAATCTATGAGATTTTGTCACTTTGAAATAATACATGTTCACGTACGACATTTCCAAATACTAGGCATATTAATTTGTCCTGTTTCTAAGCATTTTTATTTTGAAAAAAAAAAAAAAGTATATGTTTGCTTTTGTGTGTGTGTATGTTATGGTTTTAGAAGGCTTTGTTTTCTTTCTCTCTCTCTCCCTACCTCTTCATTTGTGAATAGTGACTTATAAAATAGTTACATCACGGAAATTCTCATTAAATCTTTCCCTAATCACTCACTCAGGTTTTTACAGTTCAGTACTAACTCAAAATAAATAGGCTTATTCAGTCATCCACAGATTATTTCACCTATATTAACATCTGCTATTCCTTGGTATTAGATAATAATGAGAAAGTAAGCAACTTTAACATTGACAATTCTAATGAATTTGTAGAATATTTAGAATATTTTTCCTCAAAGGACTCTAGAACATACCTGTAACCTATTTAACTGTTTTCATCATACAGAGGTTTGAGGCTATATAATTTATTCACATAAATGTTATTATAATTGACCATTAGTAATACTGTTACAGTAAGTATCAAAGGAGCTAATCGTAATGTGCCACTTATGATAATGTCTTGCTATCATTTTATATCACAATGATGTTTCAGTGGATTTACATGATTGTAAAGCTAACCATTGTATTATGGTTCACTATGATTAATGTGACCACCAATGAAAGCTGATAATAATTAGCCCCTTCTGTAAACTGTCTCTAAATAGAATATATCCCCTAGAACAAATTTAATCTTACTTTAAGTGTGAAACATGGAAAATGACTTTTCTATCAATCAATATGAAATATTTAATAAGAAGTGGAATTCTACTGTACACTGAAAAATGATTTTTTAATTACTGTTTCCCCAGATCTTGGTGCAAGGTACAGTAGGAGATGGTTTCACTGGAGACATTGGACTTGATGACATGTCATTTCTAGATTGTGCTGTTTACAATGGTAAGGACAGATTTGAAGCTATATAAATCCCTTTTCCATGCACTGATTGTTTTCTGTTATTTGTAAGTAACATAAAGTTTTCTTCTGGAAAAACACAACCAGATCAAACTAAGTCAGTCTAACAAGGAAATTCAGACAGGAAATAGTAGTGCACTTAGGGACCTAAAGAGATCATTTTTAACAAGTTCTTAACAAATAGAGAGCTTCCATATTCTCTGGAATTTCGTTTCCTAGATTAATTTTTCTTCTAGTAGCGTAAGTGTAAGAAAACTGAATTTTCATTCAGTGAAATCTGTTTAATGCAACCTTCCTCCTCTCCTGAATAATATTTAAAGTTGTTACATGGGCACTCACTTTACAGTGTGCAAGCAGTTCAGATAATAAGGCAGTCTGCCTTATTTTAAGGGGATTTTAAGGGGACTACTATTAGCTGCATCTTTATATATAGCCTGATGGATCATCATAGAATGGCTTGCCTGGGAAACGACCTGAAGTATCATCTAGTTCTAACCCTCCTGCCACGAGCAGGATTGCTACTTACTACATCAGGCTACCTAGGGCTCCATTCAGCCTGAACACCTCTCTGGGCATCCACAACTTCTTTGGGAAACCTACTCCAGCTCCCAGATGCCAATTAAGAAGTTCAAACAAGGAGAGATGGGCTAATTAACTTCATGGTAAACTCACATATGTAATATCAAAGATGTAGGAATTTGAGCATACAGTTTTGATGCACAATTTGAATGCTTTAAACTATTGGCATTTCAATGATGTTTGCTCCTAGACAAAATGGTGTTTCACAAATTATAGAAAATGGATTATTTCAAATAATAAGGGAAAGGAGTTGATCTGTCCTAAAGGTTATTGTGTTTGAAAAAGTTTTCTCATCTTCCAGAGCGAGTTGGAGCAGAGTCTTGAATGTGGCATCTCTGTTCAAAAATTTCTGGTCAATAAGGTTCTTGATGCTATTAGGAGTTGTAGATACATTTATTATATCATACAACTATGTAACTATATAACTAATATCTATAAGTTGTATAGTTATATAAAGTATATATATAATATTATAATCATATTATATATAATTATAGATACAGTATACATAATATAACTATTATATAAAATGTGTTATTCATCATAGTTTTTATACATATGAAACTAATACATATACGTTATATATATATGTTTTATACATATATATAAAACTATGATGAATAACCATTCAAAAGGTTTCTCCTCTTTCATTTTTTGTTCAAATCTAAAGATAGTATTAGTGCATCATTCATTTGATGTCGTAGAGGTGGTTGTTACCTTACAAAAGAGATAACTCTTTCTTGTAGGGAATTTATTATGTCTGGATGGTACTGTGCCTTAAGGAGGAAAAAAATTGCTGTTCCAGACATTTTTCATATCAAGTCTTCACATGTAGTTTTTAATTAACCTAGGTGTATTACCTTATCGTATTACTATTACTGTAGTGCGTTGTGCACTACACCTAATGATTTCATTAGTGATTAAATTCAAAGAAGGAATTGTATAATGAAAATCCTTTTTCTGGACAATGATAGCAGAGGTTTTTAAGAAGTGAGAGTAAGCCTGAAGAAAGGTGCATAGTAAAGAACAGAAGGAAAAACACAAGAAGAGAATGGATTGAAAAGCAGTGGTGGGACAAGTTAATGATATCACATTAATTTTTCTAGAGGGAAAAAAATATTTCGTTATTGATGAAATTGAAAGGTTAAAAGGTTATCTGGCAATTTGTACAGTTAATTGTAGTAATCAATATGTTGTAAAAAGGCTACTGTTATCTAACAATCTGTTAGCTTTTCTTCTCAAGGAAATTGAGGTTTTTTTAAATGTTCTGAAGGTCTCCCTGTTATTAGTTTTTGAAGTTTTGTTTAAATTTGAAAGCCAGGTAAGAGGCTTAAGTTCCTACAGATGTTAAGGGCTGTGTAACTGGTGGTTTGCTGACACAACCAACTTAGGGCTTTCCACCAAGGAAACCTAGCAATCGCATGTTCAATTGACTGTCTGCTGGGCAGCATTTAGAAAAAACTCAGCCTGGCCACCCAGAATTTTTTCCAGTAAAGCTATAACTTTGAGAAATGATGTGAGTGGCAAGGAAAGAAATAATTTGAAATCTGAGTGCCTTTGTTCTGTTTCTCAGAATTTTCCTTGTCTTTTAAAGGAAGCTTGCCAACAATCTCTACAACTCTGTCAGGAACTTCAAGTCCTATCACACTCCCCTTGAACAACTGCACAGAGAATGAATTTGTCTGTAGAGTCTCTGGCCATTGCATCCACGTGATCCAGAAATGTGATTTTAGATCTGACTGCTCTGATAAGTCTGATGAATCAGATTGTGGTGAGTGTACTGAATTCTGTACTTTACTATTTTATTAGTTTCTGCTTATTCAATCTATTGCTTTAACTACTGTTTATTTATCTTTGTCTTTTAATATTGTTTAAGAATAATTTTTTTTAAAAAATGATTTTCCCTAGAAAAAGAATAAAATTTTGCTCAAAATGTGTAAAGCTGAGGTGCTTTCTGCCTTTTAATGGGACAGTTAGACTGATATTTTATATTCCAATTCAACTTACAAGCAAAATAGGAAAAAGAAATTCCCTTTTCTCAAATTAATTAACATTAAGTTTTTCAAATGTTGAACAATTCAGATTGGAAGAGAGAATATCTAGTCTCATGTTTGGGGCATGCATCTGGGATACTTGGGTTCATTTCTTACCTACTTCTGTGACTATTCAGTATTTTCAGCAGCTGGCTGCTGAAGTTCAGTTATGAAAATAATGATGTTTTTGCCATTACTTTGTTCACTTGGTAAGTTTGATTTTGCCAAATGAGCTGTAAATTCTGAATTGACAGAGTAACTTAGTGTTAGGCCTCCTAAGTTAGAGTGGGAAAATAAATTTAATCCTGTTATCGGTCCCAGATGTTTTCCTATGGCTAGAATATGCAGTGTGGTGCACTGCACACAAAAGTCAGTGAATCCCAATCTGTAAATTCCCAAAGACTTGATGAGAACCATGGAGCTGGGACAATGGACAGTGCCAACAGACAATGTCCATAGATTTCTGAGACATTTGTTTATTACTTCGGAGTTGCACCAGTTCACACCGTAGCATTATAGGAGACGCTGTCAAAGACTTTCTGCCTTAAAACACAGTTGTTGAAAATGTTTCTGTTCAAAAGCTAATTAATGAGAAATACAGACATCTCCCTGATGATCAAATCTTCTTCATTTGTTACCCATGATGTAGGGAACTCCAGTCACTTCTCTCAGGACTGAGGACTTAGCTAATAAAAGTAACGTTTGACTTCCTCCTGTCTGTTTCTTGGGTGACTTAATCTGATGTATAAATGTGAGTGTGGTTATTTCCTATAATGTGTATAAAGCACTAACCGTTGTAAAACTACACTGAAAAATATGTCAAGAGACCTCTGGATAGACACTTTTTTCCTCAGAAATTTATGATGTCTTACAATCTTTTCCTTCTGAGACAGATAAGTACTGGACAGAATATACTTTCATACATTTGCTTTTTCTGCAGCCTCCAATTGTTGCTAGCATTGTTGGCAATTTATCACTCAAATGACAATGCTGGAATAGAAGAAATTAACTATGTCTTGTATGAAGGCAGAAATATTTTCTCAGGGAAGTGTTATCTTTCTCAGAGGCATCTGAAGGAATTTTTTTAAAACGTGTTTTTTTTTATTTAATCAGGGTAGAATACCATAACACCATGCTACTCTGTAGTCTCAGGAAGCATCACAAATCCTCATATGGATAGTGAACTAGACAGACTACCCTGGCTATACTTTTTTTCCTCAATGGAGATATGAAGCTATAATTCATAACTCACTCCTTAGTCTATCATTTGTAGTCAAAATTCTGCAGACTAAGTAGCATAAATGAAGAAACAGCTCCAATTCAACACTCAAATATACTTTAGGGAGATGCATTATGAGTGAGGGATGGGATTTCTTGTCCAGTTCCTCAGGATATCAAAAACTGAGACACAAGCAGCTGTATATTTATTTAGTAAGATAAATTCAGTACTTTATACCAACGTCAAATATTAGGATTATTATGTAGTTTTCAGGAATATCAAGGACTGCTTGAAATAATGAACTGCTTTTTCAGAGTTTCTGTGTAGGATTTTTTTTAATAAATTTGCAATGAGTTTGTAATATCATCAGCATGTTAGAGTGAAGTGGGACTAACATGCAATAACATCAGATGCATTTTACATGCATTCCAGTGTGTATCACATGCTAGATTATTTGAATGACCTGAAAGCTGATCAGAATACATTCAGTAATAATTACCAAGGGGGTAAAGGAGTTGCTTTATTTCTGAAAAGCATCTGCCTCATAGGAAAGAACATAGAAAATATAATAGATATTTTATCTGAAGAGGAAAAAATATAAAATTTAGAAGTGTGTAAGTATTAATTGGATTCTACAAATTGAATCCCTTTTTTCTATTTATTTTATAACAGTATAAATTAATGATCCCCTATTTTTATATAAGCATGAAATATTTGCTGTTCATCTCTACAGCTAAGGAAATCTGCAATTTTGAAGATTATACCCTGTGTGGATGGTATCAACCAGCCTTGCAAGAGATATCAGAAACTGATTCCATCACAAAAATATTTAAGTGGGAACATGGAAGTGGAGCAAAACTATATCCTGGAGAAGAAGAGCACTGCCCATCAACTGATCATACTACGTGAGTGAAGTTTTACAGATAGTCCACTGCTTTTTGGACCAAGTTTAGCTACGTATGTATTGCCACAGGGAAAACTGCTCAGTTCAAAGTATTGAAGCAGTTTATTGATTTATTACTGACACATGTAACTAAGTGAAAATTAACAGGATCAGTGTTGTCAGTATAATAGGTAAATCTAGTAACACGATTTTAATAAACAGGTCCAAATTTATAAATGCTCTTGTATAAGTAATCCCCCCAAATTCTCCCTATACACAATAATAAATATGCACCTCTTCTGCTAGATGACATATGGAATGTCAGCATGTTGGGAAAACAAGTTTTACACACTTCTTGTTTGGAGGAGACATGGCTGCTTTGGCTTTATACATATCCATGCCCCTGTCTATATACCACTAATACATAAGTCATGAGACATCGGCACTCCTTGTAGCACCTTGTACTGTCAGCTCAGACTTCTTGTAGCATCCAACTGGGGAGGATGCTCTGATCTACGAGGAGGTTGTTGTACCAGCAAAGCAACTTTTGAAAATCAGCGTCAGTTTTTGGCTGCTGCTGTTCCCATTCTGTAGTCTCTCCTCACTATTATAAAATTTTCCAGCTAATACTTTGCAAGCTGACTCGAAAGACTTTAAAAAAGGTTTACACAATTTTTTGTTACTGTTTAATTTATTTGGTGGTGTTCATCATCTTGATCAGTTTTGGGAGAATGCCTTCTCAAGTGGCAAACATATTTGCTTTAATGTGTTACTAGCTATTGTTATCTGTGCAATTTTGCCAGGAGTGTGCAGCACTAGTTATCCCAACAATGGGTCTTGTGAATTCAGCTGTCATTTGGGAATTAAGTAGTGCAGTTTGAAACAACCGTAGTTAAACTGAATTGTAGTTCAGTTTAGTTTATATGTGTGTGTATATATATTTTTTTATTTGATAAATGTTATTACTTAATAGAAAAATGGATAATATTACTACTCTCCGAGTCATTTATTTTCCATCTGTAGTATTCTGTTTTCAAACAAGATGTAATTAATTGTTTTTCTTTGACAAAATACTGTTTCTAAGATTACTGAAGAAAACTGTTATTTCATGCTTAAAGAATCATATTCTAAAGTGCCTGGAAAACAGAGGCATGCTAATGAAGAAATTTTTCGCAGTGGAAATATTTCAGAACCTGAGTTGTCATCTACTGCAAAGAAAGTTTAAAAATGGCTTCCCCTTTAAAAAAAACAGGCAGAAAGTGTAAAATAAGTTCAAAATTCTACAGTCCGTCTGAGAAGCAGACTGTTCAGGAAGGAGTTTGAAAGCTTCACTATTTGAGTCAACAGGCTTACTCTGTAGAAAACAGCAGTCTGTACATATGCTGCTCATTACTGTATTTTCAAAAATGGAAGTAATTGTTTTGGGAGGTTAGAATTTTACCTAATACCAATAAACTATCTAAAAGTGTTCTTTAGATGTTAATGATACAGGAGGAACATGTAGCATTCTGCTCTCCCAGAGAAGCTTTCTAAATCTGTTTTGGATTCTAGACATTGTTTGTGCTGATCATTCATTCCCTCCAAAGACGTACTTTTGGCTTCATTCAAGGAGGAGGAATTAGCTTTTTTTCATTGAAATATAAACTAATTTAAAAAAAAAAAATTAAAAGATGCATTAATACAGCAAAAAATGAAAAATATTAAAACAAAATTCCTGAGTTTGAGTAGCACATGTATTAACTGTAAGAAACTTTCAATTTCGTGCAAGTTCACTTAATCTAATTGGGAACTTTCCTTACAGTGCCACTAATGCTCAATAACCCAAACAGAAAAATATTTCCCTATTTGTAGCAATAAGTGCATTTGCTTTCTGCTATACTAGTCCTCAAAGTGCAAGAATAGACTTCAAGTTCAAATTACACCAAAAAAGAAAATTTTCACCCAATTTTCCAGGTTTAATGAAACTAACTATATATTGTAAAGAATTGATAAAATTGGAGGTAAGTTGTAGTTTTGAGGCAACAGTGATGTATTATAGTTGAGATCTTTTACACTGGATGTAACTGATGTAATTTGGTCTGCAGTTTACCCATTCTTTATTTATAGATGAGAATGGAATCACGAGGATTCCAGATTACAGCAGGAAATATGGAACAATGCTTTGTTGAATTAAAACACTAAAATATTTTTTTCTCATTTTTTTCCCCAGAATTTACATGGGTTTAGATGAGAAATGAGCTGTAACATTATGTATTTTCTTATTAAATCACAGTAGTTTTGGATAGGAATTATTAGATTCATTCTGATACAAGAGTGGATTACAGTACAGTGTTGTAGCCAGCAGGCCAAGGGAGGTGATTGTTCTCCTCTACTGTGCCTTCGCATGGCCACAGCTGGAGTATTGCATACAAGCCTAGGGCCCCCAGCACAGGAAAGATATGGAACTTTTGGAGAGGGTCCAGATGAGGGTCACGAAGATGATCAAAGAGCTGAAACACCTCTCCTGTGAAGATAGAAAAGCGGAGGTTGTGGGAACACCTCACTGTGCCCTTCTAATATTTAAAGGGAGTTTATAAACATGAGGGAAATCAACTTTTTATGGGGGCATATAGTGATAGGGCAAGGGGGAGTGGTTTTAAACTAAAGGAAGGGAGATTTAGATTAGATTTCAGGAGGAAGGCTTTTTACTGAGATACTGGTGAGATGCTGGCACAAACTGCAAAAGACATTATGAATATGCCCCTGGAGGTCTTTAAGGCCAGGTTGGATGGGGCCCTGGTCTAGTAATTGTTCTAGCAGCTGGCAACATTGCCTGTGGCAACAAGGTTGGAATGTAATGATCCTTGAGGTCCCTTGCAATCCAAGCCATTCTGTGATTCTATGAATTTACAGTGATCTTTCAGCAGAATTTCTGTGAATAGCTGGAGACTCAAACTGTCAGTTTCTCATAGATTATACATCTGAGCCACTCAGACATAGGCTGATGAATTTTAAGGGAGAGGTGTGTACATTTGAACCTGTAATTACATTAAGTGAATTACGTTAACGATTTGAGAAATCGACTTGGGCATCTTGTATATAACCCCAACGCCTAGAGGAACAGAAGCTGTTATGGAATTCTGCTGTGGTTGCCCAACAGTCATGGGCTTGGGCTATAGAAATGTTGATAAATGTTTTGCAAAGAATTAGGTGACCTTCATTGTATACTGAAATGACCAGTATGGTGTGTATTAATATAGAAATCTTATGGCATGTTTCAACCCTTAGAAAATGGGAATTCCTTATCACAGTTGGGTTTAAATGCCATAATAATGAAGATATTAACCTCTATATGGTTAAATATGGACATAAAGCATAAAGATAACTGAAAATAGTTATTTTCATTTGAGAAAATCTAGGTAATGGAATAGCAAGATCTTTGACATTAGTAGTGATATTTGGGTACAACTGTTAATTGAAAACATTGTAGGCACTTAATTGATATGATAATTCATACCTAAAATGTCATCAAATCTAATGAAGCAAAACCAAGAAGTACATAGAACAAAAATTCTATGCTCGCATAGTAATTATTACTCTGTAAGTAACTCCCCTGATAACTGTTTTTAACGCATCTGCCTTGCTTTTCAGACAATCATTATCAGAATTTACCTTAGGAAAATTTAGAGTTGTCACGGAGTTGACCAGATCAATCTATGTCCGTGACAGGGGCGACA
>NW_024884711.1:29284092-29335386 GCF_019232065.1 Centrocercus urophasianus
TGTCACGGAGTTGACCAGATCAATCTATGTCCGTGACAGGGGCGACAGGCCTTTGCCCTCCCCCCCACCCCAGTCCCACAAAAAATGGGAAGGAAGGAAGGGAGGAAAAGAGCAGCGGCAGCAATCTATGGAGGAAAACTTATTTTACTATAATATTGGAATACAAAATAACACAATATATACAATTTAATTGAAATTGAGATTAATAAATCAGACAAGATGAGAGAGAGAGAGTTCCCGGGACCGATTCAAACCTGAAAAGCTTGGAACGGCCAGGAAAGCACCCTCCAGCACCCACTGCCAGGCAGCAAGAGAGCACCCCCCCCACCTGGAAGGGCCAGATCCCGTGACTGCTGTAATGTACAGGGATAGGTAGCTGGGATTGGGGCAGTGACACTTTAATGCCCCGTACACTACATGATGTTTTGATGTGGAATACTGAAATCCAAAAACAAAAAAACAAAAACATAGAACCATGACAAGAGTCTTCAAAGTAATATACTTTAAAACAGTTTTTGACAGCTGAAAAGAGAACTGAGTCGAAGAACTTCACTGTAGATGAAAAAATTGTAGTCCCAGAGGGCACTAATTCTTAAAAAAAAAAAAAAAAAAAAGGGGGGAAGAAAACTGAGTTTAACTACTTAAAAGCACTTTTTTTTTTTTTACACTGTTTCAATTAATATAACAAAACCCATCCTTTTATTATATGTACAGATCTCCTTTGTTCTGTGTCATTGGCCCTGACAGAGATGTTATAAGAAAAGAAACATTGAAATTACACTGAATACATTCTTGGTGCATGGCAAATCATAGGTAGTCTCCAAAACTGTTCTTCAGTACAGTTAAGAAATATTTGGTGTGAAGGGGACAGAGACCTGATTAACTTTGACCTGAAAATCACTGTGCAAGGAATCAGTGTTCATGAGACAGGCTTACATGCAGAAAGATTTTTTTGGACAGTTCATATTTGATGGGATGTGCTGACACTAAAAGTGAGGCTTTCTTTTTATTTAAGAACCGAGCCAATAGCAATAAGAACAAAACAAGGGATTAGAGGGAAAAATGGCCAGCTCAGTCAACAATCTCCCAACTTAGAACTCTCTGTTACAGCATATTTTCCCCTGTAATACTCTTGTAACAGAAACTAAGAGCTAGCTATATTTCATCAGGATCTCCCTACCGTTATATTTTGTTTCTTTGTTTTTCTCTGCTTAAAATGCTTTTATGGCTATTGAAGCACACTGTGATGATCTACAGCAAATGTTGAACGCTGATTAGATGGTGACTTTGGGTGTGAATATTACTGGGTAGTTATTGGGAAATTCCACTGATATCTATAATTTCATTCTTGTCTTTTTTTCCTTTTACATCTATTTTTTCTTTTCTTTTTCTTCCCCTTTCAAAGGGAACTGAAAGGTATAAAATGAGACATGAAAGAAAATAACATCGTAACTCCTGTTTCTTAAGTAGTAATCCCTACCCCGTAGGAAACCTGATTTAATAGATACATCGCTGTCACAGTATTCGCAGGTCTAAGGACATGAGAATAATTCATAAGAACAAAAAGTAGAAAATCACTGCTGCATCAGCCTGCTAGTGCCTGGATGGAAGGATGTGCAAATCTGGAAATCAGAGGCAAAAAAAAAATGAAGTTCTAAACTGGAGAAAGGGGGAGGAACAAAGGCCACCTCTCCTCCAGTTTCTGCCTTGCCAGAAAGGTAGCTGGTGATCTCTGTTCTCTCAACACTCTCAGCAAAGACAAATAATTCCTTGACCATTGTAGGAGAGTTTTTTTCCAAGTTTTCTTGTCCTCCAACTAACTTCATACTAGTGCTTTGTTTTTCTTTCCAGACATCTTCATCGTTCAAGGAACTTTAAGCCCAAAATAGAAAAGTTTTTAAATCCTTTTGTGATACTGGGATTGGGCTTCCATATGTCCTGATGAAGTCTTCTCCAGGATAGTTAATATTCTTTCATTTATGTATCTTAAACTGGCTTTTTCACTACTGTAATACTTGTCATTTCACCTGAATCTTAGATTCACATAACAATGGTTCTATGTGAAGTTTAGATGCTGACCCTCAGACATTCATGTTCTTATGTGCAGATCTCTCATTAAAAGCATAGAAGATTTCAGTTTCATTTCTCAAAAGTACATATATTCTCATGTTTTCCCTAGAGTGACTTGCAATGTAGGTGTCACAGGAAGATGAATTCTGTTAGCCTTATAAGCACTTAGAGACATATTCTCTCATATAGGTGATTCAGCCATTTTTTTAAAAAACAAATTTAGTCTTCCTATCTATCCAAGAAGATCAATGTAACGTATTACCACTGTTGTGTTTATTATTTTGATAGTACTGTACAGTAATTATAGCCTTTCTAGAAATCTTGATTAGCTCATTGATCAGGAAAAAAGTTTGTGACAATTCATTCAGATAATCAAGGTACAGAAAATAGGTTTACTTCTGCAGTGTTTTTTGAACAAGGTGCAGCATAAGGTATGTTTGTTCTCAAAGTGGCTGTGAAATAAGGACTAATTTGTGTTACTTCATTAAAGTACTGGCAAAGTATCATAAATGCTGCTTTACTGTGCATGCTGGTAAATATCTGAGGTGACAGTAGGGCAATTAAAAAGACCATAGGTATTAGACATTTGATGCTAAATAAAAATATATTTGTTAAGCAGTTTTTACAGCAAAGTACAATTCCTTACTATGCTGAAATGTATGAAATTGCTAATTAAAGCTAATGCCTAAAGTAATTAGAAATTAGATTGACTTTTTCACCCTAAGCTTAGTTATTTGAGAAGAAAATTCATTCTCATTGTTTCCCTTTGCTTTCAACCTCACAGGATTTATGGAGATATGACAGAATGCTAACGAGTTGTGGCAGGTTCAGATGAGCCATGGAAACACCGTGAATTAATCTTAGCTCTGTGTCAGTCAGAAGCCATGAGGCTAAAATCTCCAATGGAGAAAATCCAACTAACAGTCAGTGACTTGTATGTTATGATCAAAACGCAAGGTCTTTCATCTCTGAGGCCATTTGCTGTGTGAGTTGGTAATGCTGCAGTAGTTTTAAGTGCTGTTGGTAAATCTTGAGAGAGTTTGAACAGATATTTTCTGAGAACAATGACGCTGACTGAACAAAGCAAAAAGTAGAAAAGGGGATTGGGCTAGTTAAAAACATCTTAGCTCTAATGTTCAATTATAAAGGCATGCTTATTTTCTGCTAAATTAATTAGGCTTGAATTCCTGGATGTCACAAGATCTGTTACTTTAGCCTTCTGATATTTTAAGGAAACCTTAATTCAGTGATACAATTTCTGCTCTTAATGTACCCAACATATTATGCGATTTCAAAGAGTAGTTGTGATATTTGAAAAAAACATATATAAGTTCAGAGAGATTTTCAAAATTTGCAAATGAACAATCCTTACAAAAAGCACAGCTGTACAGGAATGTGCAGCAATTATGATTTGCCTGAGCAAGAGATCTAATGTTTTTGAAACGGTGGCTGCTACTTCCATGAGGTCCTGCTCAGCTAGTGAAACAGAATGAAATCTGAAGCGCATCAGATTTGAGGTTTATTCAGCATTGAGTGCTCTCTTCTCTGACTATAAATGGTATGTCAGTGCTGCTGACTATAAATGGTATATCAGTACTGATTAGCTCCAGTCTAATTTTAGCTAATGCTGGTTCCTATTGCTGTACTATGGGAGTGTGGCCCTTAGCACGAAACACAAAATTGTCCCAGGGCTGACTTACTACCTCCAGTCGTCTCTGCTCTGCTGTGATTACATTCTATTACTATAAAAAACACATAAATTTCCAGTCTGTTCTCCAGCCAAATCTGCATGGCCCTTTGTATTCTTTTATTCTTATCTGATTAATAGTGACAGATTAATCTACAAAAAGTAATTATGATTCCTTTGTAGAATTACAGTTTTTTCTCTACAGCTTTGTTCGTGATACGCTCTGGACAGCATGGGTGTGCTTTTTGTGTTTTTTGTGTTGTTGTCTTTTTTTGTTTTTCTTTTTAATTAGAAGTCTTCTAGAGGAGACTTCTGCTTCTCTTACTATTTTAACAAGCAATATACTTCTTAACAGTGTGCTAACAGAAATGAAATTACAGCTTTTTTTCTCATTAATTTACTTTAAAAAAAAGAAAAAGGAAACTTTCCGAATTTGCATCCTTGAATCAGAATCCCTATTTCACAGAGACAATCCCCCAAACAGCTTCAATGCGTTTAAAATGTATAGAACAGATTTGAAATGGCTGATGGGCAAATTGTCTACATTCCAACCAGAAGCACCAAAAAAAAATCTTCCTCGCCAAAAGAAATGGCATCCTGAATACAAAATCATACCTCATAGCAATATGCCACAGGAAGTTTTTACTACACCGATTCTGTGTTTGTCATTTTGTATTGATGAGTGTCTGAAGAGTTTGATGTGTTTCAATATGATTTATTTATGTTAAACTTCCTGTCTCCTTCTGTTTAGGCTGTGCTGACTGTTATTTTTTCAAGCAGGAATTTCTTAGCAGCGCAGAAATTAATTACAATACATTAAAACAAATCTTTAAAACTCTGAGAGGATTAATGATACCTGAGAGCACTAGAGGTACTTACACTTAGGTATAAGTGAAAGAGAGATATGAGCTTTATGTAATGTTTTTATGCTCCGTAGAGCTGTTCTCAGTAGTATCATTTAGATAACTGTGTGCGCATATCTATCTATCTCAGTTGAGAACCCTATTTGTAGTGAAGTGAAAAATGCAAAATTAAGTCTTACAGGCTCAACAGCTTATTTTGAGAATGTGGTTATTGCACCACCTAGAATATGGAAAATAAAAGGAAAGGAGTATATCAGCCATGCTAAGAGGAGCTTACTGTATGTGCTACAGTGAATGTGTTTACCACTGTCTCCCATGTATATTGTACTTATGTATGTACAGTTCTTGTGATTCTTGAGTTGAATGTGTAAATGTTACATCAGAATAGAGACTTGGGGAAAAAGGTAATGAGACAACAAAAAGAAATGTATTTTAAAATGTTTATAGTATTACTGATTTCCATTCTTTCACTAGTTCTCTACTCTCCTGCCTCTTCTCTCTGTTTCTAAAGTACTGTCTGAGAATACATAATATTTCATCTGGTTACAGCTCTTTAACAGAATGAGGATGACATGCAGTTGTAGTGCACTCTGAAAAAAAAACATCAATGTAACATTGCACTGAAAATGTCTCCAGTCTCCCCTTGTTCCTCTGTAGAACAAGAAGCTCAACTTTGAATTTTTGGTGACTGTAGAGCATTTCAGAGAAATAAGCCATTCTCAGTAAAGAAGTCTGAGATCATTAGTAGCAAATTTCAGATAAATGTTTCTGGTAAAATAATCTAGAATTATACACAGCCATCAAAGTAATTCAGTTAAGACACGGAAGCCATTTGTTGATGAGAAACTGATGGAAAACAGTAAATTTATTTACATATTTAAAAGCAGTTTTTGTGTGTGTGTTTAATGAATCCAAAGCAAGTATGGAAATGTTTTTTAGAGAAAAATATTGAATTTGGTAAGTGCTAAAAAGGCAATTCTAAGCTTTGCTCAATCCATGCACCTGATCCAGTTTTAAAATGTGCTTGGGATGCAGTGATGACTTTGAGATTTTGATTAGAAAATCATGGGATAAAAAGACTCTTCCCATGGGAGACAAAGAAATTCCTGATCAATAAGGCTTTCATAGTAACACCTGCAAAATTTTCTGTACCAGAGCTTTGCCATACAGTATAATAAGCAAATAATGAAAAATAAAGTAGAGAGGTAAATTGGTAAATTCATGTACCATAGTTATATGACTGTTTTAAAGAACCCTGATTTTATGTCCCTATTAGTGCAGAAATCTAGTTTAGTAACTAGGTTTAAAAAAAGATTGAACATCTGCAGATGCAAATATCTAAATGAACATTGGTCCAAGGAGAAAAGAAGATATTTGAGGTGCAGGAGACTCTTATAATATTAATAAAGTAAAAGAGCTTGATCGTTTTATAGTAATTTCACATGCAAGGCATAAGGAAAAAAAAAAAAAAAAGAAATATTAAACTAATCCAAAATGACTCAGAAGAAGTAGATTTGTGGAAGTCGGAAATGTATAGGCAACTTTCTGTAAACATAGCTAAATGATATCTTCTGTAACAGAAGATCTTGGAACATCATTTTCCAAGAGTATGTCTACATTATGACATGGCAGTTGGCATGGCAGTACTACTTTTTGTTCTAAGTTAATTACTTGTGAATGCTAAATGCTAATGAAATGGGAGGTGACTAGATAGAAAGTATTTTTAAAATTACAGCAAAATGTTACTTCTTTTGGAAATTACCAGTATTTGAAATTAAATTTATCACAAAATTCTAGTACTAAGGATTTGCATTCCTGACTTCTGATTCCTTTCAGTTTTATTATAAGAAAAGTTTACAGAAATGCTTAAATTTCATTGAAAATCCTGAAATATATATATTCTTTCTAGTTGTTCAGCACTGATTTGAATTACTGTCTATTTAAAACCTATTAGAATTTAAGTGATTGGAAGTGTTTCATGCAGAAAATCTTCCTCTTCTATGCAGTGGAATCGATTAGGTTATTGGAGTTCTCATTATCCTGTAAGTTTTATGGAACTTACCCATTTTACTTGTTCAGTCTAGTGGGTGATGTCCCTGCCTATAGTGGGAGAGGGTTTCAATTAGATGATCTGAAGGGTCCTTTCCAACCTAAGCTGTTGTGATATTGATTCTTTTTCTGCAGTAGTATTTTCACAGCTGCAATCCTTCACTCAGGAAAGGGCCCTTTTGAAACCAGTGAATATGTTACATGTAAGTCACTTTAAGACAGAGGCTGTAAAAGTTCTGTTTGTATGTTATGATTTGTAATAGGCTATCCTATATAATCTACTGAAAGATAAGTAATCAAACTTTTTCTGGTGCAGATAGTGAATGCATAGCAAATACAGATACCACAGAAACAATGTGATGTTCTCTCATTCTCCTTTCTCTTCATCTCTACTATAGAAGCATGGCCTTCCAAATTTCCTTCAGATTCACCAGCATTATACATCTTGAATAAAACCTTGGCCACTGGCCTCAAACTCTCTCTTTTCCGCATCAAGTGCTGCCTTCTGGCAGAAACAATGTGCATGATGGGCAATGCATCAAGTAGCTATTACTAGAAGTATGAGGGAAGTGTGAACTTTAACAGCATAGGTAAGTCAGAGGAGTGAAGACAGCAGAAACGTATTTATCCAGCCTCTTCTGATCTTTCTCTTTCTCGTTACTTTCCCATACATCCTTAACATTTTTTTCAACTGCACACTCCTTTGCTCAACAGGCATCACCCAGTGAAGTGTATTACCCAAGGTTCTTTAATTATCCAGATAGAGATGTGATTTTGGTCCAATTTCAGGAAAAATATCCAGTCAAAGACAGCAAGTAAGAGATGGATGTCTGAATTTTCATCATACTGTTGATTGTAATCTGTTGCTCATTCAAACAGATCTCACTGACTGTTCTGAACTTGCCACAGCTTTTACAGCCAGAATATTGAGTAAGTTTTCAGATCTCTTTTTCATTCTATTTTCAACTCAGCCCCCTTGAATGTTGTTCTCAGTACTGTACAACATTCTTAGGCCACAGTGCAGGAATCCCTGATTTTGCTTCTCATATTGGTTTTAAATTTTGTTCTTTTTGGGGGAAATTTGAGCATTCTTGGGCTACTGAGGACATGAATTCCCGGATGACAATTAAATTCAGAATTTTAAAATATTTTTGTAGACCTGAAGAGAATTCAGTATTCTTGTACCGCCAGACAAGACTGGTAGAAAAATCAGAAATGAGATAAAAATAAAAGAAATTCAGTATTCCTACCTGGAAGAAATAGATTTCTTCGGAGGAAAGAAAAGAAAGAAAGAAAAAAAATAAATATACCAAACGCAGATTATTTGGAAATATTTGTAACTGTATATGTGTCAAAGTTTTCAGCTGTCGCTGCAGCTTGTTAGGAAAAGTTATTTTAATTGTTTTATTTTCAAGTCATACAAGCTTTCGGGTAATTTGGTAAGTATATGTTTTTCTATATTTTGAGCATATTTTTTGCAGTAGTTCATATGCAAATACTTATGCTACTTATGTAAATTCATGCAGTAATTATAAAGATGTCTACATTGCCATGATACAGCAATAAAAGAAAAGCTTCAGGGCCACTTCTGTCTTTTGCTTCTGAAAACAAAAATAAAATTGTGGAGAGGATTCAGAATTCCAGATCATTACTCTTCTCCCTGGCAGCTCTTGTCTTTATCAATGATTCCCAGCCCATTAAAATGTTTGATCTTTGCAAAGTGCAGTTTTGCCTCACACTTCAAGAAGTATTTATAAAATTTTTACTCCTTCAAAGTATCCTCTTCTACATGGCTTAGAAAAAAGATTTGTTATTTTTTTCTCAAAAATTTTGGGCATTTCTTTTATAAGAAACGACATTACAATCCTGCAGAGTAGTTAATTCTATTCTATAAGTGGTAGTAAAACTGTTGATCATGACTTCTTGCGCATATTTCATTTCTATTTTAAAAAATGTGCTTTATTTTATCCATTTGGTGTTAACATGTAAGAAACTGTCTGCAAAACAATGTAATCTTTCCCTGCATAAATTCCTTCATTTTATGAGATATTTTAGTAGTACTCCCTTCTCTATTTAAGTACAGCAATTATATCAGCAGTTTACAGCTGTGAGTCATCTTTCCATGCTATAGATATGTTATGGCAATAATCCACTTCTATTCCTTTTTACCTTTGAAACTATTTTACACACATCCTTCCTAACAACTGCAAATAGAATGATTCTCTCAGTCTTGCATGTTAAATAAGGTTTTGGGAAGCCTCCAGGAAGTGCATTATGAGTAAAAGTTTGTATTGCAGGTAATTAAAAGTGCTCCCATTATTCTGACCAATGGAAGTTCTAATAATTACATTACCTTGCTGAAGGAAATAACCTGGGATTTCTGTACCAAAACGACTTTTGCTATCAAAATTGTCTAATATTTTCACCTCTCAGTATATTTTCTCTAGTTTTCCAAGACTATAGCAGATCTCCTGTTAATTTTTCAAATAAGAGACCAGGGAAGATGGAAGCAGTATTCTGTGTAACAATGACCTAGATGTTGCTTTGCAATTATTTGACAAAAGCTGGGTTTTTTTTTTTGTTATTTGTTTTTTTTTTTGTTTGTTTGTTTTTTATCAACTGCTATTACTAGATTTTAATTTTCCTATGAAGCAAAATTTTTACATCCAATTGTCAAGAAAGAGGAAGAGATGGAAAAAGATTTTCATTTAAATACATGCTTAAGATCAGCCAAAGGTTATAGAAAAGATAAGGAGATATTGGTGAAACTTTACCCTCAGATATCCAGGAAGATTAGGCTGTTTGCAGTCTGTCAATCTGTCAAAAGTTCTTCCACCTGTGATTCTAAGGATTAATGAATTTATTAAAGGATTTCAAATCCTTAGAGAAAATTGCTGTGTAAGTATAATTTTGCTTGTTTCTACCCTATTTTATTCTATGTCATGTGTTTAGAATGTTCTACTCCTAAAGTGACTGAATGACAGAATTCATCAGTCTCCATGTTGCGTGATGGGCTATAATTAATATAAGTTGACTCTTAAAATTATTTCTACATGCAAATTATCACAATACATTTAATCTGCCATTTTTGTAAGTTTACAGTAATAAACCTGTATACACCAACTTTGGGGTTTTTTTTAATCATTCAAATAATCAGTCATGAGTTCAGTGTAGGTATTGCAATATGAGAGGAGTCATTTTCAGATAAGCAATGAAGAAATTAAAAAATATGTTTATTTAAGATTTTTAAAGATTTGGCAACAAGATTTCACAGGCACTTTACTAGATTGAAAAAAATACACCAATAGGCAAACAGAAAATATGGGAAACTCTAATGAAGATATTTCAGGTAAGGAAATTTTTTAAATGTAGGTTCCATCATCAAGTTTGTAAGGTCCTGTTGGAAACATTCATAGCTTAATGAAGCACTGATTGTGCAATATCTCTGTGCAACTCTGTAAAAGAGAACAGAATCTTTTATTTGGTCAACAGCTGCGTTGTCTTTGAAAGGCAACTTTTTTAGGAACTTAATCTCAGCAACCTGAAACCCTAAAACTGTCTCTCAGTATACTTTGATATATATATATATATATCAAAGTCTGATCCACACCACAAAGGCAGTGTCATCTTTCTCAGCATAAAGAATTTCATTCAGTGTCTTGAAATATTTTACCTCCAGGCCAGGAGGATGTCCATATGTACACCAGCTTTGAGTAGGTCGCTGATTTCGCTGATGTAAGGGACTAAAAGTCCCTCCAGGCTCAGATATCTGACCCTGTGTAAAGGAAGACTTAGCTCTGTGATTTTCTTTGTTCAGATATGATACAAAAGTACCAAATGCCTTTTCAAGGGATTCTGTGCCATTCTGGCAATACATTGATGAATTAAAAGGCATCTATGTACCCAGATAGTAAATGTAATATATGTAAAGGAAATATTACCACTTCAATGCAACTGGAACTTAATTTTATTTTATTTTTTCTTTTTTTAATAAAGAAAACCTTTTCTCTCTGGACAGGAATACTGAAGAAGGCATGTATCTGTTTGCTGACAGCTCAAATGGAGAATATGGTTGCACTGCTGATATTGTTACACCAGTCATTTCCTTTACAGGACCCAAATGCAAAATTACATTTTGGAACCATATGAATGGTTCAACAATAGGCTCTCTGGAGGTATGAAGGTGTACTTTGTTTTCCTTCATTCTTACTGTCTGAAATTTATGGGAGGAAATTAATGCCTTGTCATTTAGTTTCATTAGAGTCCAGGCTGTCAGTTAATGAAAATGAGCAATTGCTAATGCTTTACTGCTCTCAATATGTTTTGATTGGAGGGAAGCATTAGCTTGAGTATGCTGTGAAAAACATTTTACAACAAACTGAAATGATGATCTTTAAGCATGTGCCAAGTCTGGAACTTCGGTACAAGAAAAAAGCCTTGAAATGCATAATAACTCTTGACACTGAAAAACAGCAATAGATATTTGGAAATTTAGGTTTTTGGATGAATGTAGGAGTTTGAAATAAAAGTAATTGTATGAAAATTCATTTTGACATTTTTTAGAAACTTCTTATTGCTATGTTATTCATTTGAAAGTGTAACATTTATTTCTCAAAGATTAATCATACTTCTATTTCTATGACTTAACAATAACAAACTTTTTTATTCATACCCTTTTCTTCACTCCAGTTAAAATCAAAATATTTATTGATAGGATATCTGTTTTGTTCAGCAGCTTGTAGATAAAAAATGTCACTGCAAAGTGACTGAATAAAGCAAGAATATTGTTCTCCACGCATCAGAGTAACAATCATGCAAGTTCCCATGAGTGTTATACAGTAATTTACAGCATCAGAGATGGATTTTTGAAACTCAAAATAATGTGGCCAATTAAACTGTGTGATACTAAAAAACTAAGATATGGTGTTCTCCAGCCTGTGTATCTGATTAGCTAGTTGCTCAGAGGAAGCACACCTTATATATTCTTAACCTACTATTAAACAATTAATTTATTTTTTTCTCCCATGAAAAAATAGAGATCTTGCTAGGGCATCAACAAGTGCTCAGATTTTAGTTTATCAGAATTAGTTGGAGAAGAGGGCATAAAGATGGCTCACTCTTAGCTTAAAGATTTGGAACAGATCAGTGAATTGCGGCCTCTTTGCATTTGCTGTAAGGTCCCAGATTTTCTTTAGAGTGTGGGAAGCCACGCTGCTTAGAAGCATGTCCACAGATAGTTTTACACAAATAAACAGCCTAGTTAATCACAGTAGCAAGGTGGCACCGTGAAAGAAATTTTTTTTTTTTCTCAGTTCCACAGCCAGGTAACAATGTAGATAATGACCGTAAGTTGTGCCGGGGAGATTCAAGTTGAGTATTAGGAAAAATTTCTTTTCAGAAAGAGTGGCAGGGAACTGTCACAGGCTGCCGGGGAGGTGGTGGAGTCACAGTCCCTGGAGTTGTTCAAGAAACATGGAGACGTTGCACTGGGGGATGTGGGTCTGTGGGCATGATGAGGATGGGCTGATGGTCGCACTGAATGAGCTTAATGGTATTTTCCAACTCTTTTTGTTCTGTGATTCTATAGTTTCTAGTAGGAGACCACAATTTCACTCTATTACTTAATTGATTTTTTTTTCCATCTACAGCTTAATCAATTTTTAAGATATACCAAAGCCAAATCACAAAGTCACTGTATTTTAAACATTGTTAATTGTTGTCTTACTTCATTTGCTTAATTATTCAATTAACTATAAATGTAGAAATAATGTGGAATATAAAATTATTTAGATAATTTATTTTCTTTTAAGTTTTATAAGTCTTATATGAATGTGAATCTTATGTGGTTGAACATTGCAGATTTGTTACTACTTTTATTAGTCTTCTCTCCCATGCCTACCTCTTTTTATTTAATTCGTAAGTTTAGATTTTTGCATGTTAGTTTATATCCGTGGCATGAAATGTTGTCTAGGATATATTGAAGACTCCTGCTATTCAAATGCATGAATGTCTTTTCGTGGTTCTATAAGTTAAACACCTATAAGTTGTTGCATTATTGTGCAACCTACACTTGAATATTAGCTGGAACTATTTTTCTTCACTTTCTGCTCTCTGACTTGGCATGGATAACTTTAACAAAGAATTAGCAGTCAGTTTTCAGTAACTTGCCAAGTAATTTAAATGCACAGGGCTTTCATTTAGATTACGGTGTAAGAGAAGGCCTAAATTTTGATGGGACTTAAATTTATGGCCATGTTTCACCATAAAATTACAACATTCAGCATGATATCAGAGAACACACGAACTTCTGATAAAGGAATTGGATTTATAATTTTTTAAATAATTTAAAGTATGTGTGAAATTGTATGTATTGCTCTATATATAATCTCATGTGTCTGTATAGATATACCTATACAGTATCTGCATAAGAGTAAGAAAAATCTATTATTCAGCACTCCATAGTCATCTTAAATAATACATGAAACCCGTTTTTCTCTATTTTTATCTTTATTCCTTAAAATTCATCTTTTTTGTAGCAGTTTTTCTTGTCTATAAAGCCAGATGTCACTTTGTTTTTCTATTCTATTCAAAATATTACACCTGTTTCTTTTTTCCTCTGGACTGGAAGCTCTTCAGCTTCCAGTATCTGCTATTTGCTTGCCAAAGCTTACCTGTTATGGAGTATGATACAAACTCTTGGGACTGCGAAAATTTTCAAAGTTCTTTTTTTTCATTAAGATAAAGAATGTTGGGGCTGCCCTAAGAAGATTATGCAGAGTAGCAATAAATCCTTGAAAGCAGAACTGGTGCAGGCAACTAGTGAACTGATGTCTATCTCTGTGAATGTTGCCTGGAAACAAGACTTAACGCACTTCCTCACACTCCCATCTTGCTGTTATTTTTAGTTCAGTTGAATCTGGATGTTCAAGATGTTGTAGCAAAGAATACTGAGGATTTTGTGCTAGTGTTGAAGTGTTAGTTTTCTCTAGTTCAACAGGTTTTTAAAATAGTCTTCTGTTGTTCATAGAGATAAACTGTGAATGTTAGTAGGAAAGAATAAGTTTTTTTGTTTGTTTGTTTTTTCTGTAGAAGAGAAAAAAAAAAGTTTGATAAAGAATCAAGGCATAACATTTTTCTTGGAACTTAAATGGAGCAATTGAATGCAGTCTAATGGATGCACAAACCATTACATTTTTCAGTAACTTGTTAAATAATTTTGTTTTTCATGTTTTACAAATGAATCTTGACCTTTTGCTGAACATTTTTTATTTGTGACTAGACATTCCAGCTAAGTTAAATGGTAACTTAGTCCACTTAAATACCTGAGCAGAAAGTGTTTGTGAGTAGATGAGAAAGTTCTAAAGCATCATTTTAATCAAACTGTGGTTTATATCAACCAATCCCTTTGCACTTCATATTTAATGGTGGTATATAATTAAATTATAGAAGATACTTTGGACAAAGTTGAGAAACATGGAGTGAGTTTGTAATGGAAAAACTTTTTTGTGACCTGAATTTCCTTTTAGCTACTCTGTAAAACTGGTAATAAAACTTCTACGTTATGGACTCAAAGTGGCAGCCAAGGTCCAAAATGGAATAGAGCCGAAGTGTTCTTGGGAATTCGTTCAGATTTTCAGGTGTGTATTTGTATTTCACATGCTCTCCAGAAAACTGGCTTTAGATACTTTTATCTTCTGCGTTTCCCTATTGTTTCCCTTTTTGCCACATAAACATATTCTACTTAACCTAGACTAGATGACCTTTAAAGGTCCTTTCCAACTCAAATGATTCTATGATTCTATGCTACATTTAAAAATGTTACATTGCCCACTACTTCTGTCTTGGATGGCCTTTAATTGAATTTCAGATTTCTTTTAACATTCATGGGAATTACTAGTGACAAACTAATATTTTTCAGGCTTAGTTTACAGGAGTGAAACTCTTTGCTATTAATGCAGGAAGAGCAGGGACTGGTAACTGTTTAACTTATTCATTTTCTTTGGTGTTTTTTTTTTTTTTTTTTTTTTTTTTTGTGCATGGTTGATATTAGATAACTTCAGTAACTGTAGTGAGTAACTTCTACAAGTAAGCACAAGCTTACTGCACTATGAGAGTAAGAACATAACACTTCATATTCCAAGATCTGCAAAGACCATTTCTGTTCTATTTATGTTTCAAGTATGTCTAATTGTGTTTTATTCTAATATTTTTGTAATTTTTATTAGGTTATTTTCAGGGCAAAACGTGGTGTCAGTTACATGGGAGACGTGGCAGTGGATGATATCTCCTTTGAAGATTGTTCCCCTTTGCTCATCTCAGGCAGACCTTGCACATTAGAGGAATTCACATGTGCCAACAAGCACTGTATTCCGAAGGATCAACTGTGTGATTTTGTAAATGACTGTGCAGATAACTCAGATGAGAATCCTGCCATTTGCAGTAAGTATGATGGGCTTTTTAAAAATTATTTTTTATTTTTATTTATTTTTTAATATATAGTTATCACAAATGTGCCTGTTGGGAATTTTGAATGCTTCAGTACCACTGGCAGCCTATCACTTAGAACAGCAAACACATATGCAACAATTTAATTATATTCCTTGGTTTTTGAGGATATTAAACTACTATTGTTTAGTTTGAAATAATATGATGAAAAATAAAAACGCTGTTAGTGAATTTCTCAGTATAATTCAGAAAGCAGTGGTCTTTAATGCACAATAAAAATCTGCTTTCCATATGAAAAGAATGCATTAAGAGTGGAAAAAAAAATATCAAACATAATACCTTTGGGAAATGGGGACCTGGTTCCTTTGATATTTCGAGAATTGTGAGGTCTCTTAGTTATTTCAGTTTGAATGTTGTAAAATTTTAGTTTTACAAGAGATATCGAGAAACAGCATTTGTAGTAATGGGAAGAAAGATAGTGTTTAATAGCATTTTTTTTTTTTTTTTCCTCTGGAGAAATGGGTAACAATATGCTGTTTATATAGTACTAATGCTTTTTTTTTTTTTTTCCTCTAAGATTTTGGAAAACTCTCGAAAAACAAATCTTCATTGTTTGCTATGCTATTAGAAGTTGCCTCATTCTTATTGAGGTTATGTTTACAATTTATCAGTTTCTCAGGGAATACAATTATATGAACAAAGTAACAGTGATATACTGTATAGTGAAGGGAGATGGCAAAGGGGCTGTATTTTTAGGTGCTTTTCATACTAATAGACTTCTCATTGATTTCCAGAATAGGGATGTCTTATCTCTAAGCTATTTGTTAGAATTTTCAGTAACAATGACAGCAATTAGACCTTAAGTTTTTACTTTCTCCAATTTCAGTTATTTATTTATTGGTTATTTTTTGTATTTGAAAATGTGGTGAAAAGATCATTACGAACCACTCTTTGTCTGATCTTAAGTTATTTCACTGAGAATTATTCTCTTTGCTGAATTTGGTGAAAGAGCTTATGCGCAAGTGTAGTACACCAAGACACCCATTTCTTTGGTTATAATGTAACCTTATTTATTTATTCATTTTAAGACAAAGTAAATTTCATAAGTGCAGAATGTTAGTTTGGTAGTGAAAAAGGAGACTTTTAAGGTTTGATTTGAGCATTACTATCCTATCAATTTTCCGTGATGTGTTCTCCAAAGACAGCCCCATGTGAGTATTAAAGTCATATGATTGCTCATTATGCAACCCCAGTTAAGAATGAATTCAGCATTTTTGTCCAAGTGGTAAAGAAAGTAATAAATAAATTAAAATGCGACCATAAAAACCTTTTCCTTTCCAATCATTATTTAAATTTTTGCAGAACATAAGATAGCAAATTCTGGTATGAGTTTTGCAACATCAAACTAAATTTTCTAGTTCTGTTGTTGACAATGTCACTTCATGTGCATGAAAACTGAATGATTGTTGGCTCAAGTGACTTTGGAGGTTGATGGACTAGTGCCTTAATTAACACTAAAAAAAAAAGATAGTTATTTCTTCACTGTTTATTTCACGATAGAGACTGCCTCTGAAGAGAACATAATGATAGGAAGCACAGATTTCTGTTCTTTGTGATGTTTTTTCATTCCTTGCAAACATCAAAGAAGAGCTGTGTTATTGTTGAAAAACAGCTTGAAAACTTCAAACTAAGAAGGCTGGTAAAGTCATCAGTTGGGCAAAGAATAGCAAGTGAATGTGGAGGAAACAGTATATAGCTATGACTGTCAATTGCATTTACAAAACATGACCAACTATGCACCTTCTAGACTTATCCAGAGTATGTAAATTTTAGCAGTAGCCTCCATGGATCACTACTGCAGATGTTTGTTATGCGCGCAGAGAGTCATAACTTATGCAACTAATTAAAGGAATTTCTTTAGCTAAGATCCTGAAATATTACAAAGCAATACGGTCATATGGCCAAAGACAACGGCAGTTCTATTTAAATGATGACAAATTTCTTCATAAATTGTAATTGTATTTAGCACATAAGGGGTTTTTTTATTAGCATTACCATTTAAGAATGAGTTTTACTTTAGAAAAAGATGATGAAAAGTAACGCTATTATAAAACAATATAAAAAGTTACTTTTTTGCTTAATAGTTCATAGTTCTAAGAAAATGTTTGAGTCCTCATTCATGCACATGGCCTCTACAAAGAAAATCTTCCACCTGAATTCAGCTTTAAGAGAGCTGTTTAGATACATGTTTAGACTTAATGAATGTTAACTCATCAGCTTCATTACTGAGACTTCTGACAAGATTCCAGTTTAAAAAAAAAAAAAAAAAAAAGGCTGCTTTAATGTGGCTGAACTTTAGAAGAAGTTCAGGTTTTGTTTACATTTTAAGAGAAACCTTTTGTCATTCCTTACACTGTCAGATCAGATGATCCATTCAGTTCCTCAACTTATCTTCAAAGCTCTTTCCTTTACAGAAATGATAGTAACAATATTCAGGGCACAGTCAAAGTCCTTTGAAAGTTCTGGCAAAATCCCAGCTTATTTCAGCAAGTTTAGGTTTGATTGGTGTAACCATTATAATAAAGCTACAGATATAGAGGCAAACTTATAGGCAGATAAGACTTTCGAAGTAGTGTATTGACTTAAGCTTAATTTGTGTGGGCAACTGACTGACCATACTGTCTGTTTTGAGATTAAAAACTGGAAAACTAGTAAAGAGACTGCATGTATCATATAAAAATCAATCAAAATTATGACTTTTTTTTCATAGACTAATTACAGTTAAAGGAGAAATGAAGATAATCTGCATATTGGCCAATAAAATGTGTGAATTATTCTGGAAACATGATAAACTAGTTAGAGGTTTGTTTCAGCTCAAAACTAACATTCCTACAATTACATTTTACCTCTATGGAGGATGTGTCTCTATAGTGCTCTTTTAATTGGATGAGATTCTTTTCTGCAAATATAGGAATTTCGTATCTTTTTTCTTTTTTTAAATGTTCCTCCAAAAAAAGGATAGTTTTTTGCAGATGTCTTGGATTTTCTATGGAGTATCCAATTGATCCCTGCGTGTGAACCTCTAGACTTAGATTGCTGTATTTAGTTGTTTTTATACCTATAACACTGTTGATTATACTAGTAAGAGCATGGTCATTTATTTCACATATATTCTGTTTTATCCTATACCATAATTAAATCCTAGAACACTAAAAAATGCTCTGCTTAGTAAGATTCATGAATGCTTTTTCCTTTCTTTCTGTTGATTTTTTTTTTTTTTTTTTTCTTGGCAGATAATTGTGTACAAGATAGCAGTGTATTAACTTTCTGAAAAAAAAAGTTCATGTGCTTGCAAATATCTTTCAGGTGCTACTATTGGGCGCTGTCATTTTGAGTTTGATTTTTGTGATTGGAAGCAAGAAGAAAATGATGATTTTGACTGGCACCTCAGAACTAGCAGTACTACTAAACTGGGTACTGGACCAGCTGCTGATCATACACTGCAAGAAGTGTCTGGCCACTACATTTTTATAAAGAATTCTTTACTTCAGCTGCCAGGACACAAAGCTAGGATTTCTAGCCCTGTGTTAAGCAGGATGAATAAAAAATGCAAGGTATGTGGGGATGTAATACTGGCAGGAGCGCAGAATTTGATTTCTAGGTTACATATATATAGTACTCCTAAGGTAAACAGAATTACTGAGATACTTCTGATTAAAAACAAGCATGTTGTGAAAGAATCAGAACCTGATCTTATTTCCACTTTGAAATCATAGGAACATGTGAATCTTTTTGCTAGTTTTGGGAGAAGAATGATTTTTGTAGGTAAGTAGTCTGCAGGAGACTTAAATAAAGTAAACAATGAAAGAAATATGTAATTTATAATATGCATTATGCAGTACCAGCCCTGTGTATCCTACAACTACATAAAGGATTGTGCTTTCATTAGGAAAATATGTATAAATACAATAACAACTTGCTTACAAAAATAAATATAGCTACAAAAAAATATATTGTCTGACAGATGGTTTTCTTGTTTGGAAAAAAAGAAAAAGGAAAAAAGCTTTTATTTTACAAAGCACTACAGCATGTTGTTGTGATTTGAGCTTGATAATTTCTTAGCAAACCAGGATTAAAAGTGTTTCTAGTTTATAGTCTTTGCTAAAATTATCTCTCTGTTTCATAAGACAGCTAGCAAAACGCATCTCTTAGAAGATGCCATATGTTGAAAATATAGTGAATTTTGCAGAAAGCACAATTTTGTACATGCTTTGAATTGGTTTTCTTTCTCTGTTTTAATCTGTTTTACTCCTTTCTGTCATTTATTATAGTTGAAAATAAATGGAAACTGTGATCCACGTGTTGTGTCACGCTAGAATCTAGGGCAATGAATTTTGAAACTACTGTGGTTAAAAGCAACATTCATGCTACTATTTTGCTAATTATTTTGCTCTTCACACATAAAGGCAAAATAATCCGACAATATTTACGGAGGTATCAGAATATTTGCTATTATTTTTTGTAAGGATAGATTTTTCACTCTTTCTGGCTTGTGTTATGCATTAGACTAGGAAGAAATTTGTAGGTAAGTTCTTGCATAATATAACATGAATTGTCTTCTTTCATGGTCATATATAATTCTTGCAAATATTCCATATTTGTCAGAAGCAATATTGAATTAGATTAAGTTTTAATCCAATGCAATACAAGCAATCCTTTGCTCTTGAATTGAAAATAACAGAGAATAGTTATTGGTGCTTATTTTTTCAGTGGTTTTATTTTTCATGTTATATTTCTTTCTTACCTTAGAATTTTGTAATTTCTTTCCCCATTTTTACTCAAGTCTTACTGTTTTCTCATCGAATGACCCCTTATTTTTATTTTCACTAGTGTTTTGTATTTCTGCCGCCCTTTTTTCTTCCATAGTAATTATATAATATTCTAGTTATAAGCTATAGTCTATCACAAAGACTTTTAATAATAGAAAACTTCTCAGAAAAAGTTTCTTCTTCCTGTTTTAAAAAATACTCCTGTCTTCTATGCTTTTCTTTCTTCTTCTTCTTTTCTTTTTCTTTTTTTATACTGAGTATTCTCTTTCCTTTACATTCACATGCAAGCTTTTTAAAAGAGATGCAGTCTTAACTGTCACAGTACTGTAATGCTGGCTTCCAAGTTTGGTTTATGGAATAGTTCAAAAAGTCATTTTTGCGTGCATATATTACATTTTGTTTGAAAAATTTAATCAAAGTGCTGCTAACATGACTCCATTTAAAAATTAGGATAAATACAGTAGCAGAATATCTCTGAACTCACCTACTGCATACTAGAGTCTACTGCTCTTACTTACAGATATTTTTCTATTACCATATGTATGGAGCTCAAGTTGGATCATTGATCGTCTACCAGATGACTATGTCAAAATATGAAAAAATCCTCCTTATTCTTACTGGAAATCAGGGAAATTTCTGGCAGAGCAAGGCACTGGACTTGGTTGGAGATGGAAAAGAAGATTTCCAAGTCATATTTGAAGGGATAATTGGAACAGATCTCAAAGGTGGCATAGCACTTGATGACATCACATTATCTCAGGAGTGCTTACCATCCCAGGTGTTTTTACCAGCAGAATCCACAGCACTGCCTCCAACAGGTATGTTCTTGGTAAAGATGAAACTGTCTAAGTCCTGAAAGAATATGTGGCAGTGGTGTCTTCATTTCTGTCTCTCCTTCAAAATAGAAACAGAATGGATATTTTTCTAATGTGTTAAAATTCAGCATGTTTTTAAGCGGCGTTTTGAAATGTTGATAAAATTATTTTTATAATGTGACTTTTGAAGCAATAAGTTAATACTTGTGAATCTATAAGGCCTATGTTCTGCCATGTATGTTTAGACAATATCCTGTTCAATTCAGTGGGATTTATTTATCAATATTTACTTGTAAAAGATAGTTATTGTAAAAAAATTGAGAGTAGGACAGAGCCCAGTAGAAATACACTGTGTTAAGGTAAACAAGAAGTACACAGGGATGGCTCTAATGTTTTTTAACTAATGGGAATCCCTACTGTGAGAGCTACTGTTTAGGCACCATACTTATCTTGTTCCCTTGTGTTATGACATGAACATTGATACCATTATTAACATCATCCTCACTTATTGCGTATAGGAAATAAGACTTAGGAAAAAATGCTGCCAAAATTATAGTGTTCTGATGGGGATGGATTACTCTGTCTCCAAGGTAAGCACTGCTTTTAAAAGCACTGATCCTGTTCATTCAGAATATTTGCTTGGATGTGAAAGGCAAAGAAGCTGCTCTCTGATAGAACAGACCTCCTTCCACATCTATCACCAAAGCTGCTGAAATTTAAACTCCCAAGAAAGAATTTAGGAGATGGATTTTGTTCCTGGGCCTACTCCTTGGATGGCCATGGCAAGTCATTTTATAGCTCTTCTGTCTGATGAATAAAACAAAATTAATACTTCCTGAAGTCAAGGAATACTGAGAGAATGGATTGTTAATTTATGTGAGCTGCTTTACTTTGTTACTGCCACTAATGAGCAGCCTTCCCTTTAGGGTATCATTAAGCACTGCTCCAGCACTGCGATATAACACTGGTGAGACTATGTAAAACCTAAAAAAAAAAACCAAAAAAAAAAAAAAGGTTGCACTGTCTGTAAGATGAGCTGGAAATGGGTAATGGTTTCCAGATATACCCTGAGAAATGTCCAAGTCTTTACAGTGCATGCTATTGGCTCCCTACTTCTGTCAAAAACAGTCATAGATATTTATTGCAAATGAGATTTGTATTTTAAAGCTCAGCTTTATATAAAGATTACCCCAAGAGGAACACTATCTGAGATTTCCTATTCCTTATTTTTTTATGTTTTCAGACTCTATCTACTTAATGGTAGATGCAACTCCCTGTGGCAACATTGGAAACTCTAAAAGTTCTGGTTTTGATTTTCAAGTATGTTCCAAAACACTTTTATGATGTATGTAATAAAAAAAGCTACTAAAATCTCAGGAAAAAAAGAAAAGACATCAGGGACAATTTCTTGTTGTAACTCAAATATATTTTGTGAACTTTGTAGATTCACCAGTTTAAGATAATGGTCTAAATTCAACCTTGTAGTACCCCATCTTTTCTATATCAGCAATTTTTGCTTGTCCTGGACCAAAAAACCTGCATTCTTTCCTGAGGTTTCCAACTTACAGGCACTATTTAACAGTATTATCTGTTTGGATCATTGCTTGAAATGTGGACTTAGAAATCAAAATATGAAATGTACTCCCTCCAGAACAGAAATGTTCTGAGTGGCCAAATAAGGGCTGTGTAAAGTGCTCTGTGGTCTAACTATATAAATAAGTCAGTTCAAATTACTGTGTTGATCAGTGCAAAAATTTGGACTAGACTTCTCTGCTTGTATGCAGAGGCAAGGATTTTAGCACATTTGAAATGCTTATATCCATGGCTAAAATTTCTTAGAGTCATTTGAGTTGGAAGGACCTTTAAAAGGTCATCTAGTCCGACTACTCTGCAATGAACAAGGAGAACTAGAGATTGTTTGCTTAATTTTTATAGAGAACAAGTTTCTTATTTTCTACAACTTAATAAAAGATTAACTACATTATCTTTAAGAACATAGGAATAGACATTGTGGATAATAATTAAGTTCAACTTTGACTTGTATCCTGTCTTCAACACTATCAATGAGATGTGGAGGAAGATCCAAAAGAGGCACATGATGCATCCTCCTAATGTTTCTAATATTTCCTGTTTAGAAGACTGTTTTGCAAAGATATATCCTTTGTGGTCACTTCTTAGTAGTGGTAGAGGCAGGATTTTCACCTCAGTGAAGTTGGATGGTGGTATTCTCTGTCACTTAACAATGAATTTCACTGCCAGTCACAGAATCACAAAATTGGCCCAGGTTGGAAGGGAACTCAAGGATCATGAATCTCCAATCCCCTGCCAAAGACAGGACCACCACCTCCCCATTTAATATTAGACCAGGCTGCTCAGGGCCCCATCCAACCTGACCTTGAACCTCTCCAGGGACTGGGCATCCACAACCTCTCTTGGCAGCCTTTTCCAGCACCTCACCACTTCATAGAAAAGAACTTCCCCCTGACATCCAACCTATATCTTCCCTCCCTCATCTTAAAACCATTTCTCCTTGTCCTGCAGTTATCAACCCTTTCAAAGAGTTGACTCCCATCCTGTTTATAGGCTCCCTTTAGGTACTGAAAGTCTGCAATGAGGTCACCCCGCAGCCTTCTTTTCTCCAGGCTGAACAAGCCCAGCTCCCTCAGCCTGTCTTCATAGGGGAGGTGCTCCAGGACCCAGTTACCTTTGTGGCACTCATCTGGACCCTCTCAACAGCTCTCTGTCTTTCTTGTACTGGAGGCTGCAGATCTGGATGCAGTACTCCAGATGGGGCCTCACAAGAGCAGAGAGATGCAGTCACCTCCCTGTCCCTGCTGGCAACCCCTTTTCTGATGGAGCCCAGAATACCATTTGCTTTCTGAGCTGCGAGGGCATACTGTTGGCTCATGTTAAGTTTTTCATCCATACGACCCACACATCCTTTTCTGTAGGGCCACTCTCAAGGACCCCTTCTTCCCGTCTCTATAAATACCTGGGATTACTCTGGCCCAAGTGCAAAACTCTGCACTTTGCCATGTTGAACCTCATCAGGTTCACCCAGGCCCACCTTTCGAGCCTGTTGAAGTTCCTCTGAATGGCATCCTTTCCTTCCACTGTGTCAACCACACCACTCAGCTTGGTGTCATCAGCAAACTTGCTGAGGATGCACTCAATTCCGTCATTTATGTCATTGATAAAGATGTTGAAGAGCACCAGTCCCAAGACAGACCCCTGGGGGACGCCGCTAGTTACCAGCTTCCACTGAACACAGAATCATTGATCACCACCCTCTGTCTTTATTTTCTTTTTGTTTACCCCTTTTCCCTTTTTACCCCTTTTCAGTTTATTTATTTTTTATAAATACTTCATTTTCATTATATTATTTTATTCAAAATATCTCATTTTTAATTATACTTGTTTATTTAATCTCTTTCTAGACATCATCACTTTGGGCCCACAGTCTTTCACTTGTTTTCCCTGCTCTGACCAGGCCAAAGCAATTTTTGAATATAGAACTGCAGTAATACTGTCCTGCACCTTTATGCTGCATTTATTCAGGACGAAGACATTAAAGAGACACTATTTTCGATTCAAGACATTAAACTCAAACTGAATTGACTCTGGTAGATAATACTATGGGAAAACATCACCTGCATTTCCATGCAGGTTACCTGAGGACATAGAAAGTAAATTCAGGGAAGGAAAGCTCCAGGCAAATTTTCTTCAGCTGCATGAATCCGCTATTACTCAGATAACAGCTGCAGAGGTATAATGCTCACATCCAACAGAACTCATGGCAGAAGTTAAGGATGATGGCTAATACCATATGAAAAGTTTTTTTTATTATTTAGTCTGTGTTTACTTTAAAGATCTTTCTATTTCTTTTAAGGACTTTACTGCAATTAAGATAATGGTACAATTTAATATTCTATGTGGTTTTCAACTTTTTTTTGTGCAGATGCTTACTATTGCATATATTTGCAGCATAATGTATTGCACATTACACTATTACTTTGTCGTCTTCTAATAGCTATCTTTTTAATTGAGTATGAATGCAGTATTTACCAGTTCTCTATTTATGGTTTGTCTTTTAAGGAGGCGTTTCTGATTATGTGGAACTGTAAGAAAAACTTGTTGCCTTCCAATAAGTCAATAGTTAATGCAGCTGTTTAAATTCTACTTTTTCTCATTGCTTTTCATTCCAGACTTTTCCATTGGTTGTTTGTGTACTTGTTGAACAATATAGTTTTCAAGCCCATATTTGTTGAGTATCATGCAGAGCAATTTATGAAACCAGATAGGGAATGAGCAGACTTTTAAAGATATGGTATCACAGCTTCTTTTGTTAGAATCATAAAAGCCTACTTCAGAAGTGCTTTTCTACAAAAACAAACGTGATGGCCTTGTGGATGATATGGTAAGACAAAGTGTTCATCAAAGAAAAAAGAGGTATATGAGTTTCAGTGAATAAGACCCAAAATTTAAATGTAGTATTTTTCATGAGAATAATCCTAACTATACTATCTTAAGTGAAACTTCTGTCTCTCTTCTCACAATGAGGGAATAATCCCCTCAGTACCATGGATATTACTGTTCTGTAGCTGCTGGGGCCAGAGATGGATTCATACACATCATAAAATTGCTCCCTTTGGAATCAATTTCACTGAAACATCCTTATGTGATTCTGTGTTGGGAATTTTAGGAGTCATTCACTAAAGAATGACTTCCAGGTAGATGATATACTTTGGTCAAAAAGTTATGCCAGCCATGAAGCTAAAGTACTAAGGCTACTATAACAGAGGGTAGGCATAATACTTTGCTTCCTTTCTGAAGAAATTGCCTTGGACTGAGCTCGTGAGTTTTGAGAGAAAGTTGGCTTCTTCATGGAGGTAAAGAATTCTAAGAATAAAAACCTAATAAAAATGCTAGTCTGAGAGCTTGGTTATTCGAATCTGTATCTGAAACTGCATCTTGAATACTGTGTTCAGTTTTGGGCCCCTCGCTACAAAGAAGACATTAAGGCCCTGGAGCATGCCCACAGAAAGGCAATGAAACTGGTGAAGGGTCTGGAGCACAAGTCTTATGTGCAGTGGTTAAGGGAACTTGGATTATTCAGTCTGGAGAAGAGGAGGCTTCAGGGACAATTTACCACTCTCTATGACAGCCTGAAAGGAGGTTGTGGTAAGGTGGAGTTCAGTCTTTCTCCCAGGTAACTAGCAATGGGAAGAGAGGGAATGGTCTCAAGTTACTTCAAGGTAGGTTCAGTTTGGATATTAGGAAGAGTTTCTTCTTGGAAAGACCAGTTAGGCTTTGGAGCGGGCTGTCAAGGGAAGTAGTGGAATCACTGTCCCTGGAGGTGTTTAAAGAAAGGGTAGATGTAGTACTTAGGAACATAGTTTAGTGGGCAATATTGGGGGTAGGTGGATGGTTGGACTAGATCATCTTGGAGATCTTTTCCAACCTTAATGATTCTGTGATTCAGTGTTCTAGCTGTATATGGTGAGTATAAAGCATGATCTACTGACTTATGAATTTGGGAAAATCATGAAAATTTTAGGAAAATGTTAAGAGGGACTTTTAACTGAAGACCAAAAGATAGTATTCTGGTAGCAGTTGAGAAGGTTACTGATTTTATACAAGGTATAGGAATTGCTTGAGGTTGTTACCTTTCATAACACTGAACTGGATTTTGTCATTTGAGTAATTGGTTTTAAGACACAGGTTCCTGTGAAGTGGGATGAAACCATTTCATCAGATCTCCCTTTCCAACAACTAACTTGTGTTCAAAAAATGCAGCTAAAAGTAAATATATACTGAGTTGAGGTATAGTTAATAAAGCTATAATTGCTTTGGGAAATAAATGTGGTGTTGGATTGGACTAATAGTAAATGAGGACGATCAATAAAATTTAATTTTGTATTAACATTTTTAACAGTAATTTATTCCTTGTCACAGAAGTATAAGGAACACAACTACTTAATCACATTAGTCACTGTATGTGGCCGAACCATGATAGTGCAGAATCTCACCTAAAGCAACTTATGCTGACTTTATATTTACAGTTTTTGCCCTCTCTGCTTTTGCTATTTAGGAACAAACATGAATTTTACACAGAGGAAAAGGAAAAACTGACCATGTTGAAAAATTTTAAGATACTGAGCAATAACAGTTTCTTGGTAGCTTTCACTTTCGCCAAGTTGTTCTTATTGAGCTTTCATGTGGACGCAAAAAATATTTTAATCATCATATTTTGTTCAACTCACTATAGCATTGTGTTTGATACAGGTAGAAAGTTCTGTAATATAGCATGTTGAATGCAGTAATCCTGGAATTTCTTCCTTACGAAACCGGAGATGAAGGATTCATATCCTCACCCAGCTCTTACTGAAGTATTGCTGATGAGTTTAAATAGTGCTGTTTTTAAATTCTGTAATTGTTTAAGGAAATTACTCTAAAAAATCTACTTACTGCAGTTCTTTCATATTTTCATTGTATGTGTACGTAGCTGAGAACTGGCTGTGAGTACGTGGCTGTGTCACAGAATAGTTACATCTTAGCGTGTTGAATGGATGCTAAATAACAGTCCTTTCCTAATGAGTAGTACTTAAGTACTAGCAAACATAACAAAGTACTCTGTCATGAATAGAGGGGTTGAGGTGGAACAGTAATGGGCAACCTTGATGGAATTTCTTTGACAGTTTCTGCTTCTGACAAGGAGTATTGCTAGATCTGGTAGTTGGAAAGGAATTCTCTTGTGTTTAAGCATAGAAGTGAACAAAACCTATCAAAAAAAAATCTTAAATTCAAATGTTTAAACCTAATGCTATTAAAAACATTATATTCAAAGAAAGAACTGAAAATAGTGTAGTAGGTTTAAAGTCTTTTTGTTTTCAGATCTTCAAATTGTGAAAGTCTTTAATAATTATAACTTCCAAAGCTCCCCTTTGACATGAAATGTTTTTTTTCACATTCCTGTGCTGAGAAGTCATTACTACTATACATCAGCAGGTGTGGTGAAAGCATTTTACTGTGTATTTCAGTAATACTGATGACATATTTGAGAAATGTTCCCGTTAACTTGGTTTTTTTTTTAAAAAAATACATACAATTCAGCCATACCACAATGTCAACTTGAAAAAGAGTGACAATATACCACTTGTTGTGGGAAAATAATCAGAGATCTAAATTATTTAGAGAGCCATTATCCCTGGGATGTCAGACTCTTAGTCTGCTGATTAATTATTCTGGCCTCCATACCAGATTATGGTTTTACAGGAAGTCTAACTGGTACACTTCTAGCCACACAAAAGCAAGTAAAATCTTTTGAAGATATCTTGAAATATACCTAGCTTTTCAAGTCTAAAAAGATATTATTCTGAGAAGTGATGTCATTGAATAAGATTTTAGTGTGGGAGATAATAGCATTGAATGCATGAAGTTTAAAAAGTACAAATGTATTTTGGAATATTCTTATCATCAGTCTATTCCTATCTAAGACATGATCTATCTTGCAGGTGATTTTAACATAAAGCTGAAATACAGAAAGAATTAGAAAAAAATCACATTAATATTACAGAAATTAAGTATAAAATGATTATGACAGGAGACATAACTAATGCACTCACAAATAGAATCAATTCTGCGTTCTTCTAGGCATTTTGATCTCGTATGTCTTCACCAGTTAAATTATGATGCTAAATTTGTTTCTAGTAAGCAAAGGTATGTAGAAGACCAACTCCAAGAAAATTGTAACTTAAAGGAGAAATGTGAGATTTTCATCTCTACTTGTACATGCTATAAGCAATGATAAAAATTTAGTTATTTTATACATTCTTTTAATTATGAAGGCAAGTTAAGATATGCAACTGCTTTTTGATTTTTAAAGCATTACTATTATTTTAAAATCTTAGTAAAGTAGTTTGTAGTTGAACTAAAGCATGTTTCTTGGAAAAATTATCAGTCTTTTAATCAAGACCTTAAATGATTGAGAATTTATCACAGTCCTTCATTATCTATTCAATTGTTAATTTCATTGTTTAATTTTAGCTTGAGTTTCTCTGTCTTTTCCAACTAAATTTTTATTTTCTTTTCTATTACAGTAATACTTTCTCCTTTCAGAATGTTTGCCTACTGATAGGTAATTACAAAACATGAGGTATTTCTTCAGCTTGTCCTAATAAATTACATTAATTAATCTCAATTTGATCAGTCAATATAAGTGTGTAGTCAGACAAAGCCTTTAAAACCATCTATGAGCATTCCAAACAAATATGACAACTTGATTTCGTCACTGAGTGAAAATGAAATTGATACTTTTTTTTTTTAATGAGAAATTAGATACATGAGTTTTTATTCTAAGCCTATAAACGCTATTTGAATGAAAAATTTTAAAAGCTGATGCCTATTTAAAAAAAAAAAAAAAAAAAAAAAAAGTGAAACAAAAGATGATACAAATCCTGTAGAAGAAATAAATAATTGCTGGAAATTTGGTGATAAAATAATAAAAATATATCTTTGCTGGTAAGATTTTTCTAGGCTGAAATGCAGGATGATCATCAATCTTTTACAATCTGTTAAAGGAGAGTGAAAGAAAACAAGTGCAGTCCAAAGTCTCAGTCCTCCAAAGGAAAAAAAAAACAACAAGGAAACATAAATGATGCTTATGCATTAATGGAGTTCATTTGTTTTAGAAACGTATTCAGGAAAGTGCTAAACACCCTTAGCTGTCCATCAACTGAACACCAATTTCATTATTAATTTTATTACTTCTTTAATCAGACAGATGTTTATATTTCCATTTTATTCTTATATATACATGTATATAATACATAATATCCAAATATTCTTATATATCCATATATACGTGAGTTTTATACACACATATACATTTTAAATTTGCTTTAGGGAAAAACGTCTACACTAATAATCTTTAAGAAACTCAATTCAAAGAATGAAGTTACTGAACCTTGCTAAGCAGAAGTTCCCCTCAAATAAATATTCCTATTGTGCCCATGGACATCTATATAATGAATTGTTTGCATTCCAAGGATTAAGGAAGAAAAGTAGGAAGGAAAAGGCAAGGAGCTGCAAAAAACTTTTCTTATAGGATTATTTCTCCTTCCAGTTATGAATCTTTACAAATACGGCAATTAAACAGAAAATATACAAACTATGGAAGCACATCCAGAAACAAGTCACGTTACAGCCTCGGGTAGACAGTGTAATATCATTCATTACACATGCTTGAATAGATTCATTCATGCCAGGGTTTAAGATGGATTTTTCTTTTGCTTCAGATAACAAAGAGTTCCACTTTTCAACTCCACTTTTTTCAACGTTAAATTGGAAGCAGTGCTCTAAAGGGACTTCAGAATGCAATAGGTATCACAATTATTGATCACGATGAATGGCAAGGAAAATAATTTACAAGCATGGACAGCATCTTAAAATGTAAATACCTAGTTTGAAGAAAAAATAATTTTATGCTTAAATTCATGGCACAGTCTCCTAAAGCGAATGAAAGGGTTATGATAAACAGCTCCTAAAAATGGTGCCATCTAAATTAGGCTGAGATTTAATACCAATTTTCTGTTTTTGGGGAGCACAGATAATTGAAATTATAAAGACTGCTTCCGTCTAAATGTTTTTATGTACACAGAGCCTGCTTGCCAGTAGGATGTCAGCTGAACTGAGGTGTGATTGCCAGGTAGCTCTTCTCACAACTTTTCTCTATAGTTTGTACTTACTACTAATGATTGATAGAGAGGATAAGTTTCTGATGGACTCCAAATGTTTTGCAAGTTGCAGTAATTAGATTCCAACTTATGCATTGATGTGATTAATGTATTATTTTGGACAGGATCATTTTCACAGATTTTGTGTTAATAAAATCCATATTGATATTTCTGGATCCTTTTCTAGGCAGAATCTACTTAGTCTCCAGCTGTGGAGACCTTTGCCTGATGTTCTTCATTCTTCTAAGCTCTCATCAGTCTTATTCTGGTTTGCACCCATCTGTTCAGGATTTTTTTTCTTCCCTCTCTAAGTTAAAAGCTGTATCATTTACAGTCTTCTAGATCAAATATGGTCAATACTTTCACCTTTTAAAGTACCCAGAAATGAAAATTGTTTCCCTAGAATGGATATTAGGCGTTTCTATGGCATTCTAATATTTCAGGATGCTTTAATTTTTTTATTTCTTAAAGCATGTGTATTAGGAGATTTTTTAATATAAAAAAGAGGGACTAACCTTTGTTTTCACATTTAGTGATTCAAGATTTATTTTTGCTTTATTCAAAGCCTACAGGGAAGAGGTTTGATAACGCTCTTCCACTTTATTTGGGGTATTTGCAATTTACATTCTGGTTCAAGCCGACTCTGAGATGCTGCTAATACTCCAACTGATTTTTTTTTTTTTTTTCATTTTGCAGTATGCCCGTTTTTTTGTTCCCATGATAAAACTCAGCTTTGGATCACCATCAGATACTTCTTTAAATGAAGTCAGTGGTAGAGGAAGTACATTTTTAGTTTTGCGTGATTTTTATTATCAAGTAACTAACTCTTCCTATACCTACACAGCTTTCATACGCGTGCATGTTATATACATGTGGTTATGGACTAACAGTCCTGCTTGTAAATAGAACTCTGCTTGTGCATTTATTTCTGACAGAGTAGAATGGAATACGGGAATGAGGATTCCTTTTTGGAATTTTGTGTTTGCCTTCTTTCGTGATTAGATAGCATACTGTAGGGACTACTTTTTATACATAGCCCTGCAGAAACTGATCTGAAATGAAAACATGAAGCTTGGAAATGGATGCTGTGAAATGAGTCCTCCAATGTTTAGGCTGTACAATAGCAGAATTATCCTTCAGTAATGCTGGGACTACTGCACAAAAACGACAACATCACCCACTGAACTCTTTTACGAAAGAAAAATCCATTAAAAGGCAAACCTCGGTAGTTAAAGCATAAAAGCTTTTTCTTCCGAATTGGGGCTGATGAATTAAGCTCATCTTTGCAGCTAAAATGGAATGGCTTAATCCTACACCACATGAAAGGAGAATGTCACCAATTAAGTCAGACTAGAAAGCTTTGTTAGTGAAAGAATGCCTGGCTGGAACTTGCCCTCAAAGGCTTTACAAGGAAAAACAGCCATTTATTTAGGCAATCTCTTGACAAAATACAAAAGAAATAAACTGATAATGAATTGGCACTTCTGGGGAACCAAAGGATTTTAATAAAACTTCTCTGGACCACCATCCTTCTAAATACCTAACTCTCTGCAATATAACCTTCCAGAAACCTTACTGGGCAGTGCGATTCACCAAGACACCCCTATTCTTCTCTTTTCAGGCTCCTGCTCACATGGCTATTGGCAATGTCAAAATGGCAAGTGTTACAGACCAGAACAAAGCTGTGATTTTGAAGACAACTGTGGGGATAATACAGACGAGAGTGAATGTGGCACTTCCTGCACCTTTGAGAATGGCAGATGTGGCTGGCAAAATTCCTTGGCGGACAGTTTTGACTGGGTGCTGGGAGCTGGCTCGTCACAAAGTCTGAGACCTCCCAGGGACCACACGCTTGGAAACAGAACTGGTATGTTGTCACAAATGCAATGTAATTGTCTTCATGGAGTTTTTCTTATCTCCATTCAGAGGCAGTGGGGGGATTCTACATGTCTTATTAGGGTGTCATATTAAATAACTTGAATGCATAATGTAATATGCAGATATTAATTACTGCTGTAAAATGACTTTAGGTTAGGGTAAATTGATTCTCAGTTGTTTCTCCCTGGGGTACTGTTGTACAAGTAAAGCAAGTCAATTTGTAACTTGTTGAAGAGAGACATATATTCTGGCTTTGCCAGCAAGGGTGAGGGAGCTCAGCACTAGATCCACCGAGTCCTATCCTCCAGTCTGAGCACATTTCCTGGAAGCCTCAGTTCATGTTAGAACAACACACAGTGTTGTTCTGAATGCAAGGAACAAGCAAACAAAAACCTACGACAGCCTATAATATATTACATACTGATCATTAATAATTTTGAGTGTTAATAATTATAAAATAATAAAGAATTTTTTCACGGGGTATAATTTCTTCCTGATAACTGGTTGAATATGATGAATGCTTTTTACCTTCTTTATACTCCTTAATCATATTCAAAGTAGGCCATAATGAGAGATGGAAAATGGCTGTTTAGGAGTTAAGAAACTCACTCAAAATAATGAAGCTACCAATAGCAACTGTTGAAAATTCTATTTTGAGTAATTTTTAGTAAATAAAAATATATAAATAGACCTCCCTTGTCAGTGACAGAGTAGCCACATGGTTTCTTCTGGAAAACTACCAAATGAATTCTTCTTTTCCTTGCTTACAGGCTCCACGCCTTCATCCTCTCCCTGTGAAGTTCTTATAGTCCAGGCAAAGGTGTTACTGAAACTGAGCTCAGGCCTGATCTTAAATTGAAATGTGCCATAGTAAAATTGAGCAGATATTTGGAAATGTATTTAGAAGTTCATGAGTATTTACATGTACTGCTGAAGGATAAAATAATAATAATAATAAAGTAGTAATAAAACCAGAAATATGGAAGGACACAGTTTTTTGCCTTTTACAATATCCAGGTGTGTTACAAGACAGGTTTCTGCACCTCTGTGGAGTTTATCATGACAGAACTAACAGATCGTTCAGCTCAGTTGTTAAAATATTCTCACATGGAATAGAGACTGCAGTATTTATTTGTCTTTGTAGTCCTTATACAAATAAAAAGAATTTTAGCCCTTGCTTCTGTGAGTTAAGTCTGTCCCTCAGACAAGTTTCCGTTCAAAGAGGACTGTGGAAGTTGTTGTTTTGTGTCTCCCTCTAAACAGGTGTTAGCATAAACATCAACATGCCAAGCACTCAAAATAGCCACAACCTCTCTGCAAACAACAATGCCATGATAAGGCATGCTTTTAATCTCCCACAGTGTTTACTTATGTGGCCGTCTTTAACGCAAGTCATAGCAGATGTGGAAAAATAAGCTTTCATTTGTTTTTTTCTAAGTTTATTTAAAAATAAAACACTTCTCACAAAGATGTCACTGCACTTATTGTGTGTGTGATTGGCCCAGGGAGGAAGAAATTTTCTCATCCTGTAATATAATGTCAAATATTTATAGCTGGAAATGAGCCAAAGAGGTTAGAATGAACACATTTTAGTCCACGGGCTTTTATCTCTAATTCATAGAAAAATTTAGACAATATGAAATTATAATTTGACAGTGTACTATTTATGCAATGATTATGCTTATGTGCCCTATACAATTGTACGTACAAAGGAAAAAAATAATTTCGAAAACTGCAAAATTTATTAAGCTTCTGATTGAAATAGAAATGGAAAACTAAAGGAGCATATCAGTTTCAGAATTAAGTGCAAGCATATGTTTTTTGCAAGTTCATCTGACTAAATAATTTAAACATGAGAAAATATTCATACAGTAATGAGTACTGATGTCCAAAATATCTCACTGGTTATGAACACGTGAACATTTATTGGATTTTGTTGTTTGTTTTATTCTTACATCACAAGTTTTTATATTGTTATTGCGAAGGTTATCTTTCAGAAAACTTAATCTCAAAATTTATCACCATGTGGTCATTGGTGTACTGTCAAAACAGTAATGCTCTTGGACAAGGAGCAGTGATCAAGGTAGCTGGGAAAATTGGAATATTCATTGTATTTCACACGTCTGTCTAAACATTAAGCTGTTACCAGTTTATTCTTATCATAACAAGTATTATCTGGTAGCAAATGTTTGCTAGCATAGGAGATATTTGGGAAGCGTACTTTATATCTTTCTGAATATTTCTAAGTTTCGGTCGTGGAATCTAATCTGAAAGTGAAAAACAATTTTTCAGGAATACATAATTTCGTTTCAGGACAATTCCTATATCTTGAGGCCACTGCAATAGGGCTGAAAAATCAAAAAGCCCATCTGAGGAGTTCCAGATGGAAAGAGTCAAGCAGGAGTTGTATGTTGAGCTTCTGGTACTTCAAGTCATTAAAAGCCACAGGATGTATTCAGGTTCTCATAAAGGTAACTAAAAAATTACTTACTTTTCAATATCTGATGCCTGTTAAAGTGTAAGTGCTTCAGCAGATTGGTTTGGGTCTGTTATAGTGGCTTCTATACTGGAAGAGTCCCACTGCTTTTGTCTTTAGGCTTCTCTTGGTCCAGCACTATTTTTATTATTCTGGTCTCTTAAAAATACTTTTGCCCTTTTGTTTCCAAAACACTTTTTTTTTTTTTTTTTTTTTTTTTTTTTTTTTTTTTTTTTTTTTTTCTGAAACTCTGCTGGAAAGTTTTAAAACTTTTTTTCCATTTTCTCTTTTTAAATGCATTGCCTTTCTCTTTGACACTCCACAGCAGAGCAATTTTATTATTTTGCTGCCATATATATTGGTAACTATGTGTGTAACTCTGTAATTCTGATAGAATGACACTCACCAAAATACTTAACAACTAACACAAAGCAAGGACAATACTGTTTTCATTCTGTGTAGACATGTAGAGGATACATAATCAATTTTCCTTAAAAATTTCTTTTTTGACGTTCCCTCAGAAATGTCATTTTCTTCACTAAATGTGCAATGATGTAAAACGTATGAAAATAAGGTAAAACTATCTAAAATTACAGAAAATAATTATCAGTGTAGCAAATGTAAATTTCAATTTATTATATATGCTATTCCTAGATCACAATCTGTAATATTTCCTTTCTCTTTTAGATTGGGAAATAATTTTGTTTTCTGTTTCTTTTATCCTTATTACAATGAGATATTGCCCCTCTCTTATTTTCCCCTAGTATTATTGTCTTAATAAACTTGTCAGACATTATTTTATTTTATTTGAAATTATCACTGCCTTCAGTAAGCTTAAAGAAAATTTAAAGTTAAGTGTATGGCATCTGAAAAAGGGCTTATTATTCTTATTCAACTTTATTTAATGCAGGCAAGAATCCTAGAGGAAGATAGAAGACATTCTTCTCATTTGTAGTGCATCATAAACAGTTTCACAGATCAGCGTAATTTACCCGTTCTGTTGTTTATAAATATTTGCACATCAAAAATCTAATCAGAGTTTCTATTTAACGGTGTCTTTAGGAGTAAGGTCTGATTAAACGCTTTGTAGTCATGAGAAGTAGTACTAAAGGTTTACCTTGTAGTTCAAGCTACCATACTCATGTAAGTCCATCTTGTTTGAGTATAAACATGAAGGAAATCAACTTTTTACGCAGGTAGATTGTGATAGAACCAGGAGGAATGTCTGTTTTAAATTAAAAGAATGGAAATTTAGGTTAGATATCACTGGAAAGGTTTGTTGTTTTTTGTTTGTTTGTTTCTGGCTTTTTTTTTTTTTTTTTTTTTTTTGTTGTTTTTTTTGTTTTTTTTTTTTTACTAAGAAAGTCATGTGGTGCTGGAACAGGCTACCCAGATAGGTTATGGGTACCCCATCCCTAGTGGTGTTTAAGGCCAGGTTGGGTGATTCCTCAGGCAACCTTATCTAGTGCTTATCTAGTGGCTGGCAGCTTTGCCTTTGGCAGTGGAGTTTGGAATTTTATGATCCTTGAGGTCCCTTCCGATCGAAGCTATTCTATGATCTCTTTGTTTGAGGTTCAAGTTAATGTCAGTGGAAGCGGATTTATGAACAGTAATAGGTGAAAAGGCAACAGAGAGGAGATGACCTGGGAAAGAATTTGCTATCTCAAGTTTCACAAATGAGCGAATTGTCTCCAGCTAAAGTCTTCACTTCTATTGCAATCTAAAAGTGAGAATGAACACCATGTGCACCACTGACAAAATTATAAACAAAACAATCATGTTGAAACAGAATGCAGTATATTACAGAGGAAGGAAAATACCAATCAAAGGCTAAAATACAAAAATTTTTTTTTTTTTTTTTTTTTTTTTTTTTTTTTTTTTAAATCTTAGCTCATTAAATGTATTACTGGATGACTTCTCTTAATATTAACATTGCTTGACCACTTTCAAGATGCTTGAGTATTATCTGTCATACTAAAGAAACATCTCAGATTGTGATGTAAACAATGAAACCTGTAGGATCATAAAGAGGATTATATGGGTATGAACTTTTCTGTTGAGCCATGCAATGAGAGAAAAACTCAATTACCTAGGGAATTTCTCTATCATTAATATACTTTTCCCCTCATATTATACTGTATATTAATACAGACCTCTCTGTACATGGAATAGTAGTCCAATCAAAATGATGGACACTTGAGCTGGTTGTAAAAAATACAGTATACTTCAAAACCATCACCATTTATACAAATGGAAGATATTGACATTATAGCTATCAGTGGAGACAGTGAAATCCAGAGACTGCAATATCCGTCTCACCATTGATCTAAACTGAGATTACAAAGTGTTTTACAGATGTGCAAAAGATCAGCAGGCAGTCAAAATATTACCAGTACAGATCTGTATATTGTTAGTCAAAACTTTACTACTGAAAGCAAGATTTTGAATTATTTCTCTGTGACAGTTGCAAGAGAATACAAAATGCTGTTAGAGATTTTTAAGCTAAAGTACAGTAGGAAAAAGTTCATATTAATTATGCCTGCTTTAGTGGTCATAGTGAGGTTCCTGATCTCTTACTGGCTCACACAGTCAGAGGAAACTCTTACTTTGAAATGTGTTTCTAAAGAGTTGAGCACAAATTATTAGGTATAAGGAAGGACAACACATTTTATTGCTCTGCTGATTAGAAGATATGTTTTCTAGTGCTGATTAGGTTATTTTTGTTATGAAAAGAAAAGAAAAATAACGGTGATAATTCATCCTCTGTATAGACATTGTTATTAAAACAACAGCAACAATGCAATTTAAGGTTTAATACAGTTAGAGAGGCTTCAAATACTTTAAAGAAGCCTCTGAAAAGAAATACACAGATGTCTAAAGAAGATTAAACTAGCTATTAGCAACTACCTTCACTGAATGTGATGAGGCCAATGTATACGGGATCTCTTTAGGAAACATCAGCAGACCTCTCTGAGGTATTTGTCATAGTGAATTAGTTTCATCCTTTTACAAATGTGCGAAGACATAATGGTATTCAGGATAAGAAGGCTTTGCCAGCTCATAGCAAGTGAAGCAGTGCTGCACCAGCACTGCTGAAGCGACAGCCCAACCTGGCTGCTGCACCAGGGAACTGGAGCCAGCAAGCAGACCATGCCCTCCAGCTGCTTTCAGGCTGATAGAGCACAGATCCCATCACCTGGCTGCTGCAGCTTCTCAGACAAAGCTGAAAACTGCCACAGTTGTTCCTTCAGTATTATAATTGTATTTAGTTTGCCTATGGAGAATAAGAGAGAGAGATGTAGAAAGGAGAGTAGCTAGAAGTTCAGATGCAGGTGATTTGTGATGGTTTTTGCAGTTCCTGTTACTTTTTAGTGAAGTAACATACTGTCCTGTGTCGTCAACAGGAGAAACTGAAGTAGAGATGCTGCTGTTGCCCACTGATTTCTTCTGTACATTTGTATTTTTAGGATAGAGTAGTTTAAAATGAATTTTTTCACAAATCAATATCATCGACCTTACTTACTTCTTTGGGAAGTCTCTCAACAATAAAGTCCGAGGAAACAACTTACTCTGCCTCACACCTCAAAATAGACTTTCTCCACATTGATTCTTCTCACTGGCTGCGTGAAAAACAATCAACTCCTCACACTGATGTAGCAATTATAGATTTCACTGTGTTAGCATAGCCTTCAAAGCAGATTATCTGACTTCCATTTGGTTAGGGGAAGAAACTTTCCATCTTCAAAGATTTGCTTGAAGGTTTTGCTGCAGGGACTGCTGAAATCCAAAGCATGGTCCAGACAGTGTAGAAACTACAGATTTTTCACTTCCCTCTCTAGACCCAATAAACTTTAAGAAGGAACTCCTTTCAACTTATGCAAAAATTTGAAGTTTTGGAATACACAGTTGTTTTTTTGTTGGTGGTGGTTTTGTTTTTCTTTTTCTTTTTTTAGTAGCTTACACGTATCTTTGTGTTCCTGGTCTTTTATTTTGGTTTTGAAATTGTTTTCCTTTATTAAATCCAGGAAAAATGATATTCAGAAGAATTTGGCTTGGCATAACATCATGGGGATACGGACCTTTATTTAATTGTATCTATACAGTTTCCAAAAGGTGCAAGGTTTTGCATTCATTACTCCCACTGTTGGCCTGTGAACTGTTATTAAAAAAATTTATATGAGTTGATGAAATCTGTGCTCTGAGGAAGGCATAGTAAGTGGTAATATGGGAGTACTAAATTAATTGAAGAAACTTCAAAGGAAATCAGTGGGTCTACTGTGAAGCACAGCATTTTTTGTCAAGAAAGAAAGAAAGATTAATTTTTATGGCAGATTCACTTCCAACTGTGAAATTACAGAATCTAAGAGCTCTTTCCACTTGTTTAGGCTTTGTTTCAAATAGGATTCGGGTTCAATATTGGATTGAACCCATGAGATAAGAATATAGAAGAAAACACAGATTCAAACAAAGATTGAGATTTTCAAGAAAAGTTTCATTTCTCAAAAAAAGCTTTTAGAATGACCAAATACATATGTACCATTGTAGATAGGGCAGGAACCATTAAGTGCAATTTATAATGTTAGGTTATTACAAAGTTATTTCAATCTTCTTACCTGTAAATTATTAGAAGCACAGAATTCACTTTATTCTATTTCTGCAACCAAACGTAAGCATTCATTCCAAAGACCTTGATGAATTGGAACAGTACAGTTGCACAAGTCTGAACTAGAAAATACCTATAAATACACACATACCCCATACAAACATATAAATAAACACATATTCCAAAGGATCAAGGAACTACTCATTAATTTTAGAATCTCACAAATACAAAAGGTACATCAGAGCATTCATAATTTAAAATCGTTGAGTTTCTAGAAAGACATATACAAGAAATTGTTTGTATGTAATGTGTTAAGTAGTTTTTTAATTCTTTTAATTTTCTTTTTAATTCAGGGAAGCGTCACATTAGAAAACAACATTCTGTCAGATTTAAACAACATAATGTAGACAAAATCACTGAAGTAATATATCAATATCCTGTAATATTTCACTTGGAATAATAAGCCCTGCCTCTCAGGGACAAAAATCACTATGTATTTTTCTATTGCAGCTTGGCACAATATGACCGAGATGAAAAACGCATTTTCAGTTTCTTCCACACTCCTCAGTTTTCCAGAATTGTTTCATTGAACTAATTCCTTGAATTGGAGATCTCTACCAGTGATTTACCTTAATGATTTGTGGATTTGTAATCTCACAGAGTGGTGCTGCTTTATTAATATATGAGGCTTTGAAGCATCTTGTGTACCTTTGCAAATCAGATTTTTTTTTTCTTTTTCTAACACATTCCAGAGCAGATGTTCACTTGTGATAGTCATGATTTAAGTATATCTCAGATAGAATCTTTTAAGGATCATAAAGCTGCTATTGAATGAGTCTTACAGAAGAAACAGATAGCAAAATTAACTCTTCTTTATGCAGCATCTGTGAAACAGGCACATTTTTATGAAGATAAATGGACTTTATGAGGTACAACTTTGAGCTCTGAGATTTCTGTTGTTTTTTAATATCTCTTCTAAATAGTTAAATTTACAGATTGAATTAGCATATATTTTCATTTAACATGATAACTGCTAATACCTTTTAGGGAGTGCTCAGTGTTGATCAGACCTGAAATCCCAAGACAGTATCTGACTTTTCTGATGAACAGTTTTACATAGAAAACAAAACAAAAGAGATCTGCTGAACATCAGAGAAGGTGGAAGACCTTATTTTCTTTCTTTTTCTTTTCTCATTCATGCCACAAGACCTACTGATCTTCCAGCAATGAAAGTATTCCGTCTGTCAAACACAGACTAAATTAACAGTTGTTATATTAGCAAAGCTTCAGCAAGTAGTGATGCAGCATTGGAGCTCATTGTAGAGCTTTAATTTGTTTTCAGTTTTATCTTCCCTTAATACAACTTTTATTTTTAATTCAAAGTTTGGTGTTAGTGTCTTGGAGTTGTTCTAGTTTCTGGTAGCCTTTGATCTTTCCTAGGCTTGCAGTATCAAGCTACACTGTGTTAAAATTACTTTGATGAATCAATAAAGGAAGAGTTTTAGCATGAAAAGTGGAAATTTTATGCTTAGAGAAATATTTTCTGTTTCTGGCCTTCAGCTTAAGATTCACAATATTTTCAGGAAAGTAAGGAGAATGGAGGAGAAAAAGCAATTGAGTTTCTGTTTTTGCTTTAATTTGGGCTTTGTGTGCCCACTATCGTCCCACTTTCTTCCAAACATTTTGAAAGCAGTGCAGACACACTGATCCATAACTTCGTACATTTTTATTACCTGCCTATGAGACAATCATTGAAGCTCAGAGACTAATTTTTTGCAGTCTCATGGAAACTCCATAGTCTGTTCATAGGAGTTGCTTAGGCCATCTCATAATGATGGATTCACACCATTAGAAGGATAAGATGCCATCTTTGAGAGATAAATCTTAAGAATGAAAGAATATATTTAAAACAGAACCCAAAAAAACCAGAAAGAAATAGGATATATCATTAAAATTTCATTGTTTATTGAAAATCCTGCTTACACACTAATTCCTTGGCTAGTAAAATTAGTCTCTAATGCCAAATCTGACATAGTGTCCTTTTCTTGTTCTCTTAATAGAAACAATCAAACTCAGTAACCACCAAATGTTTTGCATGACTCCTTAGTTGACATATAAACACTCATTGTTTGCTTTCTTCTCTATTTTTTTAAAGCTGTTAAATTCAGAATGCTATCCAGGCAAGCTGTATTTTCTTTGTTATCCTTTGTTTTTTCAACTAACATTTCTATGCTATATTTTCTTGATTCTACTGCCGTAGCAGTTCTAAAATTTAATCTGTTTACTGTTCTTCACTCAGGAACATAATTTGACAAAACGTATGGCATACTGTTAATTGTATAAACTTGTTGGTAATTCATAATATATAGAGAGTATAAGAAAAATAAATGTAAGAGAAGAATTTAACAATGGAGCTGCAAAAATACTACTAAACGTACGTGTTCCCTGCCAAGTTTATTAGATTCTGCCCATAGGTCTATGTTATAATGTGGGGATTGTTCACGCTGTGCCCCTAGAGCAATTTCTGAGAGCCCCAGTGTCCTGGCTCCCTGTAGAGATATGCTTCTTTTTTTGTGTGTGTGTATCTGAGTGTCCCTTAACTGCTGAAGTGGACTCTGGTGTCATGGAAACCAGACCAAACCATGGCAGATACAATAGGGATAACTGAAATCTTAGAAATGTGACAGGATCAGTGCACCTTTCTCAGAGGATGAAGCCACGGGACGTGCACTCTTTTAACAGAAATGCTACAGGTATCATTTAGTATTCCTGTCCCTAAATTTGGACTCAGCCTATGAACCTTTGACTCAGCTTTTATTAGAACTTTTTATAAACACCTTAGCAGTCAAAGTATTGATAAAACAAATTCAGATTCAAGTTGTCCACTAAAATAAAGATGCAAAGAACTGTACAAAATCTCACTTTTAAAAGAGAAAATAGCCTTCCAGGTAGAACTTAAGGATCATCTTCTGCTGCCATATACACTAGAACTAAGTGATATGCGGAATCAAACTCTGTGACCCAAGTAAGATTACAAAGCAGGTGTGGTTTATTCAGCAGTGCGAGTATGCTGGGTGCAAAGGGGATAGATCCACCTAACTTGCACAGTCTGGAAGAACTGTGTTACAGATAGAGGCGAAACTAATACATAATCAATAGTTTTCCTGGAATTCGGATACATATTCACTACACCCCTGAGAGTTCATTAGCATGCAGACCCTCCCCTCTTGCACGTGCATAGTGGATCATGGGATAAAGATTTGTCATCTTCCTCGCAAAGGTTTCTGACCTTTCTTGCTGTAAACTTCTGACCTCTCAGTGGGACATCCCTCCAAACCGGTTTCTTCTAGCCCTGTGGAAATCTAATCACATCACTGCCAGATGTCTTTGGGATGTCCTCAAACCTTATTGGCATGGCCTTCATCTTCCTCACTATCCCAGACCCAGTGTCTGCCGCCCCTTATTTTTCTAACAAGCTCTACATTCTTACTTCCATAAACTATCTCTAACTACTCCCTTTACCTTCCTTATTCTCAGTCACTGTGAACCCTTCTTGCCTTTTTTACTTTCACTTATGGGGCCCTTTTCACTTTTCATGAGTATCTGGACTAAGGTTTTATTTACTAGCTGTGAAATGCAGACCTAACTCTTTGTTAAGAGTTATTTGCAAATAACAGTTTCTTGTTAATTAGTGTGGGTGTTATTTTCATATCTCAATATGTGTAAGGATGGTACTTTTCATTTAATAGAAACTACACAGTGATTTAGAAATTAAGGCTTGTAAGCTTTAATCAATCAAAAATTAATATCACTGAACTATAACTTTAAAATAACACTCTTCTCTAAAATTACCAGTTAATTAAATGAGTTTCCTAAATAATCTATATTTTTAAAATAACTGTTATAAGACATTATGAATATTTTCCACCCTGTGGCTCAAGATTTCTATTTCACACTGGATATTAACTGTAGTTATAGCAGACTGTAATCCTACAACAATCTGTTTCTCATAAATTTCTCTTAAATTATTTTGGAAAGACTAGGTGGCAATGACTATATTTCAGTTTGTCTTATGTATGTAGTGATAAGATCCTTTAGTCAGTAGTTTATACTGTCAAACTGTTGTAGCTGAATTCTTCCATGCTTGGTGACCTTACAGGATTTCATGTTGGAGAAAGTCTAAATCTGATAGGGATCAAATCCAATTAAGAAATAACTGTTAGGGACAGTGTCTGTACAAGGTGCATCCAATGATTTGTAGAATGATATACATTGAGAAATATGTAGTCTTTAGAGTAAATCAGTCTTTTAACAATATTTTAAACTTACGGGGACAAAAAAGAAAAATAAGCAGAAAAGTAAAAAAAAAAATAAATTACAGTTGTCTTTTTGCTTTGCTGTGAAAAGAATACAACTGTGATAACGCAAATTAGGGATATTCAAATTTATTATTCTATTTCTTTCAGTTGTTTAAGGATCAAGCAACAATGCATCGGGTTTTTTTTGTGTTGTTATTTTTTATGACTTTAAAGATTGGCTGCCCCACCCTAGGCTGTTATGTGTCCCAATTTGATGCTTCTTGATACATGAGTTCTGGTGACATGTAAACAGGAAAATTAATGATGATGAAAATCAGAGGAGTTGTAAACAGCCAATGTGATAAGAAAATAGTTCCCAAATGAGAATCTTGAATTTAAGTTGTGATAGGAGTGAATGATCTGCTCATCAGTATTACATTAAAAGATGCTGGCTTTCTTCTTTCCACAACAGTTCATCATCCAATATGATAGTGGCTATCTGAAACTGTTGAGAGACGTAGAAATACAGTGTAAAAAAAGATAAAGGCATAGAATGCAAGCTGGTGAATACAATCAGAATTGCTCCATGTTGCATTTTGTTTTTAATTCCATTGTAACCTCTCTGAGCAGTTAGATTTCTTATCTAACTTTTCAGGTTGAAGTTCTTTCTGTAGTTCGGCCACACACTGCACGTGGTCCAGCTGACCTCAATGCTTCCCACCTTGCCTTACTCTTTTGTACCTTTTTACTGTATGTTTTAACAGGCTATATGTGCCAAACTAAAAAACTGAGGAGCTCATATAATTTTAGTATTACTCTTAAGACCAAATGCTTTTTAACAGAAGAAACCATAGTAATGTGATTTTCTGCATAAGTCAATGAGTAACGAGTGATGATACTGTCGTACTACTAAAATCACAAATTAAAAAGACTGTTACGTGGATTTCACCTCAAATGCTCACTGCTGCCTTCCACAGACTAGCAGAACCAGTCCCTTACTATTTTCTAACTTAATGAGGTTTGATCTGTATGAAAGATAAGATTCTTTGAAGAAGAGTTTTTGATGTGAACCAGAAGAGGTGGTATTTAAATTTTGTTACATGAACCATCTACTTCATTTCATTGATCAGCGAACAGAAGTTTCTTCTTATTTATGACATGGAAACACTCGTTAGATTTGAAGTATTCTGCTGTGCACAACATTACTCTAAGAACTTTGACAGCGTGATTCAGTTTATAATTGTGTTCCATGGGAGTTCAGAGGGAATATGTTATCAAAAAGTTTTTTAGCAGTCACAAAATGATTTAGGTGGATTTCCAATTCTTTAACACTATACACCAGATGTGTACTTCCAGTGTTACTAAAAGAATGATAGTTCTGGATTTTTTTCAGCCCATCTGCTTTATGATTACATGACTTATAGTAAGGAATTAATAGCTAATAATTCTCACCTGACTCACAAAATGCACTTTTTTTTTTGTAGTTTTCTTTGCTTTTTTACCTTTGACTTTCCCTTTGTCAATAGTGCAGTGTGTTTAAGTCAATACGTCTTGAAGTTAATCTATGTACAAATTGCTGTCTCCTAAGTTGTAAGATTTGTTGCACAGAGAAATTAAGTTCAGGTAGGATTTTACATCTCTTCCCAATAGTGATGCAGTCAGACCGTTCCAAGAGAGTCAGCATTCATGATGGGACATAACTCAGAGTCAGTCTCTTCATCCTGAAAAGGAAAAATTTTACTGTGTGTAGCTAACAAACCTAAATCGCCTTACAAATAATATCCAGAGAAGATGTGGTCATGTGAGGAAAAAAAAAGTGCAGGAGACCATGTGGTGAAACAAAACCACATATTAAGCAGTATTTTAAAAAGTTAAAGCATACTGTCCAGTTTACCTTTTCAAATATGCCAATTTGATGAATCATCTAGTATCCCATTGACTTAGAAAGTTCTTAATCACTTAATTTTAATATAACCCTTCCCATAGAGATATGATCAGACAGAATTTCTGCTATAAGAGTTGTGAGAAACGTGTGTTTTTCCACAGATCCATTGGAGTTATCTCATTTTCAGTTGTTTGATCCCTCGTTGGTTATAGTTTTCCTTTGGTATGTTTTTATGTTGCAGTTCTTCTCTAGTTCACACAAGGAGTTTTATAATCTTCCGATAATTAGTTCTGTGTGTATTTGCAGAAGGGAACAAATGTGCTTAGAAAATGGATACAGAACTGCTGCATTGTCTGCAACATCTAGAGAAACAGTGAAAAATTGGAAATGGGGAATGAGTATTATCACAGCCACTGAACCTGTAAAATAGAAATGAATTATGTAACAGTTACATGAGAAGAAATATCTGAGGGAAATCAGTATGGTTTGTTTTTTTTTTTTCATTGAAGGCCAAAACATTAGTGGGAGGAGCTCCACCTTTTTTGATCCTAAGGAGGGAAAAAATGCACTGAATTTCCTGCTATTTCTTTTTTTATGGTTGTTTTTGTTTTTTTTTTTTTTTTTTTTTTTTCTGGACAGGCTGAAAGATATTATAAATTCTCTTTCATATTATTGAATTCTGTCTGATGCTTGTTTTCAGAGCTATCGTCTTGTCTCTGTGTCATGCAACCAATTATTTCTACGTTGCAACAGGAAAGGAATCTTAGAGATTTCTGTGCTTTATCCAACAAGTGGATAAATTTTGTAAGAAATGCATTAAGATTGCAAGACCTGCTATTGGATTCCTGTGCTAAAAGTCATAAATGCATACCATACAACCACTTTGATGGCTGCTGTGATCTCTTTCTATTGTTGTTGGAATTTTACTGTGTCTAAGTAAAGTAACTGTGGCTTTCCATATACTTCCTCTAGACATGTGACTGTATATTTTATATCTTACTAGACAGTAATATATACCTTTCAATAAGCAATACTAGTTACATTCAGGAATTTTATTGGAGAAATAAATGAATTCTGGATATATCAGTAAATATTTTGGATATTTCATAATTATGCTGGCATTGTGAACGCTAGGAATCTTGAGAACTTTTATCTTATATGTCCCTCACATCATATGTACAACATAACTTTTTATCATCTCAAACATATAAGGTGGCTGTCACTGGGGAGAGAAGTAGGGAAAGAGGTGGAATCATGCTGACATGCTTCAATATAATAGGAAATGTCAGTTATGAGAGACTTTAATTTGTCGAGAATAAATTTCATAACCGCAGATTACAATTTTAAATCTGATCTCTGATTCGTTGGTAAAGAACTAATTTTATCCACTAGATATTTCAGAGATGGGATTTTAGCATTCTTCTTTAAGATGTCTCTTTGCTCAGGATCAGATTTTTAATCTAGCCTTTTCTATATAAAGAACTTGCTATTTTTCTCAGCCTTTCTGTTTTGATTCCCCTGAGCCTGTCCAGTCATCTAATATCCTAGTAGATTTGTTCTATATTTCTACAAGCCCCAAAGCTACAATCAAATGGAAAAAAAACATTCTAATAGGAACAGGGACAGTCTGTAAATGCCATGAAGAAAAACGCACAGTTATATCAAAGTAGGGGTGACATCTGACTGGCAGTAATCATTCTCACGTTTTTGAAAAAGTATACTAAGATCCTTGTTGATGATTAGTAGGGAGTATTCATGTCAATCCTTGTCCTGAAATTTTGCCATTTGAAGTTATTGACAAGAGAGATATTTAGTAAAATCTAATGTTTTTATGTAATTGTACAGAAATTCAGAAGACCACTGCTGGACTTAAGAAGTATTATGTCTCATCTCATGCTTTTTTTTTTTTACTGCCTCCAAATATTCTTTTTTAATTATTATTTCCCTCTCACCTCTCCGCCTCCCACCCTCCCCCGCCCCCCCCCAAAAAAGCTTAGATTGTTGTTGTTGTTGCTATGGATTTTCTTCCCAAATCTATAGCCTTTTTCTCATCAGAATTCGTGTAAAGATTTTTTTTTCTAAAATTATTTTTGTATGCAGAATCAAAATCGCATTTGAAGTGAATTGTTAAATTGAAATATTGATCAAAAGAAACAAAATCCCTGAAAGCTTTGGTGTTTAGCTGAATTGGCTTTGCATTGGGACTTCCATTTTTCAGGCCAACTTTAATGATGGTACTAAATCTCTTCATAATTAAATCTTTGCATTTTGAAGTGTGGAGTGGAGTTTTGTACTGAGCAACTCCATGATTTCCACCTAGAAGGATTGATTTTGTAAACAGTGCAACACCGACAACAGAAAAATCCTTCTGACCTTCCTGTCATGTCACAGGAATGTTCTTAAGCAAAGAGTTTTAGGTCATCCACAGGTTATGTACTTGTGAAGGTGGACAGTCAACTTAATCTTTACATTGCAATAACTACAGAGCGTGATGACAGCCAGGAAACCCACTTCTGAGGGCAGTCAGAACAGTAATAAATATTAGACATGATGGAGGAATGTAGGGCTTAAGAATAGCTTCTGAGACATCTAATCTGAATCCTTGTTACAGCAGGAAAGTTTTGTTTACTGTGTTACATGCTTCCCACGAAAGCACAGTTATCACAGTATGTATCTAACCTTTGGAGATCTATTGCTTTAAGCTCTTACTCTTAAAATATAATCAAATCATTTCTACAGAAGTAATAGTAAAGTTATTATAAAAGCTGCCTAGTCCTTAAAGGGAAAAATAAGGTCCTTTCAGCACTAGCTGTCAAAGATTGAGAGAAAAAATGCAGCCCTGTTAGCAAAACTTCTGCCTGCTCCCTGCAAACAAGCAGTAGCTTGAGGCTTATGGCTGGCTGTACAGAGGTATTCCTCTTCCAGGCAGGTCTTAGCATCACTCTGACCCTGGGCATGTCTACTCAGCTCTGCATTGAGGTCAGCAGGAACTCTGACTGTTACCACTGCATCCAAAGCTATTGAAGGCATATATTTGGAAAGCAAATTTGTAGCTTTTCTTTCATTTCAAAACTATAAAAGAGGATATTAATGCATCACCTTCTGAGAGAAAAGGAGAATCTAAAATATAGTTCTTAACAAACAACTCCTTTTAAGAATTATCAAAACTATTTTGAAGATGCTTGCTTTTACATTCAAGACGTGGTGTTGCTTAAAAAAAAAAAAAAAAGAAAAAAGAAACTGCCAACACAACCATCACCACCAAATGTTAATCAGCTATGTGATTTTGACTCTCTCATCTTCAAATATGTTGAGTGTATGTTCTTTAGTGGGAAAAATATGACAGATTTCAGGTTATCTCACATTGGAATTTCTTTTTATGATTTTGATTTATTTATCTGTTACTGCATATATTCTTCATTTTAGATAGTCGCCTTAAGTGCAGGTACCAGGCCTGCACTGTGTTGATCATCCTTACATTGACACTATAGTTTGTTGTAGACATTGCCTGAAGCAATCCTGGAGTTTCTGTAAAGTTGTTTTCCATATGAGCTTTGTATTTCCGGAGAAATAAAGCTGCCTCAATGCTAAGATGGGAACAAAGTCAGAAAACCTGTAAAACATGGTTAAAACAAAGGGATGGTAACATTTGTGACAAAACAAAAATAAGTTTCTCAAAATGCTGATGGTCTTATAAAAGGTCTTTAATGCTTACTGTTACTCAGTCTTTGCAGAGTAAGACTGAGGGGGGAAAAAAAAAGTACAACTCAAGCATATCCTTTAAGTTACCTTAAAAACAAAATCTCGCATAATTAGATTAAATGGGGGAATAAAGGAGATTTTGCACATAAAGATGAAGAAGGGCTGGGATAAGACAGGAGCCATTTTATTACTCTGAATTGATAAAGATATCACATAAAATGAGGATGTATTTTAACAGCCCAAGCACACAGATATATTTGATGACAACTGTATGAGGGGCATCTAGAGAGATGCAAACAACAATTAAAACACAAGACCGTTGGTTATAAATGAAGGCTTGCTATAATAAAATCTAGTAGATTTAATAGCTGTGACAGGATGAATCAAACTTGTAAAAAGACGAATACTGATGGAAAATTTCAAAGACAATCATCAGTACATTATTCTTGCATTCCCTTAGAATTCCAGAACCTCATTATGAGGTTTATAGCTAGAGCTTCATCTTTGCTAATGAGCAACTTGTTAGTCCTTGTAAGGCTTACTTGAAACAAAATCCTGTCTTCAGATGAATTACCAGTCACTTTCTATAATTGTTTTTGAAACTCACTTTTCTCAACTCAGCACGTACAGTAATTACGTACCAAGGATCTTGCCACTTACCTCCTGGAAGTGCTATGAGTATGAACACTCACGGCAGGAGGAGTTGATAATGCCTTCTGATACTCCAAAGAAATTCACTGTGAGATTCCTGAATTCTTAAACTCGTGCATTAAAGATAAGTAAATTTCATCATTCGTATATGTTCTATCAAAATAGTTCATTAGAATGCATATTCACTTACTATCATAGTATTAATTTTGGAAATGAAAATTGTGGAGAAGAAGATATTTGAGAGAGTGAAAATTATCTTAATGTCTTGCACAATGAAGAAAATGAAAGGGATGGATGGATAGACTTTGCCATTAACTCTTATTATGGAAACCTGATCACACTAATACATGCAGACTGCCTGATAAAAGGCTTGAAGGCTGAAATATCAATGTTTCATCTTACTGTTTTCTTTCTTTCTACAATATACTATGATAATGCAATTATATGATTTTGTAAATTATCCATAAAAGTGAAGCTAATTTTTCATGCATAGTAATGTATTAACGCAGTATAAATTTTGCCTGGATCAAATAATGTCTTAAAGATACTATTTGATCAGTTTAATGTTTCATTTTCAACAGTTTTTACAGCGTGCACAGACATACTAAATAGCATTTCTTGTTCTTGTCAAAACATAACTCGGAAAAACTGGAGAAAAACCAGTTCTAGTGAGTTCTTTTCAGTGCTAAGAATTATAAATCTCCATTGAAGTTACTGGGACTTGAGTAATCTCATCACTTTCAGCTGCATGTTCCTAGAGTAAAGCTTAGTCTATTTCATTATTTCAAATTTCCTGTTTTTGAGGCATTACTCTGTAAATGGTTAAGTTCTATTACCTGTTGGTGTGCTGGTTTTTGTTGTTGTTTCTTCTTTTATATAAATTTTTGTGAGCTATACCTGTTGGCTGAAATCTTAACCAAAGTCTCTACATGTTTATTTAATGAGAGAAACAAACTTTCAAAGCAGTAGCTAAAGGAAGAATATTATATGTAACCATTTTTTTTTACATGTTCAGATGCTTTACTTGCTTTGTTTGAATGCACAAAAACGTAGTTTGGTAAGGCTGAGATGACATTGTATCTAGTGATGTTGTGAAGTGCCACTGAACTGTTATCAGCAGAGTGATGGACAGTGTGCTGGAAGACGTGCTCATTCATAACTCACATCTACATTGCCTTGTTTTCTGCTCTCAGCTTTCTTCATGTCAATAGCTTCTTGAAAAATCTCTTTGTTTTCTTACCTTGATCAGTTTTTTGTACAAAATTATTATTATTATTATTATTATTATTATTATTATTATTATTATTAT
>NW_024884711.1:29335396-29425437 GCF_019232065.1 Centrocercus urophasianus
ATTATTATTATTATTATTATTATTATTATTATTATTATTATTATTATTTCAGATTGGGTTTCTCAGGCTTTTCAAATAGTGTAATTAACCAGCAGGAAGCTCCCCCAGGCCATCTGATCATGACCCCAGCAGGAGTGTTCTAAATACATAGTATTTTCTTTTAGTCATTCTCAAGCTTTGTCCATCATTTCCAAAGCTGAAAAGTCCAGATATTAGATAGTTCTGTCAGGCTTCTACTGCCACCGAGTCAGGCAGGAAACAGACTTCTTTCTGTGACTCAGAGGCACCACACAAACCAGGGAAATGTATATAAATCAAATGATAAGCCTTTCTTGTTATTCTAATGGAGAAAGAAAAAAAAAAAAAAAAAGAGAGAAGAAAAGTGTATTTAAAATTCAAATTTTGGATGAATTTGATTTCAGTTCACTCTTTGATTCATTTAAATAATTTTAAGAAGTTGATAGTGTACGTGAATTGATCAATCTGATGTAGTTCTTGAACAAAATATGAGGTAAAGGTTGTTGGTTTTGGTTTTTTTGTTTTTGTTTTTTTTTGTTTTTTTGTTTTTTTCAAATAATCTAAGCATTATTCTTTTAGGAACTTGAATTTTAAGAGAAGATGAATGAGAAATTAAAAAAGAAGAGAGAATATGCTAATTGCTTTGAAAATGACTGTAGGTGATATATACAATTCAATATATATTTTTTTTTTAAGGTAAGAGATTCAGCTAGAAACTATCATTCTGTTTTATTATAATTTAGCATGTTTTTTAAAAATTTCTTTTCAAGATATGTACAAGGTATTTGCTGCCCAGATCTACTACGAATAAACTGAAAATCTCAGTATAGGCCTCACTCTTGAACTATTAAAACTAAATAAGTAGATGTTTGTAAAAACATAAGCAAATATATTAATTATTCTGTTATTTAGAGAGCTACAACTTCATAGAAAAGGCCTTTAAAATATGAACAAATGAGGAAGAGTTGTGATTTTTCTTGTTTCTCTCTCATGCTCATTGATGCACTTTGGATTTAAACATAAAAGTAAAGGACAGTTCTCCGTTCCTTATTGAGTTAAATGAGGAAGGAGAGAAATGGCATATTTCATTGTGGGACACTCTGCCTTTAAACTGCTTGGTCAGCCATTGAAATGATTTAACGATGCCATTACACAAAGAAAAAATAAAGCTACATTGACAGCGTGCATATTAGTTAACTTTATTTGCACATCATGAAAATAGAGTGGATTGTGAAAGAATAAGACATGGTCTGCAAAATAAATTCCCCTTCTGAACTAGTTGTGAAACAGGGGGATCAAGATGCTCATAAAAGCTGATGAATGAACAGTGGCTGTAAAATTTATATAATTATTTCTGTAGTATGTTCTATTGCTTTTTATAACACTTTTAAAATATTCTATTTAAAAAGAAATCTGGATGGCAACAGTTAGTCAGGAAGATGCTATTTTCAAAGGGATCGGAAAGAAGAGGAGAGTTTTCTCCTAAATGTTTAAAATAATTTGGAAAAAGTCTTGACAGTCTAAATGGTGCTACAGAAAGATATCACAAAGCCTTTTGATACCATCAATCTTGAATGTATTCATGTGCTATTAATAATAATACAGTTAATGTTTTTTTATGAATAATTTGAAAATATTCTCTCTCTGATTAAAAAGCCTTCAAGTATATTTGGTTTGGGGAGTCCAGAAATATTTAGCAAATGTTTTTATTGCCTCCATCCATTTGGTAAGCTTGGATTCATTTCCTGTGGCTCTGTTGAAATACATATCAAATGCAAATGAGAGAGGGAAAGATTTTTAACTCCTCTCAGCTTGTAACGTGAATAGGAGAGGTGCAGCTCAGAATCAAAACCTATTTTTTGTTGCTGTTTCACTGCAGAACTATAGCAGAACCTTGGTATTCATGCTGGAATTCTTATTGTATTCCTCTGATGGAGAGTGTGTTCATAGGAGCTTTCTCTGCAATATCTTGTAAGGGAGAAATACATGCTTCTATTGCAGACTCACAATTCAGCTTCTAATATTGTTCTGACTGTGTTATAAATGGAGTCTTAAAAATAATTATGGTCTCTGATGCATAAGGGAAATATAAAAGCCAGACACAAAATAAAAGGATTTCTAAGACAAAGAAATCCTTCCTTCTCCATTCTTAATATCCCCAGGTGAGTTCAGAAGGATATTGAACCCACTAAGATACTCTCCCCTTGAAGTGCTCAGAAGAGAGGTTATAAGCACTTAGATTGTTCTTCAAAGACAAGCATGGAGAAAAATCTTGATTTCAAAGGTAATGAAATTGTAAAGAAACAATTACTCTCAGACTATCAGAAGGCGAGTAAAAAAATCTTCTGCATGTGAATAGGAATTAGGCAATATGGCAAGCCATGAAATTGTACAGATCTAAACAGTTTATGATCGTCTTAGACCATAACTCTCCCACTCTCTGAGAGCTTTTTGTCATTCAACATGATTGGCCAGTGGAAGACACAGGCTCACTGCTGCAAGTAGAAAAAGGTCTTGTAAATGTTAAGCTTTGAGTAAGGGTGACTTATCACCTCACTTGACCTTACACTGTGTTTGACCCATAGAGGGCAGTGACATGCAATTAATAAAACAGCTTTTCAGAGAGTGAAACCAAGACATCCCCTTCACATATAGTTTTAGTAGTCTCAGTGTGAGTTTTGCTAAAGAAAAATATCAAAGGAACAGTTTACTATCATCAGAAAAAAATCTAGTTGTTGTTATGTGTTACTGGTGATGTGATATTGTTAGCGTTTTGCTTTCAATTGAGATATCTTGCTAAAAAGTGGACTTTTCACAAGTTTTTAGGGAAAATATATTTTGCTTGTGCGTTTTATGTTAGTGAGCTCTAAATACCTCTGTTTTCCTCCTTGGAATAGTTTTATGTATGTAATAGTCAAAAACGTAATTTGGTCCCATAGTTCAGAAATCAATTTAGCTTTCTGTTTGAGAAGACAGGTGTTTCTCCTCTTATTTTTACTGGCTTCTGGATGCGGTTTTTTATATTCCTTTGAAATGCTGTTTTTAACTGAGAATGGTAGGATGGTCATTATACAAGAATCTCTTTACCATGCCTAACTGAAGTGGAAATGCCGACAAGAGTATGCAAATTGGAAAGTAGATGTTGACTAGGTTTTAGAAATGAAAGAGAGAAGTTAATAGAAGTTGGAGTGTGAAGTGAACAAAACTGAACTGGGAGTCCAAGGAGAATGTCGTGTGGTGTTGTGAGGAGCTGGTAATGTGATGCCAAACATGATGCTTAAAACCAGAGATGTGGATGGGTGGCTGCAAGATAGATCATAGTATTTGGGTTTTATGGTTTCCACTAATTTGTTTGCTTGTTTGTTCAGAAACACATGCAGTTAGACTACTCCAGGGTAAATTGGAAAATAGGATTTTTACCCTGACTAATAGCCAACATGATCAACCCCCACACATGTGGTCCAATCCCAAAATTTTAATCATCTTTTATTAGTCTACTGCAGCACAGTTAGACAGAGCTGACAACCCTGGAAGAAAAGCTATCTAGAAGCTCAGGACACTCAGTAAGCATGTGAGTTAGTAGAACAGCCTCATCAAAACTCAAGGAAAAGTGGCTCTGTGGCCTCCAGTCTGCTCTGTGCTGAGACACACTTCTTCTTATTGTCAAATATCTCTTTTATATGAATGCACATATATTGGAATGAGAAAAGGTCACAGGTTTTCTGGATGCAATGGGAAGGTCAAAGTACAGTCATTTCCCAGCACCTCCAGGCCATATAAGTGTTTTTGAAGCAAACTCATTCCAAAGATATGAAAGAAATGCCTAAGCACCAGACAGATTAAATGAATGCGGAAAAAAAAAACCCACAATAATTTGTGAAGTGGAATCTGCAAAGCTTATAAGCTATGATCCTCTCATACCAAAGTGTACATCTGGAAAAGCGTATACAGCTCACATCCTTTGGCCATGCCAGTTCCACTGCCTGGCCTGGGGAGGGGAGGGTCAAGTGTCCTGTTTGTCTCCCTTTCATACCTCTTCTTGGCTGTTTCATACAGACAAAGTACTTGTACTATTGAAAGAGACCAATTATTTTCTTTTTTTTTTCCTTGGTTGGAAACAGAAATGTTGAGGTACTGACAGTCTGACTTCTGTTCTTACCCCACCATCCAAATATTTCTGAAGTATGTTTCTCAATAAGAAAATACACATTTAAATATAAAAATATAAATATGTATATAAAGCAAATGTAATCTGCAGTCCAGATTAGAACAGCCTTCATGAAATTATACAGGAGATAGGGTTTCTTTTCATTTTGCTATGTATACCTGTATCTGAACAAGTGAAAAGTCACCCAGTATTACTGTCTGTAATGCTTCTGTATTTGTATATTGTCAGTTGTATAGGAACTGCTGCAGATGAACTCAGTCAAAAAATGAAATAGCTTTTTCTTCTATATCTTGTTATCATTCCTATATTAAAGACTTTGTGAGATGTGAGATGATCACTTTAAAAAAAACAATAATAATTAAATTTAAATTTAAATTTCTTTCTAGCAAACAATTTTCTACATATCTCAGTGTCTCTTGGACGGGGGATTGGGAAGAAGTAATGCTCTCATTCTTGTAACTGCAGAAAGACTTCATAATTCATGGTTATGACATCATTGCTAACAATACAACTGTGAGGACCAGATTACAGCTAACTGTGCTACCTTTAACATTTTCAGGTTTTATACAAATATTTACCCATGTATATTATAAGATGTTCCACTGATTTCCATAAGCTGAAATGAACTGCAGGTGTTTTTAAAATATTTGGGTATTATTCTTGTGGCATATGCAAGTTTTGAATGCTTCTAGCTTATTTAAATACATAAATTGACAGAAATTGCCTTATTAAGTCTCCTAAGTTCACTACTAATAAACAGTACTGGGCTACTTTTGTAAAATTAATGAGTTATGTCCTATAGATAATGTCTAGGAATTTTTTCCATTCCAAAAAATTCTCAAGGGCAGACAGAAGAGGTTCCAGAAACAACAAATTAATTTAATGTTAAAAAGTGCTTCTCTTTTAAGTCTTGTTTTATTCTCCATGTTGGAAACCTTAAAGCCAAATGTATCTCATCATAACTATGCACTTTATTCATGTCATGCGTAGACAGAAATATTTCCAGACTGAACAAATTATCCTAAGAATATGTAGCACTGTTATGGAGATAATTTAAAAAGGCTATAAACAACAGATATTTAGAAGTTAATAATTAAATTATTAACACAGATTTGATGAAAAGGAATAGTAAAAGTAGTCAGATTTGAAAAAAAAGACACTCTTCCACTACTAAAATCAACTTCAATGATAGTATTTACTCTTTTTGAGCTCTGTGTTATTATAGATTCCTCTGCACTCTGTTTTAGAGTTGAAATTTAAGTGTATATTTAGAAAGGTTTTTACTTTCATTCTGGTTTCAGTTCCCCTAAGTTTTATTGATTATTGGCCTGAAAGGGAGCTGGCATACTGTATTGAATAAATGGATCTCAGATGTGATAGCACATGAAATTCAGGTGTCTCACTGTGAGAAATGTGCTGTGAAAATCGCAACCAATTGTCATCAGCCATCTGTGGAATAAGTGGCACCAAGCGCCTATTATGTTATTTTCTCTTTATTTGAATGTGTCATTGGCTTTAAACCAATGAGACATCACTGAAGGAGCAATACCTAAAATTGCTGCTTACTTGCTTGTGCGAACTCTCCTTGTGAGTTACAGAGAGATACTTACTATTGCTGCTAGTACAACACCAGTGGATCTGATCAGCTAGGTATCTGTGGACTTCACGCAGTTATGGAAACTCATGTTTTTTTTAGGTTAGCTATATAATGAACAATAAAAAAATACATTTTTCTTAAATAAATAGATACATTTATTAATCAAAATTTTCCAAAACAGCATTGTTAAACCATACCTCAGTAACTGTTTCATGGTAGATGTGAAGACTTCAAAAGATATCAGCAATTGCGTGAATTCTCTGATTCAGAAACAGCGAGTATAGTATTTTTGTGCATGTGTGACTGCACTTTCTTATTCAACATGCAGTGATAGAAATAACCAACTTCATTTTCTCATCATGAAGATGTATAAAACAATCTTGTTAACATAAATTTAATCAAACAATTTCACTAAGTATAAAGAAATATAAGGTTTTGCTTCTCTGGTTATTTCAACTGTTTTAACTGCTTTTCTTAGATGTTGCTTGCTCATGTACTGCTTTCTTAGAGTCTTCATTACCGTGTTGCTTGCTGCTGACTTGCCCATTAGGTAGTATGATTGAATATTTAAGAAACAGCTCTTAAATATATTAACATACTTGAAAGTCAAAATGCTTCTTATTTAACTTCAGATAAACTAAAGTGAACATTTTATATTTGCTTCCATCCTTGAACAAACATTATCTCAATCAGTAAACTCTTCTTCTTATCTGATACCCTAATAATAAAAAAAAGGTAACCTTACATCCAGTAATGTATTCCAAACACAAAGAATCTCACTAAATGCAACTATGCCAAAAATGAACTGTTTCGGAATTCAATCATGCACATTTCTGTACTGAGACTTGATCTCTTATTGATGTTTATCTGGTTATTGCAGTAATCATCTGATTTTATTTATTTTCTTCCAACTATCCCAGCAAAGTGTACTTTCCATTTCTTGGCAAAACTGAAAATGCATATTCCAGTCTTTTCTCTATATTTGTACAAAAATTGGTATTTGATAATCCATATTTATCTTTCTGTTTATTCAAACTTCAGACTGATGATGGAATTGTCAAAATATGGAGTGATTCAGGAAGTGTTAGTGATGAATGGAGGAAAGTTGAGTTACAGTTGGGGAAGCTGAGAAATTTTGAAGTTATCTTTGAAGGTATTCGTACCAGAGACCTAGGAGGAGGAGCAGCACTAGATGACATAGAGTTCAACAATTGCTCTATAGGTAAGTTCAAGATGGAAACTTCTAGAGGAATGCTAAAAGTAGGTGTAAAATGTTCTTTCTTGTTTTTAAATATCTAATGGTTTTACTGATTTTTCTTGTAGTGCCTTTTTAAATAAATCTGTCAGGAATACATTGCTTTCTCTTATATAACTTTAATAATATTCTATTAATATAGAAAGTCTTGCATTAGTACAAAATTCTCCCACTGAGTTTTTGCAGATAAACCCAATAAATGTCTGAATTTATGTTTCCTTATTTGGTTTTAAGTACTTTTGTTCAGTGTATTTGATTGCTAAGCTGTTGAGTCTCTGTTTTTGTACATAGTAGTATCGTAGAAACATCAGATTACATTGAGACTTGTGATCTCCGTGTTTCATTGCAAAATCTTGTTACATAAAAATAAGTTGAAGCTGTAAATAAGCTACTGTCAGTATTCCTTTTCTTACTGAAGTTCAAATGTTAGAGCCATCAAAATAAACAAAACCTGCAACTCACAAGCTATTCATCCTAGTTAATTCATCTCCTTGTGCACATAGTCTAAAGTAGAGTCAGAGTTTGAATTTAACATGTTAATAAATAAATAAGAAAAAAATAAAAGTTGTTTGGATTGTGGCTTTCATTAAGGAAGAATGTATTCTCTGTCTCTGGTAGAAAAAAGTGTGACAATAAAAGTGGATTGGTTGAGTAAGAAAATAATTGCTAAGATCACGTATCAATAGTGTATGAGTTTGGGGGATGTTATTTAGGCTAACTGAATTTTCTGCCATGGTCTGGATAATAATACTTTGGTTGGAAAAGTACAATTCTAAAGATGATATTTCTATCTAATTTTATCTGAAAAATATATGCAATCTATCCATTTGGAAACTGTTGTGCACTGTAAACCAAAACATGGAAACTGGAAATAACTTTGGTTCTGCTACAAAACTGAACTGAAAATTCTAAGACCGACTTAGCCTTAAAGCACATTTATGCCTATGAATGTTGTGATTCTGTTGTGCTTTTTCAAAATGTCATGTTGCCTCCACTGGTGGGCATGTAATCATTCTCCAAAGGACATAAGAAATGGTTAAGCCTGCCCTAGCAGAAGATGGGAGATCAACATCTGTCTGTAACTCATGAATGATGAGAAGATGTTGTTCTCCACTGAAGTTTGTTGACAAGCTGTGCTCAGATATATTATTTCATAAGGTATGATCTAGTTAAACTCCATTCCAGGGATTCTATCCCATCTAGGGGATATAACTACTTAGACATTTCAGTCATTTTTGTGAATATATTCAACAAATAAACATAGCAGGGTTTATTTTTTGAAGGAAGAAGAAAAATTCCCATTAGATTCATAAATTGTCTCCTTTGAAGTTCATATTCTTTTGTAAAACATAAAAATACTTCTGCTTCATCTTAATTACATATATTTTATGGTAACGTGAAAGTAGTTGTTACATGAGTGTTACTGGAAATATTCCACAAAATTGTCATTGAGCTGAAGAAAATGGTTTGAACAGGGAACTGGAAATGTGTCATATGAAGGATCTTAATGCTCTCAAACAGTTAAGATTGCTGAAATTTACGTTGGCTTTAATCTGCGGCACTGTAAGTCTGAATATTAATCGTGTATTATAACCAGTGCTGCATTAATATACCCTGACAGAGAACGAGTTGAGAAAGTAACTTCAATTTTTTACAATATGTAATGGTTTGTTTTATAGCATTTTTTCAGCAAGAAGCTGTTAAAAAAGCAGTTGCACTTTGTGCTATGATTATTTTTACATACTTATAGCTTTTGGTTAGTAATAGTAACATGTATTTTGCAGAAAATTAACGATTATGAAGGTGGATGATTCAGAAGAAACCTTTCTCATATGAGTTTAAAATGCACAGTTGGAATTCAAATTGCAATACAAAAACATTTTTCTAAAGATTGGTTTAGTAAAGTCAGAATCCAAGGGCAGCAATCCTTCGTAGACAGATTTGTCGCTTGCATGGTATATGTTTTTATATTGCAATAAAACACAATCTTTATATGATGAGCTCACTTAACTTCAGTAGCATATGCCGCATAATGTATGGTTTTCATTAAAGTTTAGGTGCATTCCTATTGGATTATTTTTATGCTTATGTTTTTGCTCTTCAGCAGAATCAGAACTCTGTCAGATATTTGCTTTTGAACTCCATGTTCTTGCATATGTGCATGCGTCTGAAAACAAAACAAGCAAGCAAAGAAGAAACCCACCCCCTACGAATTTCCTGTCTCTACAGTATCTGCAGTGTAATTAAGGTTCAAATCAAAGTCAAGAGGGAATCATTGAATTGTTTTTAGTGCCTTTCACATCAGGCTCATGTAGGGTTTGGGGTGTTTTTTTAGCTTTCACTCCAGAAGATGAGAACCTTTTGCTTAATTTTCCTCAAGACTTTTGGCACGCTGACTTTCCTCTTGGCATGATCAGATGCAGGAGCCTGACTCAACCTTTTTCACTGTTACTGTTACTGATTCTTTATCTCTGTAGAACATACTATGTATACGTTGCCATTTTCTTGAAAATTTCCCATGGGACCCAAGCCTGGGGGTATACATGTCATGTCTAAATTGTTGGGGTTTTTTTCAGAAGAGAGTTTACTTTTTTATTGAAATGGTTGTAACAATGCTAAAAGATAGCAAGCATAATCTATGGCAAAAACCTAAGAGAGAAGAGTGACATAAAAAAACAGGCTTATTCTCAACTGAAGGACTTGATTTTCAGTGCTTGTTCATGTATCATGTTTGTAGCTCAGCATTTCTGACCCAGCAATGGGCAGGGCCACATCTGTATTTTCCACTGAAACTTTTTAGGTCAAGCAAAAATCTCCTACATTGTTACAGATATCCTAGCCACAGTAATTATGTAAACAGAGGAGTAGACCATGAAGAGAAGAAAAAATATATAATTTTTTTAAAAAGCATGGATAATAGATTTGAAAAAAAAAAAAAAAAAAAAAAACAAGAAATGAAAATGAGAAAGCCTGAAGTGCATGGGAAAAAAAAGATGAGTGTTTATCTGCTTCCCAGAATGCAGCTTGTGGTGGGGAATACTTTCAGAACAGTTCTGGAGCTCTGAATGTTTTGGGGATAGCATTTTACTTTTTGCAGGCTGCCAAAGTGTATTCCTGGTTCACATTTTATAGTCAACACGAAAAAATAACTGCCTCCTTGCAGAAATAAAATACTTTAGTGGAAAAGGCTGTGTGAACACAAGACCTGCTTTATGGAGTATGGTAATACTTTGTAATAGTTACAGCAGTGTTTAATAAATCTAAAGGCTCAATTTGCTGTGCATGTTTGCCTTCAGCTTGCTTTCATACAGTGTGTTATAGAAAGCTGTACATCTCAAAGGAATCTGCAAGGAAGGGTTAGCTCTGCAGACTTCTTTGCATTTTACTTACATAAGTGTACAGTATGGTATATTACGATACGTGAGCATTTTCAACTGATAAGGGAGAAACTTTCCATTTTATTTGCCTTCTAAAGTTAATCAGTTAAATGCTTCTTTACTAGCAGAACAATACAGATAACTTTCTTATGATCTGAGCTGCAGGGACCCTATCCAGGAAGGTGTATTTCTCTTAGTTCTCTCTGATTTCTATAGAAAATAAGGTCAAGAAGTAACTAGATTTGCTGGAAATGTGACATGTCTTGGAAATATTGTCCTGAGACTGAAACATTGCATAAAAGAGTCTTATCAGTTGACTATGAAAGAGTAAGCTATGTTTTGATAACAAAAATAATTTAAGTTCCAGATCTGATATCTTTTACTTGGCAGTTTTTATAGAAAAACAGTGAAATGTAATAGAGGAGTCTTGTCACAACTAGAGCAATGCTATTGTTAATACTAATATAATGATTTATTAATTGTTTTTTTTTTTTTTTTTTTAACAAATGAAAAAATTACTGTTTTCTTAGTCTGCAAATAACCAGTCATGGTCAATCAATTATTAAAAAACATGACATTATGACACTGAGCTTTAAAGATGTAAAAGGAATTACTGTCCCAGAACTTGAAGGAAAAAAACAAACAAACAAACAAACAAAAAAAAAACAACCCAAAAGCACACATATATTTTAATCTTAGTTATTTAATAAATTACCTCTTAGTGTTCTGAGTGTTCTGCAGAACTACAGAATAAGCCTTCACTGATAATTTTGGTTTTGAATCTTCTGATACCTGTGACAACTTCTAAAACTTATGTTGGAAATAAGCTGTGATCTTCCTGGTTACCTTGAAGAGCACTTCAAACATTATTGGTTTGCTCTTCCCACTGATGACTTACTATTATAAAACAGGAAATCAAGCATTCAACTCATAAGACATGCTGTTGCTCTTAGCCTGTATTTTATATACACATTATTGTTTTAAAAAATCTACTTCAGATACACAACACATATAAGACATATAAGAATTGATATATACCTTACTCATCCATTCCACGTCTAGTTATTTTAGTATTACAGGGCACCAGTTGAAAAACAAAGAAGGAAAAATAAGTAAAATTAGTGTAAAAATAACTCTAAATTCAGAAGAAACAAAAATGTCTTCACTGATCTCAGTGAGCTGCCTGATTGGAATCACACTTACAAGCTTTTCTCTCCTTGTTAAAAGGCAGTTATTAAATTGTAATTAGTATTAAAAATACTTTTTTTTTTTTTTTTTTTTTTTTTAAGAAAACAAAATCAAAATGCCGTGGCTTTCTTATTAATAAGAAATAGATTTAACAAGTTGAGCAGAATGGGAATTTTCTTTAAAATGTAACAAAGCATACTTTGCCTGATGGTAAACTTGTCTTTCCCTTTTCTCTTGTATATTTGTATTCCTCCTCAGCTCCTGCTTATCGCAGAGACCATAGGTGAAGTTACAACAATCCTTTGAACGACTTTACTTTCGTACTCCCATAAACAAGAAGCTTTGAAAGTCTCAGTGGAGAAATCCTTTCTCATTAGGATTCCATCCTTGCTTTGCAGATCAGAGAGAAAACGACTGAAACATCCCAGAGTTTGGGTGCATAGGCCAACTTTTTTACTTGTAAAGTAAGCCAGTGTTTTCTTTGAATTCTCAAGTATGTATGATGCAAAGATTTACATTTAGTGAAGCATTTAGTTTCTTCTGCTCAAATACTTGTGAGAAGTTCAAGCTTCTATAACAGAAATATTCAGTTCAAACTGCCCTGAAGTAAGAATGAAGGGAATTCTGATAGGGAAAGCAGCTGGAGCCAACTCATTCTCTCAAGATACGTATTCGTATTCAGTCAGAATGTATGTCCAGTTTTGATCAATGCTTTTTTCTCTACTGAGACTGTTTTTGTGCTTTATGATGTTTTTCACATTTTTTGATAAATCATTAATCGTCAAGATATTCAGATGTGGAATACAGAAGTTGTATCATCTGGCTAAAACTTCTTGGTAAACCTGATGATAATTATGGTAAAATTCTTATTTTCCAGAAAGGACTCCATGTTAGGAGAGTTGTGGAAGAAATATGGGCTGCCCAAGCCCAGGTTACAAGGGCTGTCAGAGATACATAGGGGAGCAGCCCATAATGAGGAGAGTGAGGAAGCCTTCTCAGTCTCTTTCCAACACGTGAATTTAGTGGTGTGCAACTTCTCAGACCCCTGTTCTTCAAGGGAAAACATCTACTAAATTGGTATAATGGAAAAAAAAGAAGAGACGTTTTCTTGAGAGACCATTCCTTTCATTTGCCTCTGAGCAATAGTGTAACAACTGTGCACGGTACCTAGTAAAACAATTATAAAACAATGTGGATGTTTCTCAGAATTTATTCAATGTCATATGATGCTAAAGGCATTCACCTAAGTGGTGTTGCATATGAAGATTTTCTAGAAATATGCATATGAACAAACATAAAGTCATTCAAATATCATATAACCTGGATTCAGAAAATGAATTTAGGGCCTTATTTGAATAGATTAAAGGAGAGAAAAGAAATATTGCACTAGGTTGGAAATCAAAACATCTCTACTATTGGGCCAAAAGAGAAAGCTTTAAAAGACTAGAAAAATATACATGTTAGTGACAGCTGGATTTTTTTTAGATGAACTTTCTGATATGTAACATTGAAAGGAGCTTTTTGAGTGTTCTCTGCACTGGAATCAGACAGGGTGATACAGGGAGGAGAGGAAGGACCAAGAGGGATAAACCACATTGCTGAACAGTTTCAGGACTTCTTATCCTGTTATTGAACATGTTCATAATTATTGTGAAGCTGAATTTTTTGCAAAAGGATCACTTGATTTTTTTGCCCTGTCTGCTTCGAAGTAAAATCAGCAGGCTACTAAAGGATAAAACCTGGAATAAATAAATTCTCAGTTCCTCAATTCTGAGTGCTGCTCTTTAATATCTTCTTTAGAATTAAGCAAAATATATCAGCTTTTTACGTCAGTACACAGTGTGAATGAGCTCCTTATCTTTCTGATATAGCGTGCAGAAAAGCCGATATTTCACTTTTAAACAAATATAAAATCATAGAATCTTTTGGAAGGGACACTTAAAGGTCCAACTCTCCTGCAATGAACAGGGACACATACATGTTCTCAGAGCCCTGTCCGGACCTTGAGTACCTCCAAGGCAGGGTATCCATCACTTTTCTGGGCAATCTGTTCCAGTGACACACAACCCATACTTTTTTCTTAAATCCTGTGTGAATCTCCCCTCTTTTAGTTTGAAAAGGTTTCCTTCTGTCCAATCACAACAGACCCTGCTAAAAATCCATCCCTTCTTTCTTACAGCCCCTCTGTAGATACTGAAAGGCCACTTTTAGGTCTCCCCAGATCCTTCTCTTCTCCAGGCTGCACAGCCCCAGCTCTCTCAGCCTGTCCTCGTAGTGGAGGTGTTCCATCCCTGGGATCATTTCTGTGGCTCTCCTCTGGAAGCCTCCAAAAGGTACACATTTGTCCTGTATTGAGGACTCATCTGTTTGTAGTACCACAGAACTCTTGTCCTTGTCTGGTATGTGTTCTTATGCTCCGTTATGTCAGTATTAGAAATTGAAAATATTTATTTATTTGTTTAATCTTTTATATTGCTTAAGCCAAAGTCAGTTCTATATTTCCAGAATTATAGATGAATTTTCATTATTCCAGTTATTGGTGGCCTTAGTCACCAACTCCTACTAACCTTGAGTTTCTTTAGGAAAACGACTGACAGAATTTTGTATTCGAAGGCAAAATTCTCTCTCTGGAGTTAATATAATATATTATATCAGCTGTTTATGTCGGAAACAATGCATATCTTCACATGAAATCAGGCTTTTTCAATGTAATATACGTTAAGTAGAATTCCCAGTGTTTTTTTATTGATTCCAATAGAACCTTGTTTGAAATTATATTTAGCTTGCATCAGTAGGAACTTTTCTTCTAGTTTTCCCTGCAGAAGATCACCAAGGTCACTCATAGTCAGAAGCATTATTGATGAGTATGCTAATGGAGCTTTAATGTTATATAAAAAGTCATGTAGAAAAGGGTATTGAACAGTTGGGTTAAGCAAATGACAATGATGAAAACTGTGTATCATAAATGCTGAACTTCACAGTACTGAGTATAGTTGAGTTGCTGGTCTAATTAATCCTTCTAGGAGCTTATAATTCATACATTTTAATTTAAGTGAAGGGTGAAACTTGAAGAGTAATGCTCACGGAGTAATACTTTCAACAACACTTTTTTCACATATTATGAAAGAAGGAAGACAGATGTTTTAAATCTGACACAACTTTGTAAAAGAAGAGTGTTGTATTCTTTATCCTCTATTAGCAAATATAAAGAAAAGAAGTACATTTTCAAGTGTTCTTTAGTATGTAATCTTCCTGGTAATGGAAACAAAGTTTCTGAGTTCATATTGATCTATTCATCAACTATCTTCAAATGAATCTTGTCATGCCTGCACATTTCCAGAGTAATACATGAGCTAGTCTTTCATAGATAATTTAGAGATAGGAAATGGAGGTACGTAAATGTATACCTTGTCATGAATCCAGATAGGAGTTAAAATGTGGTATGCATGTGTTTGTTCATGTCCATGTTGCTTTTTTCCTCTCTATATATACAAACACACATCTTAGGAAGGACACTTTTGTCTTTGCTGGTACATTGAGAATTTGGCTATACAAAACAAAATATTCTGGAAAAAATATGACTGAATAAATGCATGTTCTTATAGCAGCCATCGTTAACATGCTTCTTTTGTAGGATTTAGTGATCCACAAGACAAGCCAATTCCATTAGTCTCTTAAAAGCTACTTAGAAGACTATACGGTTCTTTTTCTGCATCATTCCACATTCTACCACATTGAAAAACGATACTCTGTTGTGTATGCATTTTGTTTTTATAGTACTTCCATTTCATTTGGCTTAGGGATTACCATAACATGCAGTTAATAGTTCCTACTTATCTAAAATCTGTCCAGTGGTAGTTTCTTGTGATGTTCAAGTTTTCAGTAAATGTTGCAGTTTCAATAGGACATGAAATAAACAGATATGATAAGTTATTACTGTTTTCCTATGCCACAATAATATATATATATAATTTATGAGTAATTTCAAATTATTTGTTGTATGAGGCTTCTTTTTCTTTTTTTTTTATTTTTTTTTTTATGTGAACTTCTGTTTGGTTACTTCTTGATGTTGAAGTTTTTTTGTTGTTCAAAAGGCAGTATTTATTGTTTTGATTTAGTTTTTATCCAGTGTAGGAATTTAGGATAGAATGATTACGTACTCTGCAAGGGTGACATTTAATACCACAGCAGGAACTGTCAAACAGGAGTTAGATTATTTATTTGGTATGAAGATGTTGTGCAGATGCTTGTATGTTAAATCATATTTTTATTTTTAATTTTAATTATTTTTATCTCTGTCAAAGTCTCTGACAGAGTATCTATCATGCTATCCCTAAAAATGATATAGGAATAAGGTCTTACTGAAGAAAAATCAAAGTAACAGACATGTGACTCTGTGTTTGGACTTTGTCATTTTCATTGGTAGGGATACAAGTTTTATTAGGACTATATATGGATTACATGTTTTATCTTAGGATAAGCTAAGAAATGAATAGTCCTAAATGCTAGATTCTGGTATGCTTGAAGGCCTGTGAAGTTCATTGTAAAAAAAACCTGCACTAATATGTTCTAAAAGTAAATGATAGGGCAACACTACATTGTCTTGCTGCTTGTAAAAAGAGTAAAGGAGGTAAGGTGAAGAATGCAGTCAGTCAGATGCCATGGATTTTCAATATCTTTTCTACACGATGATAATGTACTTATGTCATATGCAGTGAAACAAAATGGGAAAAATTAGTGTGTCCCAGTGGTTCTATCTTTACAAAACTTACGTTGTTAAGCAATTTAAGTCACAGTGACTTGAGGAAGTAAATTGTTTTTCTGGTCTGTTATTTCCAGTGCATGGGAAAGAATGGAAGAAAGGGAGCTGAATTTTTTTTCAACAGCTCCCATTTACAGGGCATGAGGCAACTGGTATGGATTAAAAACCCAGAAATTCCATCTGAATACAAGAAAATACTTTTTTACTATGAGGATAGTCAAACACAGGCACAGTTTGCCTAGAGAGGTTGTGGACTTTCCATCTATAGAGATATTCAAAAGCAAATTGAACCTACTCTACAACCTACTCTAGCTACATTTACTCAAGCAGGGGTATGACCTAGATAGTTGAAGTGGTCTCTGTCAGTCTCAACTATTTAGTGTTTTAGTGATTTTCTAGAAGCTATGTTAAATCGTTAATGGATAATTTACCTGCTTTTTTAACATTTCGTGGATTCTATTTTAAGGAAATACACAACAAACATGCAGAGAAACAGTCATGCTCACACTGATGTGAATTTCTTTCCAGGCAAAACATTCTTCCTGTAAGCTTTGGGACAGGCCAAGACAGTAGTCTGGCATGCATGATGCACCGTTAAAAGAGTGGGGAGTGGGACCAAATAACATCTGTTGGAAGCAGTAAAACACTAAAGTCATGATGTGTAATAGATAAACAAAAAAGAGCATACTTGATTTAATACACAGCATACATGATTTAATTATAACATTCATATAAATGTCCTGTTGGTTTCAGCTGGAGAGAATCCCAGAGAATGCCCTGCCTTTACAGATTTTGTGTGTTCGAATGAGGATTGCATAGAATCTCAGCTTGTTTGTGACTATAAACCAGACTGTGAAGACCTATCAGATGAGGCTGACTGCAGTAAGTATCTCACTGTGTGTTAATGCTACCTCCAGTTAAAATTATAACTTTTAATTTCTAGCATAACTCAAGTGGATTCATTCAACTGTTCAGAAGATAATTACAAGCAAGTTGCCTACTCCTCCAGCACAGAAGGTCTGACATTTTCAGATCCTCCTAGACGTTTACTGCACAAGAAGTGTGGTTTAGGCACAAAAGTATAACCTGCTCATTACAAAGTTTATCTAGAAAAATAAATGAACAGTTAAATTTAAGGAATAAAATCAGTGGATTACAATTTAAATTCACACTGAACACAAACTAATTTATTGAGCTTAAAATATTTTGACCTGTCAATATTGAATAAAAAAAAATACAAATAAATGAATTAATGTACAATAACAGATTCAGTTATAAAAAGCAGTTATGTAAAAACTGCTGTAAAAGCCTGTCTTTCAGATTAATCCTATGTTTGCAATCTAATTTGTGTTGCTACCATGTATTCATTGTTCTTTGTTCTTGATTTGCTACCATGTATTCATTGTTCTTTGTTCTTGATTTGACTACAGAGATATGATAGCCTTTTCTTCCTTTACATTATTATAGAGCAGTTGGAGAAAACCCAGTCTGTATTTTTTGAATCACTATGAAAGCTGAGGCAAAACTTGCTTGCTAACACTATTTGAGACAGAAGGACACAACAATATTTTGAAACTCTGGATCAATTTAACAGCATTTTCAATTTATGTTTGAAATTCGAAAACAGTAAATCTTTGCACCCTTTTTCTTCCTTCAGTTCTTTGTTTATTGACTGTGACTCTCCAAACTAGACATTTGGAGCAGGAAGCTTAAACAGCCCATGCAATTCAGTAATAAATCTAATTCTTAATCTTTAAGCTGCAGTACCAAATTCTACCATACTGCACATATGGTCAAAAGCAATCTTGATAGGTAGCGAAAGTAAATGCATCACATACATAGATTCATTTTTGATACTGTGTTCAACTCCAAGCTGAAGTCCAGCAACACTGGGTGCTCTCTTGAAAATCAAAGGTGTTTTCTCTCATGTAGCTGCTAAATGCTTTGACTGGACAGGGTACAGAAAAAAGGATCCTTTATCCAATTGTGTAAATTACAGTTTTAGCCAGAGAGATTTACAACCCTACATGAAGTTGTCACTGCAGGAGTGTAACTTGGAACTTCTCTCTTTCCAGTTGCTACTTCCTACGATGTTTTGTGCATCAGTGATCTTCTGTGAACAATATTAATGGATAAGAAAAATTAGCTTTAAAAGGCCATAATTTTCAACTTTGTTTAAAAAAAAAAAAAAAAAAAAAGCAGGACAAAACATATTTCTTGTATACAGTATTCATATTATTTTCAGTTATTATACAAAGTAAATACAGTACAAATACACAATTAACTCAATCTTCCAACATTTTACAGACCCAACAGATACCCAGTTAAGGTTGAACTGCTGTCCAAAATAAACAGCATTCTAATGATACTCAGAAAACTATTGAGGAACTTGATTTATTCAGTAAATATTTTTGGAGGACATAGTAGTTTTCTTAGAGGGTGATTTCCTCTATTTTTGGAGGTGCTGTAATAGGATCAGCTTCCTCTTCTTTTTTTTTCTAAATGTGGCCTCATCTTGAGTTGTGTGTGCAATTTTGGGCACCTCAGTACATCTCCTGGCATTCAAGGAGTTGAGACACCACTCTCAGACTTAGGGTTTGGTTATTTTGGGTAGTCCTGTGTAGGTCCTGTCCGGGAGTTGGACTTGATGATCGTTGTGGGGTCCTCCCAATTTAGGATATGGATACTATGATTCTATGATTCTTTGTCACCATATAGGTGGTAGAATTTCAGGATGTACCTGATATTGAATCACAGTAAAGCAACATGGTCTTTGCAATACCTCAGAAGACCTCCAATGCAATTAAAAAAAAAAAAAAAGAGAGAGAGAGAAAAGCAAACAGATATTCACTTTAAATAAATAGTTTGAAATATCCTTTTACAGTTTGAAATCAAGACAATAGTAGATGGAAAAGATGTGGTCTCAAAAAACTGTTTTTACTCTTAGGTCTTGCTGTTGCTGAGGAACAGAAATACTGTAATCTGGTATACTTAGATAAGCTTCAGGTATAGTCTTGCCTTGTCTGATATTTCTTAGTTCTTACAGATGAGGTCTGACATTTGTATAAACACACCTTTCCCTAAGCATATATTCTATAGAATGGAATAAACATAATTAATGGGCAATAGATAAATGTTTTATTTTTTTTAATCTTCAATCCCTCAGAAAATGGTACTGAATTTTTTTTTTTTAGCCACTAGCTACCTGATATCTGCTTTGAAAACATTATCCACAGTGCATTTATGATTATGAAGTTGATTCACTTAAGCAGAATGTACAAGGGCTTCTCTGAAAGAAATGCCCCCTATTTTATTACGTTGGCCCATGATGTCGGAGGTGGATATTGTTGGTATAGCATAGTGGTTAAACTTCAAGATCCAAACTCATTTCACATTCTGCTATAGTTTTATACCAGTATAACTCCAAATAAGCCAATGGGCCACAATCTACTCAAGAGCAATTCCTCTGCGCAGGATTTAGAACAGAATCTGAGTAGAATGAATTGTATCCATGTAGCCTAGTAGAGCCTTTAAAAAAAAAAACAGAAAAAAAAAAAACATAAACTCACAAAAATTACTTTCTCTATGCCTTGTTTCATTCAGTCAGGCAATCTAGCAAAATTTTCATTCTCTTTCGATAACCCTTTGGAAGTACTGAGGTGAAGAAAGCACACATGAAAGCAGTTTCAATTTTCAAGAACTGCATTCAATTATATACCTGGGTTTGATTAATAGCAAAATTCAGCATTGATGAACCAGCTAGTGAAGTGCTTAAATTATTGAAATGAAGGCAGTTTTTCAGATAAATGGAACAATCATCTGATGGCTTCTAAGAAGGTTCTGTTTACCCCTAAAATAAAAAATATGTATCAAGAGACTCCATCAAGGCTGTAAATATTGTTCATAAATATTTATTAATAATTGCATTCAGAATGTACTGTTAAAGATATTAGGGTAAAATTCCTGGAGTCAGGCAATCTACTATGAACAGTATAAATTCTAAATACATTTGTACTTTGATCTTGTTAGAACTGTATGAGAAAATTGTACTTGCTGTTGAGATTAATAGGTTCTCTCCTTTGCCCTAGCTGCATGAAAGGCTATTTAGTGGTAAAGCTATGCTTTACTGAGTTTCCATTAAGTTTGTAATGCAGTGTCAGTGTTGTTGCTCAGTGTATTTGTGTACTCCTTTCGCAATTCCCAAAGGCCAATCTGCAAACAGCTCTAACAGAATGGTTGGGGTTGGAAAGCACTTCTGCAGATCCAGTCCAACATCCTGCTCAAAAAAATGTACACTGGAGGAATTCATCCAGGGCTGTGAAAGTGATATTTAGAATAGGTGAAGACATATTTTAGAAATTATATCTTCAAAAGGGGAGACTACACAACTTCTGTGAGCAATTTGAACCAGTACTTGACAAGTCCAACAGTAAAATATAAAAAATTAAGAAGTGTGTTTTTTGGTCTTTAAACAAAATTTCCTGCTTTTTTAACTTGTTCTTGTTGTACCTTGTCCTAACATGGGGCACCACTGAGAAGAAGCTGGTTTATTTTCTTTACACTTGCACAGCAAGTTTTTATATGCACTGACACCTACTGTGCTGCTATACTTTGGGCTGAGAAGTCCCAGCTCTCTCAGCCTTTCTTCATGCAGATGCTTAGTAAGAGTACAGTGGACTACTGAACAGTACAGAACCTTCTCCTAGCATCCAGTGAGATAAAGGTTTGATCAAACTTATTCTTTTCTTCATCCTAAACATTTTTTTACTGAAGAGACGAAAGGGGTTACGGTGAGCATGCGTGCAGATCTTGGTCAGGCAAAACAGATTTATGACAGTGTTATGTTTGCAAAGAAAAATGGCAACATTTTTTTTCTTGTAGCATCAAAGCAGGAAATAGGAAAAAAGCCTATCAGATGACTAAAAATTAAACTTACTCTTATATGTAATTTTTTTTTCTATCTACATCTGTTATATCTACACAATGGTACATAAATAATTGTATTTTAATGTTGTAGTATAGCTCTACATCAAGAAATGCACTCTAAGTCTTTACTTCTGTTTGGAGTTCTGAAATATTTACAGGCAGACCTGCCTCTGAAATGCACGACTGCTTATGATGGCTAATAATTTGGAACCTTTCCCCAGAGTCTTTTACAGGCAAAATGTGCTCTCAATTTGCAGTCAGGTAGCTGACCCTGCTCAAATTCTAACCTGAAAAAACTGAAGAATTTGCTCTTGGAAAATTCAGCTCTTGGGTATGGTAATCAAAGAACAGTTGTAACTAAGGAAAAGATTTTTGGAAGCAGAAGTAGAATTTCTGATAGCGTTTGAATAATCTCTTCCACAGCATTTGTACAATTTCGTTGACTAATTGTTCTTCAAAAGTCACTTGAAAAATAAGTGACAGATCCAGAAACAGGAAGTTTAACAGTGATCTTTTTAATTTAGTACAGTCTCCTAACAGCTAGAACTTCTGTCTCATCATAAAGTTGCCTTCACACGTAACAATAACAAGAGTGATCCAGTGTATGTTCATGAAAACCACCACTGGGCTAGTGTTCAGTTTTACTTCAGATTTTGCTGCACATCATTCTGTTTATTCATCTCGAATAATAGCTAAAATTAGGGAAGTTATCAATTTGTCCAGAAGATTTACCTGGACACATGTCTTCAACAACTGCTTCTACTTGCCCAGGAAGAAATGGATGGTGGGTTTTGTGTTTTGTTGTTGTTCTTCTTTGTTTTGTTTGGTTGTTTGGTTCTCATCATTGACATATTATTTATGTCCACTTATGGGAAAACGGGGAATCATGATATTAGCAAAATAGAATCCTCTCCTTTACCATGTTCAGTATGTCCATTACATTCTTGTAGAACTGATGTGAGGCTTTCTATATTTTCAGGTTACTACACAAGCATTCCTGGAAGTTGTAACTTTGAAACACAAGAGCAAGAATGGACAACTGTATGTGGATTAACACAAGACTCTGGGGATGACTTTGACTGGAATGTTAGCAGTGCTGGTGTCACTGGAAAAATGAGTCCTGGTACAGACCATACACCAGGTATTCATCTGGGATACAGCAGAACTCTTTTAAAACTATGCAACATACTTCTATAAAACCACTATACTTTTAGAAGTCATCAATGAAAAAATTTATTGAGTTTATTTGAAAACTATTGAAAGATACAGATACTAATATTTTAATACAAAATAAAAGGGGATATATTTTTCAGTAATAATAAGTTACTATATTATTGATATTAATATTGTCAAGGTTTCAAATAATCTACTTCTCCTAGAGTATTGTACAGTGATGATGATTAATGAACTCCTGGAAAACATGCTGTTTATTCACTGATCCTTAAATAGCAGCTGAGGAGTCTGTGCAGATGCATGTGAAATGCTTAAGATTCATAAGTAGGGTCTTAACTTTTCTCTTTGATTTTGGCTTGAGAGAAATTTAATTTCTTCCATAAATATCCCAATCTTTATTTCAGAATTGCTTTGTTGTATTGTAGAAATTTTAGTGGTTAGGAATCCTATTGTAGGTTTTCGTATGAGCAAAGAATTTTTTATATTCAACATAGAAGTGTCACAATATCTACAGTTTTTCTTTTGAACTGTTAATCAGTATGAGCTCCATGTTTTAAGTTTTTTTGGTGTTTCATATTCCAAACTAAACAAAGACATCAGCAGGCGGCTGCAGCCATTTCTGTCCTGCACATTAATCTTTCCTTTTCATTTACCAGATCCTACACCTGCTGCAGGAGCTGCTAGCCAAATCACGAGGAAAATGCTTAACTGCCACCAATCACAGTTTGTCACTTTAGAAGAAGCAGATATCTATGCTAGTCTGTGTTGCCATTGGCTGTAAATGTGGAAATTCATTCCTCTTGAAAAGGGATGGAACAGAGAGAGATAGAAACTAATACACCTATTCCAGGCAAGCTGTTCCTTGCAAATCAGCAGTCTGATTTGCTTTCTTGCTCTTCCTTTGATGCAGTGTAATGATAAACGAAACACTAGCCCTCAGCTCTTCAATAAGACATAGTATGTTTTTCCATTTCAGTTCCTTAAATTCAATTGATTTATCTTTTCATCTTTGAAATTACCTAGCAATCATAAGAAAAATAAAGTTAATAAAAAGAGGAGATAAAGAAAAATGGAATTTCAGCAAATGTTTTCACAAAATTGCCTGTTTTTGTAATTTACTTGTATATGAAGTGAGCAAGAAATTTACACATTGGCTATAATGAAAAGGAATCGCTTGTCGGAATTGCGAGCAGACTAGATACTGACTCCCTGTTATGTACAGAAATATCTGTCAATCCATTCAGAATGTTAATTTCTGAAAATTTTACATCATTTTAACAGAACAACTTACTGCATTAGTACAGTCTCTAGGAGAAGATAAACCCTGTGATTTAAATGAAACCTTTAGCGATAAATAACAGCTGTGTTTCAACTGTGTAACATTATGCAATCTGGCCACGGTGCAGCTTATTCAGGTCTCACTTGTAAAAACTTTCATTTCCATAAATTTCCATATCGTAATTTTTTCTCTTGTTCAAAAGCAAGGCACTTTCAACCTTCTACCACAGTATCAGTGAGGTATTTAAACACTCAAAGGATGTAGCTGTTCAAGTGCAGAACATTTCAACCTCACAGACTTCAACACCTGGAAAAGCAGATTTATTTAATTTTCATTGCCTATTACGTATATAATTTTGCCATATATAACATATTATTTATCAAGGAGGCAGACACCCTGTTTTCACAGTTCATTCCTTAGTATGCAAATTTTTGGAATCATTATATTTATGAATAATATGGTATATCCATGTAATTACAGTTTTGCAAATATTTTTTTCTCAACTGAGAAAATTTGTTTTCTGAAAAAGTTTGAAGCTTGACATGGCACCTAGATAAACCTATCTGAAAATCATTTCAAAAATTATTGCTTCAAGGGCAACAATAGAAATAGATTATTTCTTTGATAGATACTACTTATTGCAAATTATCCAAATTCTGGGTTTCATTTGACTGGTATCCAAAATCAATATTTATCTCTCTGAACTAATGCTCTCTAAGGCCTGTAAGCTTTTGTAAGTAGACTTACCAGTTCTGTGTACCAGCGCATTCCAGTATTTCATATGTTTATGCAGTTGAGGAACAGAAAGAATTGGCTGACTCTCTGAATACTATTAAAGAAGAGCTAGGTAGTTTGGGACAGAAACGTTAGGAGTTCATAAACAGGACCTCCTCCTTACTGACTTTTTCAGGATCTGTGAATGAATATCAGTGTTTGCAACATGATTTAAATTTATTACTGTGATATGAATGAAGTATCTAAGCAAGGATGAAAAGGCAAAGTGAAGTCTGCAGAATGTTATATTAATATTGAATGTAGTAAACACAAATAGGCAAAGGTTTAACATCTCTAATTGAGGCTGGGTATACATGCATGTGGTAAAAGATAACAGTACCTGAGGTGTTAAAAAAGATTATCCTCTAAAGCATAAAGTAGCACTGAAAAACTTTAAGTGTTTTTAACCTTTTTTTCACTAAGGTAAAGGACAGCACTTCTTGTATGTAAACTCAACTGCGCAGGAAGAAGGAAGTAGAGCCAGGATAATCACTACCAAATTCTTCCCAGCCAGCCTTGGGGTCTGCAGAGTTCGATTCTGGTTCTGGATGTTTGCTTCTAGGCAAACAGGAGTCTTAAAGGTAAGAGAAAATCACTTCCACTAAATCATGCCATAGTAATACTTCATTAATAGTATTTGAATTTCAGCATGTGAAGTGATCTCAATCTCAGAGACTGTTAGCTGTACTTCACCTCAGCTTCACTTTCATCACACCAATACACGAAAAAATTCTGTCAACTTTAACAATAATGATTTTGTTCTAGTCTTATTTTCACTTGAAGTCCTTTTACTACCTATACAGGAATTAACATTGCCTGTCTCACTATCAAAAACTATCAAAACCTTCTTTCCTGTGTACTCTGTATACTCTTCCTACTCTAGGGAACCTACTTTAGCATGTGGCTGGACTAAATGGTCTCCAAATATCTCTTCCAACCCCTATGATTTTGTGAATCTGATTCTGTGATAGTTCATCATAATTTTTTTTAAGCAGTTTTCATACAACAAGCTTGTAAATTTATTATTTGAACACAGCTTTTGAAATACTACGTCATGCCTTCAAACCCATTATTCTTCTCAGTTTACATTACTTATCCCTCCACATATTCAAACTCTGCACATTCAGATTAAGAAAATAGAACAGCAGGTAAAGGTCAAGAGCAGTTACAGATTAAATTGAAGTAAAAAGCACACAGTGATTATCTTTTGGATCTGTTGGTAATTATCCATGTAATAATTGTTTTAAGTTCAGTATGCAAGAATGTAGACAAGATTTTTTTATTTAAGGAGTTTGTAAACTGGAGTTTTTTCAATCATTGCAGAACACTTAGAATTAGTAAATAAGTAGAGTTCTGTATGTGTTTAGGTGCCAGCCAAAGTCTGCTTTACTTTTTTCCTTTTTTTTTTTCTTAAACCCCTTTCAAACAAACTAGTTAACTTTGATTAGCTTTGATTTCAGAAAAGAGATCCATGAAGAATTTTCTTAATCCAGCACACAAGTTTTCCTATCAGCAGCATTGCTTTTTTTTTTTTTTTTTTTTTTTTTGTGTGTGTAGAAACACATTAAAATATCAAGAATAAAAAGGAACTGCAATCAGTTAAATAATAAAAAAAGGTCCAATAAAAGGTAGTAGGAAATCTGAATATTGTGCTGGAATATAATAATGTCACTACTACAGCTGATATTACAGGCATTATCTGATATACAGCTTTCTGCAACATTCTTGTCAGATCTGTATTGAAAGAAAAGACTGCAGAGAGAGAATATATGCAGAGATGAATGTTTAAAATGACTAAATCTGTAGAAAGAAATATAAAAATGAATGATGTCTCAATGTAAGTAGATGTAGTAGAGCTTCTCAAAATAATGTAAAGCAAGAAAAAATGTTATGGAAATAATTCTATTTTAACACAACAAAGGGAACATTCATTGAGATTAGAGAAAGAAGAATTAAAAGTACTTTCTCTTCTTTATTCAAAATACATATTTCAGTGACAGATTTCTATTACCATAAACTTTGTAATTTTTTTACAGGGAAGCAAAAGCATAGGGTATTATTGTTATTAACTTTAAAAAGGTTACAATATTCACAAAAACTCCTCTTGCATTAAGATAGAATGAATGTTATTTTTAAAAGATCTGAGTACTAATGCTTTGGGATCAGTCAACTAGTAGCCAACAAGATAAGAAAATAATTTCATAATGATTTACTACAAAGCATAAGATTTTCTTAGAAGTAATTGGCAACAGCCTTTGAGAGTTGATTTATTCAGCATTAAAAACAGGACTAGTCTGATATATTAATTAATATACTCTTAAAAGGAAATAATTCTAAATATATGTGATTTTTATTGTGTAAATCCTGCAAATGTAAATTTAAAAACATACATTTTTCTTCACGTTTGGTAACTGTTTAGTTGTTTTTAATGAAACAGTAGAGACATTGCAGCATGAAATCAAGGTTATTTTAACATCTATTGCATTCCAGTGACAATCCTATTTTTCATGTGTCAGAGAGACAGAAAGCATTCTGCTTTCATTAAACTGTGGCATGCTTTTTCTATTAGTTTATTCCAGGAGTTTGTGAGTTTGTCATACAGTTGAGAATTAAAGCCAATGTTAATTCCCGAAGTGATAGTATAATTCTAATATATTAGTCTTCTGCCTTGATATTTGTTGATACTAAAGGAAATGAGGTGCAATAAATTTTTGAGTAGGATGGCTCAATTTTACTGAAAATGGCTATGTTTTCGTTGCTTCAAACTCATGTTTAAGGCAAGAAAAAGAAAAGAGGCACCACTTCAAGTGTTTCTCCAGAATAATAATAAATGGTGATTCTATTTTGCTAATCTGCTCATGGGCTTTAGAGAAACAATTTCATTGTTCCTGTATTTCCTATAGAACCAAGTAAGTGTACAAAGATGACTGCCAAAAAATGAAAATAGTTGGAAGACGTGATCTTAAGGATATGGAGTAGAAAACTTAGCAGCTTTATTCACTGGAGTCAATTTTTAACTGACACGTCTCTGTTGCCTAGTATATGTTGTCTTTCCCAAGATTCTCCTGCTTCCTAGGCTGGTGATTTAAGAAAGCATGGTAGGAACATGGGGAGAACACACTCTTCAGAGTTACTTTCACTTCTTGGTTATTAGCCAATTAATTAACCTTCCAGATGGAACATAGTACCTTCCTGTATAACAACTGCTAGAGTCAGGGAAAATCGGGAAGATTCTTGAAGAGTCAATGTGAGGGTATGAGACAGCCACATGAGTTCTACTGCTGATGACTAAGTAGAAAATCACAGTTTATGTTCTGTGACCTTCAAAAGCATACATTTTCCTTACCCTCAAAATAAGAAAGAAACTGAAGAAGATGAATTAAGGAGTCTCTAACACAGAGACCATGCTGTGGAGAATTAAAACTGAGTCATGATTTTAAGCAGGGGAATGGGATTTGTGAAAGAATGCCATTCACATATGGACCACAAATGAACCAGCTGGTAGAGGCACCTTGGAGAAAGACCAAGTGGCAACTATAATAGCTTCTCTCATGCATTTGCCTCTTGAAGATTATCATGCTAAATTCTTCTTAGAATCTCCATGAAGTGTGTATTGGGATATTTTCAGTCTTCAGCTTTTAACTCCACAGTAAATGAAGTGATAGTTCTATTTTTGCTGATTCCTGTTCTTTGTGATTTAGACTGTGTATGAACTCCAGAAAGTGTGTCAGTACAAACTGACTAGTTAGTGCAATATATGCTTACACTGAAATTAAAATGATAGTATTTACCTTACAATTAGTTTGAGCATGCTCTCCACAGCCTGGTAGATAGTTATTCAACAGGATTTTCACTGAAGGTTCAGACTTAGATTTACTGTTATTGTTTGGTTGGGTGGGATTCATTTTATTAGCTTTTTCCTGTTTCAAGCCTTAAATTGTTTCCACCAGGCTAGCTAGTGTGCAATTTGTATGTTGCTTTGTGGGGAGGTGTTGGAAAATCTCTGAAGGCACTAAGCATTACAGCACTCTAACTTTCGAGGGCATTGGAGAGCTTTTCTACCGTTCATGTGCTGCATGTGTTTACAGATGTACTAACTCAGCACTGCTGAGCAGAAACTGAGGATTATTCTCATTTCATTCTATGTCAGCCCTACTCAGCAATTATACTATGTGTATCCTTATGAAAAAGCAAAAGTCTTCTGTACACTAAATAAACTCAAAAAATGCTTCAAACTTCAGAGACAAAAGTAACCTTTGTGAAGGATACACTACGACATCTTTTACTTTCTGTGGGCATAATCTGAGAGATCTATATTCCAAGCAAAAGAAACAGACACCATTTTTCTGAACTCAGTTATAATCTCATCTGATTTACCATATATTTTAAATTACATATTTTTTCAGAAATTTCAGCTTCAGTTTTTAAGAGGCATACAGAAAAATAACCACTTTCTTGATTAAGTAGTGGATAAAGACTTGAGGAAGTGAAGTAAATGCATTCAGGAGCACTGCAGCAGGAAGTTTATTTCTCATACTCGGCAGAAATTTCTAGGCTGGCTTGTGTGTACACAGCAGTCTGTATTCCATTTGAGATCAGTCTCCATGTAGACATGATGTACTTCTCAGTACATACAAAGACCTGCTCAAGCAGGTAGCATGCTTTGAAAAACCTTTCCTACCAACTTGATGATAAAGCAGACATAGAAACATCTGATTTTAAACTGCGAGACAGCCTTCAAATAAAGAGATTCTAGTATTGTCTTCAAAAGTGTTTGGTTCTTCCCACAACAGTTGTTTGTTCATCTGTGAAACTTTTCTATTAGGTGTACCAAATGCAATATTATTATCTCAGTATTAGCCTTCAAAAAATAGAAAATGTCATTGCATGACACAGTAATAGCTAAAACCAACTAATACTGTTGTGTGTTGTAAAGATTTAGAGTAATGAGACTGTAATATTTCATGATTGGTGAAACAGTGAATGGTCCCTGTGATATACATACAGTTGTTGTAACATAGTCTTGACTTTGCCTGCAATTAGTCTAATTGGGAGATTCAGCTTATTAAGGACTTATGACCTGATATTGTGAATGCAAATAGGTTTTTTTTCATTTTTTTAGTGGCTTAATTCAGCTATTTTTTCTCAAAATTCAGCATGCTTTTTAGCTTTTTGGAAGACTGTTGCTGGATAGTGCTGTTACACAGTCCTATAATACAACATCAAACTTGGCTATGTTAGGTACTAATTTGGATTATTGTATGATAGTCCTCTTGCTTCTCCTTTCTTCCAAAACAGAAACAATGTACAATTGTTTGGTCATTACAAATATTTTGGTCAATGCAGTAACTTCTGTAAAGTATGTGGTTTGGGTTTTTATCTTGTTTGTCTCACTAAGCTGGCTGGGAAACTCAAAGATATTTAATTACACATATAATTGATATGAATTTAAGTTTATAACTTTCTTCAGTCTCAGATTTTGTGGGATTCTTTTCATGTTCCATTGTTTAAGTGGGATGCTAAAGCAGAAACATGAACCACCAGGTCAACTAATGAATAATTAGATTATAAACTTGAGAGAATTATAGTGTTCAAAGTGTGAAGAGGAGAGGATAATAATTAAAATGTTCTGTCTTTTAAAGAAATAATTATCAGCTGGAATGGTTGGAATATGCTGACTTTCATTGCTCCAACTCTTTTTCATTATATCTGACCCTGGTTTAAATTGTTTGAGGATTTTGAACACCTGAATGAGAAATGCAATCTACACAATTTCCAGAAGCCTGTGCATGACATTAATCCACCAAGTGTTTACCTGTGAATTCACTTGTCATTCCTATTTCTTTCAGTAATTTTCTTTATTTTATATTTGTTGTTGCTAAATATGTTTAGGTTAACTTACCATGAAACATAGTATAAATTAATTGTACCAAACTAGAGGCTTTAAAGCTGAATACTGAGCCGATCATCTATGTCTCCAAAATCTTCACCTAGTCTATCAATTTTAAGAAGTGCATATTTTAGAAATGAAAGGGTAGCTCTTGAACATTCTTAGTCTTTTTTTCAGTGTTTAGATGAAATTTGGGTTAGGTCTTTAGTCCTTAGCTTCTATATCATGAGACAGTCTGTAGGGTTTCCAAGTAGCGATTCTCTTAGCAATTCTTTCTTTTTTTTTTTTTTTTTCAGAGTACCTTTTTACTTGCAGCTGAGTTAGAATGAGCAAAAGTATTTAATAATTTTTGTATCTCACCAAGAAAGCTATATTACTCTGGCTAGACATATTCCTCTGTCTCTTCTTCAGCACTGAATCAATTACATCTCTTGGACTTCTTGGTCAACAGGTATACTCAGTTGAAGAACATGGAATGGATATTCTTATGTGGTCTTCTAGCAAAAATGAAGAAAACAAATGGATGTATGCAAATGTGGTCCTTTCCAGTAATGCTCCTTTCAGAGTTGCCTTTGAATTTGAGGTGGGGCAGAGTGAACCCACAGAATTTGCTCTTGATGACATTTCTTTCACCCTAGAGTGTGTGGATGGAGGTATGTTATTACAGAAATATTTACAATACTGTTATATTTTTAGGCTGAAGAGGAAAACTGTTATTGCATATTGCATTGAACGTCTCAAATAGTATGATCTGGCTTCTGCCGCGCAAACTAACTGAATCGAATTCTGTAAAGAAAATTAGTTGAATTCTAACACCCTATAAAGCCATATGTATTCTGTAAGAAAGTCAATTATTTCCTTAGCAAATTAAATGCCACATATGATAAATTATTAAAATTTATTAATAATTAATAATATTAAAATATTAAAATTTATGTGCAAATGGAGATTCTAATAAAAATGTAAACCATTCCTAATCTAAGATTTCTCTATAAATCTTTATTCATAAGGATTCATAAGGATAAGGCCACAAAAGATTGTGGCTAAACAAATTCCAATGCAGACGTTATAAAAATATTCTTGAATAGCTAGAAATCTATACTGCTCTTATTGTTCAGAATGTGTATTGAGTTAGTTGTGAATCTATTCAGTGCACTGCTTTGTTAATTTTGATGATTAAGCAGCTCCTTGAAGAACTAACCCCACAGAGATTAAAACAAGAAGTGAAATATATATTCAAGTAGGTGGCATTTACTTAGATCTCAATCTGAAAAAAAAATTTGATTTTCCAGCCAGTAGGCTAGCTAAGGAAAATACTGTTTTGGAATGTATTATAATGAACTGCAACCATGTACATAAACAAGTGCTCGTCATGTTAATACCCTTTTCAAATTGTACCTTAAGATATATTTAGTCATTTACATGTATAATATAGCAAAGTAGAAATTTTGAAATAATATATTTTGAGTACTTGGGATTAACAAGCCCTTGGCTTCTATTTCAACAGTGTATATAAATCAAATTTCTATTTTTTATGGATCTTTGCTAATTTATTATGAACAAGTACGTATTCCTACCCCAGGCAACATTACAGGACTGGGGTAGAGTGGCTGGAAGACTGTGTAGAGGAAACAGACCTCGGGCTCGGCTGAACATCAGTTGATGGTGTGCCCAGGTGGACAAGAAAGCCAATAGCATCCTGGCTTGTATCAGAAATGGTGCTGCTAGCAGGAGCAGGGAAGTAATTTTACCTCTGTATCAGCACTGGTGAGGCTGCACCTCAAGTACTGTGTTCAGTTTTGGGCCTCTCACTTGCAAGCATGACATCAGGGCCCTGGAGCATATCCAGAGAAGGGCAACAAAGCTGGTGAGGGGTCTGGAGAACTTATGAGAGCCTTGTGAGAGCAGCTGAGGGAGCTGGAGAGGAGGAGGTTCAGGGGAGACCTTATTGTTCTCTGTAACTACCTGAAGGGAGGTTGTAGTGAGCTGGGATTTGGCTTCTCTCGCATCCCTAGTGATAGGACTAGAGGGAGTGGTCTCAAGCTGTGCCAGAGGAGATTCAGACTGGATGTTGGGAGATAATACTTTTCAGAAAGAGTGGTCAAGTGCTGGAATGGGCTGCCCAGGGAGCTGGTGGAGTTTCTAACACTGGAGTTGTTCGAGGAACGTTTGGACATTGTGTTTGAGGCACATGGTTTAGTGAGAACTATTGGTGATAGGTGGATGGTTGGACCAGATGATCTTATGGATCTTTTCCAACCTTAGTAATTCTGTGATTCTATGGTTCAGATAAAGGAATAAGCATTTAATGATAACTAGAAAAATATAATTTGCAAAACATTGATTGAAGAATGATTTTGTCATGGTTTTTTGTTCTTATCACATTACATCTCTTTTGCATACTATGCTGAAAATCATCTTCCACTCCTTTCAGTTCAAAGCCTTCTATCCTTGCATCATTTTCTCTATACCTCTGTGTGTAACCTGTAGCTTACATTACATATCCTATACATTCTCCTAATGCTTCCACAATTCCAAATTCTTTTAATTCAGCTCCTCACTCAGCCTGTCTTGTTGACAGGCTGACTTTCAGACATCCTAATTCCACGTTCCTCACACGTTCTCTACCTCTGCCAACCAGTCCACAGCTATGCATGCACCCTGACAATTCTGCCAGTTCCTCCTACTGTCCATTTGTCCAGCCTCCTCCAGTGTTAGTCACTTTTTCTGTTGCACCAGCTGTGTATTTCTACATTTCTAAGAAAATCAAAGGCAATCTCCTGATGAGTTTGTGACTTGATGTATCGTCTCCTCCACAGATCAGAAATGATATCTAGATATTACTTACTTGTGTTTTGACTTTTTGTTTCTCTAGCAGTTTCGTATTGCTTTATGAAAAGTCCTATCCTAGTCTGTACCCTAGGGTGGGTGCACCCAGTCTGTGCTTTCAAAGAGGCAAAAGAACTTCAGAAAAACTGCATAATTAAATAAACCTTAGTTACTTAGGAAGAAGAGCTGAGCTCTGACGCTTTAATCAAGTGCCTAACAAAATGTAGCTGCTCTGGACAAAATGCTATTTTTCACTGATAACTTAAGAATTGACAGTGAAATTTGAAAATATTAGCTACAAATAGTATGAAATCAGTGCTGTGTAAAGAGAAAGCTCAGTATACCGTTCTTGCAGATATTTGAGCAAGAATATTTTGCTTTAACAGAATTGGTGGGTACATTTATCTACTACACTGCCAGACCTGCTTTGATTTTTGTTCCTCATGTTTATTCAAAGACTTAGTTCAGAGAAAAGTGTGTATACCTGCAGTACAGGTTTTCTGTAATGTTCTTTCTTTCAGGAGGTAACTTTGCTCCTGAATATTTTTTCCTCTCACTGCATTATTATTTTTCAGCTGTTCTTTAATTACTTTGGGTTTCCTGAGGCAACATGTTCTAAACAGAAGCAATCACAATTTATCTGGTTGGGAGCTCTAAGCAATAAAGCATTACCAGCAGCTCTAATTCAGCTGAGATTTTTATTTGTTTTTAAGTAGTCAACCCTCATTAGACAGGACAGTTTCTTCACATTCAAGAATATTTCTGAATGTTTGAACAAAGAGTGATCAAACTAGTCCCTGGCTTACTACAGAAGTAACTTCTAGCTGATGCTCATGCATGGAGGAAGCTGCAGTGCCAGCTGCCAGTGGCACAAAATCTAACTTGGTTCAGAATTAACTGCTAATGAAAGGTAGTCTTACCACGTTTCACAGATCACTCTTTTTTTTTTTTTTTTTTTTTTTTCACACACATAGTGTGTGAAGTTTTCATATTTCCCAACAGTACTCTACTCCAGAGATCATCCAAGCAAAAATTATTTTTTCTTATGGAGATTGTATATTGGTAGAAGGTATGCCTCATGGTGATCATCACTGACTTCTGCTGCAACCTGTCATGTGGTGAAGTTCTCCACTAACCCTGTTAGCCCCTCCTTAACATCTCTCTGTGAACTTTCACTTCTAAATAGTACTGCTTGAAGTAAGCAAACACAAATAGGATACATTGCCTCTGTGTCGTCTGATCATGGCAGAATTGCACAAAACTCTGTGTTGTTTCTCTACAGTTGATCTGCTCCTGCAGATGATCTTTCCTACTTTCCAGAGGAGCTAATATTGCAAAGAAGTTCCATGATAAAGGAAGTGACAAAAATCACAACATTTAGTACAGTTACACTTAGAATTTCAGATTACCCATGGCAAGAAAAAGATCCATCTTGTATAACGTGCCTCCAGTAGTGCCCATTTGTGGATGCCTGGGAGAGCAGTGAGCATTTATTCCCATGATGCGTTCCCCACTGCCAGCCATTTCTGACTGTTTTCCCAAGCCATGTGTAGGTTCAGCATAGTGATTTACTGCTTTTTTTACCTTTGAAAATTGAATTTCCCATCTTAATACCAGCAAATTTTTTAGTACAAACAAAATATATTCCGATGCTTGTGTGAATCTAAGTTTATCTTTACAAGCAGAATAGCTGTTCAGTGTTTTCTCTTATAGGCCTTGAAAACTATAAAAGCAGTATTTAAGTATTGATGATTCGCTCTTCTGTCTCTTAGAATTTCTTCAAGACTTCTCTATATTGTAGTTTCAGGTGTCACAGAAGATGTGTGTCTGACAGACCTAGTCCTGAAGTTCCTTCAGAACAAAAATAATTTCCACTGACCTCCTAAGAAAAGCAGAATTAGGCATTGCCTAATATCTGTGTTTACCCAAAAGAGTAAAGAGGAGAGGATCCCAAAGGGCAGGAACAGCAGAGTGTTTTCTTATTTGAAGCTGAAAGGAAATGGACTTTACCACAGATATCTTTTTAACAGAAACCATCTCAGATGAATGTTCATAACAAAAACACAGCAGAATGCAGATTGCTCCTAAGAGTTCTTCATTAAACGTAGTAAAGCACTGTGGCACTTTACGTTGATCTCATTTCACTGGGTCTTATAAGAAAAGCCCATAATTCATACCTTTATCTAACAGCCTGAAAAGTTTTGCTGAAGGTTCTACATGTGTGCGTTGTGTGTGATGTGATAGATTCTGCCAAAGGCTTAAAGGGATTTTATGATCTGTCTCTGAAATTGAACATCCCCAAGTGTGAACATAAGACATTCGGGAATGGCTAAGTGCTTGAACTGCACATAGTACAACATCAGATCATGGGGAAAAGCTCTGTAGAGGACATTTAACTGAATTCTGTAAGTTGCAGAGCCAAGAGAATCATTGTTAGCTTGTCTGCTCATGCTTGTAGTTAAGCAGGTTGAGAGCTCAGGGATTCTCCCTCCTCAAGGGTGAGATATGACTCAGGGGAAGTCTGCCTCTATAAACAAAGGAGGGGAAGAGGGAAGCAAGGAAGTGATAGAGGGCTTGGGGGTATTGGTGAATAGTTTCTCTAGTTAGTCTCTCCCTGAAACAAATCAGAATGTCTTATATATCCCCTTTGCTTGGCAGAGATAGGACATTTCTGCATTTATAAAGAAAAGAAATTATGACTCAGAGTTTAACACCTCAGGGAGATTCTTCAGCCTGATTCAGTATCTTTCAGTGCACTTATCTGGCAGTGAAGCCACAAGTTTTGCTGATTTCACAGGAAGGGAAACAGGGAATACTTCTAATATGAGATAGAGTGCATAAACTAGCATAATTAGCATCAAATGTTGAATGGAGTTATATTGCGCATAAATAAATATAATATATTGGCTTAAAACTTTTTATTTCTCTCTGCCTTTCAGTGTTTCTCTGCACAGAATATTGAAATCTTCTGATTCAAACTAGATGCCTTTTGGGAAATAAAAGTCTTTGGATTTATTAATAGTGTATGAGAATTGTCTCATTAATTATGAGTCTCCCAAACCCATCTGTTTACACCAAACAACAACCAAAAAGGTCTTTAATCACAGAGGTGACACTTTACCTTGCTTACTTTGTTCATAAAACTCAACGTATTTTCTAAGTGGGATAGAGAAATAATTTTGGGGAAAAAATAATCATTGCACTGCATTGGAGAGAAGAAAACTCTCAGATTCTTTATTAGGTAAGACTTAGCTTTCTCTTCAACAAGATTTAACCACAAGCTGAGATTTATCAAATTAGGCAGAGCTTACCAGGATGCTCCTCTCAGATGATGCTAAATTTGGACTGTACAAATTACCTTTCATTATAAGTTAAGCTGAGAAATAAAAGAGTTAGCATGGCATTGTGTTATCAACCCATCTATGATTCTGAATCTGTCCTGATTCCTGATTTTCTTTTCTCTGCACTAAATCTTTTACCTTTTCTTTTTGTCTTTATACAAGCTTTGATGTTACATTTTATTTTCTAGCAGAAGCTTTACTGGCACAAATAAACACTCACAGATAACCTGTAGTAGTATTTGAGTAAGTTCAGTGCAATGAATTTTTTAAACAAGGTTATTTCCCTGTAGACCCTGAATGGGCTGATTTTATGCTCTGATCCGTTGTGAGCTGAAGTGAAAGCAAAGATTACCACTGATTTCTACTTCATTAATGCACTGGATTGGACCTGTAATTAATTTATACTCTCATCTAATGGAAACTATTGGAGGAGTTTATTTTTGACTCTTCTACCTATGGTTAATATGTCCCCATTTTTTTTTTAGATTTAATAGGTAAATTACTTATGCAAATGTATCAGACAGGTTGTTAGTTCTCAAGGGTCTGATGCAGGCCCATTAAAATCAATAAGTCTTTCAATTTACCTAAATGGACTTTAAAGCAAAGTCTGATACAACGGAACTAATGCTGCATAATAGCATGTGGTAACATTATTTCATGCTTTCTGGTGTTGATTTTAATGCCATTGGCTACTAGTCTCAATTAGAATTCACTGTCATAGATGGTGCATAAATATTTACAGAGACCTACCTGCACTAGAGGTCTTGGCATCTGAACAAGGCAGGCAGAAAAGAAATGCATGGTGTGGAGATCTTGTTTCATGTAAGATAAGCATTCTTGTTTGTCTCGGACAAACTAATAACTATGATATACAAATATTTGTATTATATTATCCTTTGGGTACTAGAGGCTACACTATCTCCAGTGGCTGGACTCATATGGCATGTGGTAAAACCTGGCATGCTGTCAGGAAACAGGCTCAATGCTGTGTGCCCAGTCACACAACATGGACCACAAAAAGAACTGTGTAACAGAGCATCTGCACAAAGAAAATCTTCATCTGCATACAGAAAGTTGGTAAAACATTTCACTGTTTTTAATAAATCCACATTCCACAAATATATAACTGTGTTGCAGACCATGAGCACTTCACTCATTAAAGACTTTTCGCACGGTATAGGCTCCTTATTTCTAAATCGTCAGTTCCTGAACTCGATGTAGTATAACAGATGTTTTGGTGATTAACACATTGAAATAAAAACGTCTGTAAAATCACCCATTTTATCTGATAACAATGAAAGACAGGAATATGCAGCTGTAGTTAGTGCACTTCATGAAGCAGTACATTCAAAATTTGGTATGAGATTTTTAGTTTTTATATCCATCTCATTGTACTGGGCTTGCATGGCAAGGTTTCATTAGAGGGGAGCAGCAGGGGTTGTCTTTGTAAGCAGAGCCCAAAAGCTGTCCTGTGTCAGATAAGAGCCAGAGCTCCAAAAGTGTCTAACTACTGCCAGATCTAAGCCAAGAGCAATGCTGTTTGTGCCTCTAGGAGTGCAGATTTAACAAAGGGAAAAACTGCTGCATAAAGAAGCTGGAGAGAGGATTGAATAACTGAGAACATCCTTGCAGGTACCAAGGTCAGTGCAGAAAGAGGTTAGGAGCTGCTCCAGGTGCAGTGCAGAAGTTCCCTAAAGCCTGGGAGAGGCCCATGGAGGAGCAGGCACCACAAGAAGCAGATCTCCAAGTGCAGCCATGGAGGAGCCCACAGAGCAGCAGAGGATGTGTCTGAAGGAGGTTCAGGACAGCCTCTGTAGGAGCAGCCTCAGGCTGGAGCTGCAGCCTGTGGGAGCAGCTGACAGTGTGGCAGGAGGGTTGGGGGAGTGTCTGCCTGTGGTGCAGTGCTGGAGCAGTGCCTGAAGAGATGCAGCCTATGGGAAGCCCACACAGGATCGGTACAGGAAAGACAGGATTGCATAGGAGGGACCCCACAAGGAGCAGGGGCAGAGAGTTCACAACAGAGTAGCAGAGACAAAGTGTTATGGACTGGTCGCAGCCCCATTCCATATTTCTTCTGCCCCTTGTAGTGAGAAGGTAGAAGACAGTGGATAAGAGGAAGGTGTTAGTGTTAGTTTGCTTATATTTTTCTCAGTGCTCTGTTCTCTTGGTGTCAGACAATAAATTATATTAGTCTCCCTGAATCTGTTTTGCCCATGACAGCAATTGGTGCGTGATCTTTCTGTCATTATCTCAACCTGTGAGCCCTTTTACATTGTATTTTCTTCCTCAGTTTCTTTGAGGAAGGGGAGTGAGAGAATGCTGTGTTGGATTTGAGTTAGTTATCAGTAAGAAACCACCATGCACAGCTACCCATTTTCTCTTCAAAGTGCAAGGATGCTGGTAGAGTGGTATCTCTTTGTCCACTGTTTACACAAACCTCATCATATATATCTGTAGAGTGAGTATACTATTCAAACACGTACAGAAGTTTAAAGTTAGATTTTAAGGCTGAGAAAGGTGAGTACACCCTTGTGCAGCTCATGACCATGGAAGATATTTCTTGCATTACCATCAGCTCATTTTTCCTTGCAACCACACTGCAATGTCAACATTGTAACGTTTTAGTTTAGTTCTCCCTAGTGAACAAGGAAACAGAATAAATACTGCCACTGTTAAGAACGAAATATGCCAGCAGTACATATGCAATGATGAGCCTAATATAAATAGTTACATAGTAGCTTTAAATGTAACTAATTAGTTTTGCAATAATGATATGTTGCTTGTGATTTCTTTTCAGTTTGTTATTAATGATTTTTTTTAGATTTGCATATTCCAATTAGTCAGTTTTAACGGATATATATAAATCAATGTTTTATAAATTTTCAAACTTTTTTTAGCAGATGGTTAATTTATAATTAAGAAGAAAAATTATATCCTGCTTTATGTAAAGAAACTGGATTGAAATGAGGAGTAGATTTTGCAGATCATGGAAATTACAATCATTTAAGAAATGTCATCCAGTGTATAGTTTTTGTATTGCATCTGAAACCAAGCAGATATTGAATTTAAATACTTAAATGTGAGTTATTATGCAAGATGATATTCTTAAGGCCTTTTACTTATGTTTCCAAATTATTCATTGTCCTGATCTAAATTCAGGGTTTTGCTTTGGGTTTTTCTTAATGTACTGAAAACATAAAACAGAATTAACAAGACCTTCAGTTAGCCTTCCTCTTCAGTTAATCTCTGTCACAAATTCGTCTTCACTGCTCTTGGTGAACTCCATACACTCTAAAATAATTTGTATGCAAGTCAGGAAGAACTTGTTTCTATGCATTATTTTCTAACAACAATTGAAAATCATTGTAGAAAAAAAATAATCCCTGATTTATTAAAGCGCCCAAGTATTTGCTTAATTACTGAATTTAAAATAGGATCGTGTGCATGCATAAGCACTTTCTGAGATTGGAACCATAAGGCTAAAGCAATCAGTGCTACAAAACCTGAAGACAATTTAGCATGCAAGACTCATAGCAGTGTGTTTATGTATTATTGAATTAAAAATAGATTTCAAATTTTATTGCAGAACAAAATCAGGCAACTATTTACTAGCAAATGTATCATTAATACGTTAGATACAGGGGGTGAGGGGAATGAAAGTGAGGTAAAAATCTTCACAAATATGCTACAAATGCTATTTTTCCCACATCAAGTGACTATAGGAAAGGCAAATGTAGTAACAGTGTAGTTGCAATTTTAATTGCAATTTCCTAAGAAATTATGTGCAGTTAATTTCCACTGTGCCAGAACATAGACAAATCGAAACTATGCTGTACAACTGCAGAAGTGCATCCCTTAGTGGAACTGACTGCAGGATAAGTCATTTTCACAACTTAAGTACCTTGTAGGAGTTACAAGGAAAAGGGGTCGTAATAACAGAAGGAAAATAATGTTATCTAATTTAATAACTTATTTTTTTCAAGAGCAAAATAAAATCGTAAAAGGATTCATTTTTAATAAAGATTGGCTCTATATTTAATACTGCAAGTTTTTGTCAATACAGAAATAAATACCTTCTCCCAGTGACTTTCTGTATGTTTTCATGATATCATGGCAGTCGTGACCTTATATACAAGTTTTGGAGTAGAATAAGTGAAAGTGAGAATAACACGTTTATAGCAATATATCACACAAATGAAATCCTTTCAATCCCTTTTAAAAGTATATGTTTTTAGTAGATTTGTGATTTAATTCTGAATACCAACAAGCCAAAAAAAAATATATATATATATACTAGGTTATTATTTTTACTGTGTCGAAATCCATTATTGTTTTTTGTGGAGATTATAAACAATGTATGGAATACATCTTTTTTGACAGCATGAAAATATTTAACATCACTAACAATATAAATGATGTCAGGAATATTATTTTGCATGAGGCTTACACTTATGATTATCTGACTTGATGTCAGTCAACATGAAGGTCAAAGATTGCTAAGGTAGTAAGGGTCAAGGATAGACAGGGTTTGAGCTCTTCTTCCTTATAACCGTTTTGCAAGTGACCAGATCATAAACTAATATTATGTATACAATTTGTCTGAATGTAGTAGCAGTTTTTCTTTGAACCAAATGCTATTGATATTTGTGATATAGGTATTATAAAAACAGCCACAATCAGACTCTGATGCCCAGTGCATTGAAAATAGCAAAGTAATGCAAAAATCCATGTATTCCCTTACAGTGTGCCATGCCTTCATGAAGATTTAACATTTGACTTCTGAAGTTAGGGAGTAATGCTTGCACTTTCTCTGAAGGCATTCTAAAACCCACCATGAACTGTTTCACTTGATCTGCTCTGCTTCAGGCTGCCAATAGGAAAACTACCACCTTTTGCAGATGTGGTAACACTAGATGGTCCTTCCTGTCTGCAACAATTACAATATTAATTATTTTCTTTATCTGTCTGATGTAAATGGACCTGGAAAATGATTAAATGCAGAAGTGAAATCACATAGATTTTTCTTTTCTCTGCACATCAATTTGCAAGACTCCTTAACTTTGCTCCCCTGGGGGACACTGGTGGTGTGAAGAACATTGTATTAGCGCAACCAGCTTCTTAAAATTCAGCTTTCATAAGTAGTTCTGATGTTTGTGTTAGTAAAATTCAGTTGCAGTAGTTTTGATAGGAATAAATGGAAGCTTAAATGTCTCCAATTAATTTGTGTAAATGACCACAGAGTTCTTTTCCAGTATATTTTCCAGAAAAACAAAAGGAAGGGAGGCAGGGAAGAAATATTTCTTCTTTAGTCAAGTGTCATTATTATTGTTGTTGTTGTTACTGTTGTCTTCTTTTTAGATGTACTCTGGAAAATTTAATCTATTTTTTATTATTATTTAACTATCTAATAAGTCAAACTAAGCTACAGAATCAGAGTGATAATAAACTATATCCGTGAAAAACTTTTATTGTTTTATGAGGGTTCAGACCTTACTGTAGATAATAGCTTTGTGGAAAATATGTTTCTTGTTGATCTACACTTATGTAGTCTTTGAAAAGTTTTTTGTCTATTCAGTATACAAGTAAAGACCTTGAAGGCTGTCAAGATATTTCAAAATGTTTTCTGATATAGAATCATAGAATCACAGAATGGCCTGGGTTGGAAAGAACCGCAATGATCTAGTTTCAACCCCCCTGCTATGTGCGGGGTCACCAACCACCAGACCAGGCTGCCCAGAGCCACATCCAGCCTGGCTTTGAATGCCTCCAGGGATGGGGCATCCACAACCTCCCTGGGCAACCTGTTCCAGCGCATCACCACCCTTTGTGTGAGTAAAAGATAAGTTTCCCTAACACTTTGGTATTAACCTTTCTATATGGACATAACACAGACAATAACAGGATGAAAACAAATACTGGATTTGAGCTTCAGAAGGAACAGCAAGAATATACAGCAGTTAATATGGTATAGCAAAGTGTTTTTTACATATGTACTCTACTTTCGAGCTGTGCTTTTATACTTATTATTTTACTTTAAAAAAACACATATTATATTAAAAATCAATGTCTTACCCAGTAGCACCTGTGTTCCTCTCAGATGTAGTATAGATAGTTACTGGAAAAAATATGTGTATATTTCTTTGTGACCTTCACTTTTTTCTTGTAGGACCAGCTTCACCACGGCCTCCAACTTGCAGTAGTGACCAGTTCCCATGTGCATATGTGCAGCAGTGTTTGCCTCTCAATGCAAAATGTGATGGGGCTGAAGACTGCTTGGATGGAAGTGATGAAATTAATTGTCCCGCATTGACCCCTAGCACTATGCCTTCAAACTCCTGCAAACCAACAGAATTCCTGTGTCCTTCCAAAGGCTGCATCCCAGCTCTCCTAAAATGTGATGGTGTACCTGACTGCCTGCTTAATGAAGATGAAATTGGATGCCGTAAGTTAATTTCATTGCGCTTGTTAAAGCCACACTAACTTTCTTTCCCAAAACAGTGACATGAAAAAGAGTAACATAATGAATAGTAGCAAAGAATTCAGCATTCTCTAGTCAAGTCAAGACATTGTACTGCCTGTAATGTGTTACCTGGAGAGACACTCTACATTTGCAAGTAATTTTGTTTATTCTTTTCTGTTCCCTGGTAATTGACTGACAAATGCTTGAAAATTTTTGCTTTGTATTTCTGTTAATAATTAGAAGAATTTCTGCTTTTATTTCCATAGATGATAGTGACAATTTTTCCCTAAACTTTTCATTCTGCAAAAGTTTTTAATATTTTATTTTGCATCCTGATCAGAAAAAAATATATCAGTTTCCAGTAGGCTAGAAATTATAGTTCTTCAATCATTTGGATCAAAACTAGGGAATGTACAAGTAGGCCAGCACACAGGAAATTTCTTTAAAAAGATGTTTTTATATAAACTGGCACAGACTTTGTAGCCTATCTGTACATGAGGTTCTGTTGGTGGAAGATACAGTTTTGTGAGAGGCCTTAAAGTTTGCTTGCCTCCAAAACATGTGAAAATTCTATTTCCTCCAAGATCAAAAACACCTCACTTCATTAATCTTCATTCAATCCTGCCTCTTCAATCCTTCCTCAACTGGAGAGCTCTGTTGTATCACAGTACATGTACGTCCCAGTGCCAGACCACAGTAGCTAATGAGTGCTTCTAAACAACTGAGATATCATTTCATTGCTTTGACTTCTAAGCAAAGCACAGAGAATGAGGGGAAATTAAGTCCTGGTCTTCTCAAAGAACAAACATTTTCCATAGCTATGGCATACTGAGGAATTGTGAGTGAGGTGGGAACTCATTCATATCTGTAATCATACTGGTACTCCAAAATTCAATTTTGGTTGTACAAACATGTAAGTTTTGACAATATGAGATGAGAATGCAAAAGCAGCAAAATATTTCATATTTTTTTCCTATGAAGGTACTGTTTGCAGGGCAAAGCAGAATGTAAGTGGTTAGTGGTGGTTTGGAAGGAAAGCAGTGAAAAGATGATTACTGTCACTCGCTCAGTCTTCCCACCAAAATTTGTACATTATGAGAGCACAGCATTTCATCTCTAGCTGTCTACTTTTAACTTGTGAAATGCCATGCATGTTTGTCAGTGGGGAAAAATGAGAGTGGAAAAGGAAATATCTAATAGTTTTTGTTTAGTTTATTGAAATATTTGCATAATCTGTAAAATCAGTGATTCCTTTGCTATTAACTTCAGCCTATGTCCACTGTTATAATAACAGATTGGGAGATTTTCTGCAGATTTTTGAGAAACCTGAAGTTCTTTTATTTTTTTTCTAAGCAGTTCTGAACAGAGAATAGTATTTTAATCAGCAGTCTGTGAGTTTTTGTTGTCTTAGTGTTCTTGCTAATTTTTAAAAATATGCATTTAGCAATTACTGGCACCTTCCACTGTGTATGTGCCATGTCCTTTAGCAATTTCATTCATGTAAGTGTAAAAATAAATGGCCAAAAATATTCTGGCAAGTGAATTCAGGAATGCATCAGATAAATTTATCTCTACATGCTGCAGAAATTACGTATAAAGCCCCAAAGAAGACCAGGGCAAAGAAAAGCAAACAAAAAATGCATTAGTCAGTTCTCTACTACCACTATCTCTACCACAGAACTGCTTTGCTGCATAGTTTGTGCAGGCAGAATTTCCCATGGAGTTCATTCAGCAGTTAAGTTGTATGGTATTTTTTTTTAATGTATATAGTATGTACTATTCTGGTGGATTTTGTTGCTAATTAATTTTAATGAAAATATTCCTGGAATTGTTCTACTTGGCCATCCCTCTTCTCACTGTTGTGATGAATAGTACTTTAGCTCACCTACTTAATCTATTTTTTAAGTTAGTTTATCATAGTGGTAAGGGTATAAAATAAACATATTAACATCAATGGTGTTTTTTTGTTTTTTTTTTTTTTTTTTTTTACTAGATGCAGCAGCATTTGACCCAGGTGCTAATAGCAAGGAACAATTATTTTCCAGTTCTCTGCAATGGTCCTATGTAGTTATATATCTGCCGTAGTTATAGTAAATTTTGATTACCTTGTAGATATTGAATTATATAACTTCAAGTGGGCTGTGATACTTTTATTCTTACAAGAATTTTAATTTGAACATAGAAAATGAAATATAGGTGAAAAACTGATGTTTTGACTTTAACATCTTTGCTGTTATTACTGTCTGTCTTCAATATTTTTATCCCAAAGACACTTGAAGACCCCTCACAAAGTTAAAGAGTAACTGGTGTGGGAAGCTTGAGGTTATTTTCAACTATCTTAACAGTAAGCAATATTAGATGCCAGATCTGTGCAAAGTATTTAACAGTCAGATTAATTGCTATGAAGGTTCCCTCTGTCAGTACATAAAAGTCTCAGTGCAATAAATTTGCTCAGAGTAAAGGAACACTTCAAAACCACAAAAGTTATAAATGAACTAAAAATAATTAACATTTTTCTATCTTGTCTTCAAGCCTAAGTCCAGCAGCAAGTCCAGAACTAGGGGAAATAATAACAAAATGTCAAAAATAAGACGCATACTTTCTTACCACAATCCTCACTGTGAGTTACAATTCAGGAACTGAATCTGTTTTAGTTGTAGTGTATTTGACAAACCATAAACAGTACTTTATATCCACATTTGAGATGTCTCTTGAGTACAGGCGTACAAGGTCTAAAGAACATATGAAGAGTTACTAAGTTTAAAAATATGTTTTATGTTGAATTTACAACTTTGTTTCTCTTGAAGTTCTCATCTGAACAAACAATTATTTTTATGGGCTGGATATCTGTGTACAAATGAACACTTACCAAACTAGTCCAATTACCATTGGAACATCATGCCCCAAATTGCAAATGTCCAGGATTTGGATCTGTTACACACAAAATAAGTATGAGATTGTTATTTGGTTATGAAAGTGCAACAAGAGGGCATGGGACTGTCAGTTATTTTCTGGCTAGCTTACAAAATCCTGAGATAGATGGTAGGTTATGCTACAAGTGTGGGTCATGAGAAGCACCACAGGAGTGGAGTGATGCTGTAATCTGTTATTTTTCATACTTGCCAAGACCTATTTGGCCGGACTGAGTGGTAAAGGGAACGAGAGAGCATATAGAGCAAAGGCATTGTTATAGAACAGAATCTAGATTCTTTGCATAACAGGAGGAAGTGGAAAAATGTATGTCTATGACTGAGTGACAAAGTATGAATTCCGTTTATTAAGAATGAAGTATTTGCTGTTGTGCAAGTGAGAGCTTCAGTTTGGTCTAATGCGGTAAGAAGAGATTGTTGTTGTTCTTGCTTTTATCTTGCTCTTCTCTGTAGTGACTTCTCCAGTCATAGAAGAGTACTGTGATCATTTAAAATCAGTCAGAACTTAAAATGTCTCAGAAAGATTAATTAAATTTTGAAGCAAAGTAACATTCTTCTCCAGATTTTTCTTCAGAATTTAACATATGTTAGTGCATGTAACTAGAATGTTTGATCCCACAAACCTTTACTTACATGAGCAATTTCATAGTTATTTATGAGTGTCAAAAATGGCAAGAGCTGGAAGGATTTGACCCAATTGCTGCTGTATAAAATTGAGCTGCACCATTTTAAGTGTGCATATTTTTGTGATATACATAAGCTGGAGATTTACATTTTATCTGGGAGTGGGACTGATATAGCTTTTAGCAGCTTGTCTATCGTACCTGGGATGTTCACTGCTGTGTGCATTGGCTCTTGAACCCATGAGCAGGAAAGAAGAATGAAATATAGATGTGGCACTGGGATATTTTAAATTTTTCTAGATTCTTTCTCTGGTTCTACTCCAGTTTATTATGAATACATCTAACTTCAATGGAATCAGAATTTCCTCTGATTTGCATTAATATTGAGAGAAGTTCAGCTCATGCTAGCTAAACAAAAACCTTTAAATATAATAGTTGAAAGCAGTGTAAGAGAGCACTGTGTTAGATAAAATGATGCTTTCTTCTATAGGAGGATGTAGGACCACTGCATATTTCATGTATATGAGTGATGCAGTAATAATCCTGTACTCAGAACCTTATGGCTTACGTGATTCCATCAAGATTCTTCCCTCATAATTCTTCTGGACAAACTTAGAAAAGACAATTAAATGCCCAGGAATTAAAAAGGTGTGAAAGTTCAGGTATTTCAGTACAGCTTTCCTCTACTTTTTCTTCACTAAATGTCTGTTAGTATTTGGTTCCTCACAATAAAAGGAAGCTGTACTATGTCAACTTTTTATTTTTTGTTTAAATTTTTTTTTTCCTAGGTTATGCCTGGGATTTGAATGTGTTGTGTGGTAGTTTCTTACGGGTTTTCATTGCTTTTTCAACTTACTCTGATAATGGTTTAAGCAAATATGCCCATGATTACTTCAGAAATATAACATGGGAAAATCTAGCTTCTGTAACATCTGTGTACTGTGTTTGTTTACCTATTTGTCCACTAAATAGCAAAGTTTTGTGACTTTGAAGATGAAAGCTTGTAAAGGTCACGTGGATCCAAGTTTATAAACTAAAGTACAAATAAAGTTTTCTGCTAGTTTTTTTTTGTTTTGTTTGGTGTTTTTTTTTTTTTTTTTTTTTTTTTTTAACAGTGATAAAAGGAAATACAGCTGACAATAATTGTCATGTTACTTTTCCTTTCAGCCCTTACAGAGTGTTTCCACGGTTCTTTGCTATGTATGTCAACAAATCAATGCATAGCAGTCTCCCAGCGTTGTAATGGCATTGCAGACTGCATTGACTTCAGCCTTGATGAGTCCAGCTGTTCAGGTACTTAGTTTTCTATTAAAGTGACATTTTGCAACACTAAAATACAGTGGTTTATTAATGAAACTAGAGTCAGCCCACATACTAGACTGAATTCACACTGTTAATCAGATTATATTGGTTGTGAATTTGCATTATGAAAGTGTCACTCAGAAAAATAGGGAGGGAAAAGATGGAAAATAACGTGCTTAGTTAACATGTACACAAGGGACTTTCACGTAGGTATGAAATTATATTTGTTGTTTTTTTGTTTTTATTTTATTCCTCTGTAATACGCTTCTGGGACTCTTGATTTTAGCCATTTGAATAGAAAGATCAGCACTTCTGAGTTTCTGGAACAAAATTTGTTTGGAAATATTGTGTTCATTGTGTCTTTGCTAACATTAAAAATTAACAATTTCACAATGCAGATAAAATATATACCTGATAAATTTGATTGAGAATATATTTTCAATGAAGAATATTTTCTATTAAAAGGTATATATTGAGAAATTATAGCAATGTAGAAAAATATAGAACCCAAACTAGAAATAATTTATTTCTATGTAAATCCTCCACTATTTTTTTCAGAGAGCAGATCCTTTAAGTGATTGTCTTTCAACTCTTCTTAAAACTGCAAGTGTCTACATTGAATAGCACTATATTTCTTTATGTCCGCAAATGATTTTATGTGGCATACTCCAAAAGTTAAAGAACTACACCTAGTTTACTTTATTATCTTTGTTTTTTTAAAGCATAAATATCATATGAAAACATAGAAGAATATTCACAGCTGTGTTATGATTACACATTGTTATAGTATTTGAGAATAACAAGTGAAAATAAAACTTGACAGTCATGCATCAAATAAGAAAAGGTATTTGCATCTTACTAGTTATTATTTAAAATATAAGAGATTCATTTCTGATTTTTAGTTTTTCTCACAGCGGTGGAGTAAAACTAATCTTAAGTAAAATTAAATTTCTTAAATTGGAAATCCATGAAAAGGCGTGTCAAAAGCAATGAAAAAATGCATGACTGATATATCCCTGTATTTAAACACTTTACTCTTTGCAAAACCAGTGTTGTTAGTTAATCTCAGTAGGCAGCTCAGCTTCACACAGCTGCCCACTCATCTCCCACCACAGGACTGGGAAAAGAATAGGGCAGACAAAACTGAGGAAGTTCATGGGTTAAGAAAAAAATTAACAACAGTAAATAAATAAATGGACAGCTAAATATATCATAGAATCATAGAATGACTTGAATTGGAAGGGACCTAAAGGATCATCAAGCTCCAGTCCCCCTGCCACCAGCAGAGCCACCAATCTCCATTCCTAATACTAGACCAGGCTGCAAGTGAAATAAAAGCAAGAGTTGCAAAAGGAATCATCAACCATCAGCTGACTGATGCTCATCCAATTCTTGAGAAACAGCAACCCCTGGGAAACAGCCCCCCAGTTTTATTACTGAACATGACATTTATAGGGTATGGAACATCTCTCTGGTTAATACAGGTCAGTTAGATCTTGACTGCTTTCCTTCCTAGTTTCTTGCCTGCTCCCATGCTCCTCACCTGGAGGGGCAGAGGATGAAACAGAAACCTTGATGTTGTGTAAACATTGTTCAGCATCATTTAAAATTTCAGTATGTTATCAAAGTGGATTTGATCACAACTTCGAAGCATGGCACCATAAGGGTGGCTATGAAGAAAGTTAAATCCACATCCAGTAAATTCTATGAGTCTGTGATTCTATGTGTTACAATTCTAGGCATCATGAATTAGAAAGTTGACACATGATAAAGCATTTGTTCTTTTGTCACCACTGCATTTAAGCTAACAAGAAAATAATGATAATGCCAATAATAAAGTAGGCGTAAATACTATGAAAATATAAGTTCAAAGTTCTTGGCTCTCTCTATATTAATAGTTTTGTTAAAATATCTAGTAATTGACAGAAGTTTCCTTTCTGGAATCAAATGTAACTCTCAATCTGAGACTAATTAGAAGCCTGTTCAATTTCTCTTGAAGTGCTAGAGATTCCATTGATTTCAGTGTATTTGTATTTTATGTTTTATCATCAAGATTAAAAGAAAAGTTTTCAGAAATACTTAGCACCCAAAATGTTAAATGTGAATATTCTGCCATTCTGAAAATCAGACAGTGACAAATATAATAATTTTGAAGGTATGGAGAGGGTGGATTTGAATTATAATTTCTACTTTTTTGTTTGTAGTTTGTCCTGAAGAATACTGCAAAAATGGAGGAACCTGCATCATCAAAGATGATGTTCCTTTATGTCTGTAAGTTTCACTGGGGAACGTAACTGTTGAAAGACAAGTCTTTGTCTGTATTATTTCTTACATTTGCTGAGTAATACAACATTGAAAAGAATAATATTTACTAGAGAGAATTTTCTGTTACTTTCATCTATATATGACACAGCCTGTTCGCCTGATACCTTACATTTTGTCTCATGTTTCACATCAACATTTAACAGCACTTAACATGCTTCTGTGAAGATTGCATGCCTCACATGAGGAGAACATATTCTCATCTTGCCCGAATTTGTGATGTATTCTTGTATAAAGTTTTTTTTTGCATATATTTGCATATCATTGACAAAGATTTATACTTGCTAAAAAAAACGAATACAATCCTGCTGTGGAATATAAGAATCTTTAGAAAGTGTCTCAAGATATTTGACAGTTTTCATTTTCACAGGAAAACACTCTGTTCCCCACTGGGAAATTACAGGGTACTTTTAAAGTGCAAAGAAAACAATGTTCTTTATCACAGTTTTGTCCTTCATGTACTTCAGTGAATCTTGCCAAAGAATTTGCCGAATTACTAAAGAAGTGACTGTATCTAAGTGAGGGTATCTATCTTAGTCAGAACATGACAAGTTTGTCTCTTAGTCTCTAGGTAACTCATTAATAAGCAAAATTTCACTCTTTCAAGAGATATATATCCATTATTGGATGAAGAAATGTTATAAATAACAGCTGCAGCAAATACAGGCACTTTCATACACGATTCAGGCAGGGACATTCATATATGAATACTTTCCACTTAGCTCTCAGAAAATGTTGTTGCATGCAGATTTCCCAAAGAATCTCTGACAGTATCGAATAGAGAATGACCTCTGCCTTAAGCTTGGAGTTTCATCAAGGTGGCTCTTTCAAAATTTCCTGGGAAATAGAAAGAGAGAATGGGGGATAAAGACATGAAGGAGATTGCGCATAAAATGCAAAGGATAGGCAGCAAAAAATAAAGGGATTGAGAATAGCTATAGAGTTAAAAAGATTAAATTATTGATCAATAAGAAAATTGCTTTTAGGGACAAGGCACTAGGGGAGTACTCAAGATTTTGGGGATAGAAGAGAATTATAAAAATTGAATTTATGTTAAGTCTTGCAAATGAAAAGAAACCAAATTAACAGATGGTTCTTTGTCCAGAGAAATAAAAAAATAGTTGAAATAGTAGATAGTAAATAGGGAACACAATATTAAACCCTGATCCAATATATGGGTAATTGGACTGAAGGCACAGAAATGGCAATGATTTAAGTGATGAGCGCATGTAGTGCCAAGAGCTGTACGTGCTTGTGTTGAAGGAATAGATAATCTTTATTCAAGAATGCTTGAAAAATACTGCATATTGCAATGGTGGAAAGTTTTCTGAAAACTCTGCTTTTGGGGTACGTGATTGGAGAACAGAATAAAGATGTTTCTTACCTGACTGCATAATTTTAACTCATACCATCTGAACAAAATTAATGAGTTGTATTCATGTATAAAATATACTAGAACTGACATACAGTAAACTCATTATATTGCTTGCCATTCCTTTCTTTTTATAGAAACACTTTCTGTGTAATACGCCAAATTTAGAGTAGTTACACTAATACAAAAGTGAAATAATAGTTTTGTTAATGCCTGAATTGTAAGAAGGCTTTAATATTTACGCAGAAAATGTAATTGCATTCCTTGCCCTGTAATTAGACAATCTAGATATAACTTAAAAATACATCTTTATTAACAGTTTTTAAATTGCATTGAATATATACCATTTGGCTAACTTAGCTGTGGAAACTAGAATTTCAAGGAGTCATTATACATAGATTTGCAGTTAGCTTTGTAGTTGTATTTATAAATGACCTGAAATACAGAAAATTAATTATTTTGTTTGCTTGTGTGATAAAAGTGAAAGTGTTGCCTTTCCCTTTTAAAATTTAGGGGAAAAATGATTTTACGAGCTTATAATTGAATCAGATGTTGCTTAATCTTCTTAGAAAAGCTAGAGGCAATGTTGTCCCCACAACTGGTTATTTTTAAAGGGCAAGTAAATTACTTTATTCTCAGTAGCATAATTACAGCATTTTACAACAAATAATTACAGTAAAAAGCATAGCTTTTCTGTAGTTGAGACTTTTTTTCAGAATCTGATTTTGTCTTAAATGTACTAACTTTTGTTATGCAAAATATATTATTAAGAACAAATGCTGCATGGTGTATGCAACTTTAAGTGATGTCACAGTGGACTAATTCAGTGCCTTTTCCAGTCAAATACTATTTGTACCAGAGGATGGAAATTCTCTTTAGGATAGGAAGGATATTCTTTCTTACCTTTCACACTCAGTCCTACTAAATTTAAATACAGAATAGGAGACATTATGTGATCTGAAACTCAGTATTCTCATACACTAAGATTACCTATCTAAACTTCATTTCAAGGATCAGCTCACCACCAGGGATCTCTCTATGAGGTACCTTGAGTCTACAGGTTGGGTATACCTGATGCAATGCACAAGGTTTCATTAAAGTTCTGTGTGATGTAGGGACTTCTGGAAAATGTTGACAAGAGTTTTGAACTTTCCCACAGTACTGTGGGAGGTTCTTATAGGTCTGTGCTGAGGATGGCAGGAACGGTGGGGATGGTGGAGAACTGTATTTGATAATCTATTATTCCATAAACTGGGTAGGAAATGCAGATACCATCTATTATGTGCCAGCTGCATGCTGGTATGCATCTTGCCCAATCTAACACGCAAAACTCCCTGATCTTACAATGCCCTCAAGCTATCTTTCAGGTTTGCAATTTTCCCTCTTATTCAAACAGGGTGAATTTAAGTCTCCAAGAATTACACTCTTTGTGCTGTTGCTAGGTGGCTAAGAGATTGCCTAAAAGCAGCAAATTCTACTAAATTAAGAACTTTTGAACTTCTCTTGCCAGCTTTTGCAGTGTTGACTGATCTGGAAAGCTCCATGCATTTTAATTTTAAGTACATACCAACATAGAGGATTTTTCTCATTGCTTGGAAGGATCTTTTCATGTTCACTGCTGCCCTAATCAGCTACTAGGCTGCATCTCTAAGAGGGAATGAGTAACTATGTGCTATTCCCACACAGACATTTATATCCTGCAGGGAAGGAGTATATATTTATCAAAGCCAAAATAATTTTACTTACTTCTAGTCCACAAGTCTTGTTTTCGATGTACAGAAATATTCTTCTTTCAAACATATGTTTTGATTTGTAAGATGCAGGTGAATTTTGAAATATTTTTTCAAGAGTGTAATGTTAATATGGTTAATGGGATAACGGTAGTATTGATCTCAGCAGAGAATAAATGGGAAAAAAATTCCAGAAATAAACTTCAGTCATCCAGATAGGCTTTAGTATTCAGTACATTGTGGCAGGTTGACTTTTTGATTGTTTTTAAATGGTGGATGTGATTTGGATTTAAATATATTATCTCTTTGTGGACGGAAAATGAATTGTCCAGAACACATACTCTTTTATTGTTGGAATATGTGTGATTTGCATCTACTGATTAAATAACAGATAACACAAATCATATGCCAAATGTGTGGAAAGTCATGGAATATCTACCAAGCCACTCTCAAGCAAGCAATGCCTTAACTGTCTTCTGTGCAGGCACATGGAAGTCAGACAGGTTGTCCCTGAAATAGCCCGAATTGGTTTCTCCATTTTTCTGTGATGGAGTAGCTTGGAAGCTGTAAAAATTCCTTGGGTGGATTTCAGGTATCAACTGTGTATCAACCCATGCATTGCACATAAACTAATCCCTGTGAAGTGTCTGTTGGAAAACACTGGAGCCAACCATAGGTAATGATGGCTTCTTTAGTTTAATTGCTAGATAAAAGATTGCTTAAATTCTAACATGAAATAAATTTAAACTCTGGGTCATTAACTTAATATGTTAAAAAGTATTTTTGCTTTTATGTGAGTTATTTTATTTTCATTTAGAACATTTCCATTTTGTATTTTAATCCTTTCATCAGTCTTCCTTCTTAACTATTTTTTCTGCTACTCCATTGAGCTTGTTGAGGAAAGCTGTGCAATATTTTTTAATTGCTGTTCAAATAGTTTTAAAAATTTACTTGTGTTTTAAAATGAAGCTAACAAAAAGATGACTACTAACATCTAAATGGAGCATGTAGCGCGCAGGTTTGGCTTGTCTGAGTTACACTGATGCAACTTTTCATGAGTAGTAGATGAGTGAAATGTTGTTTAAGCATTGCTACCTAGAGTTGAATATGCTACTGTTTGTTTTGTACGGAGCAAATTCTAATTTTTAAATGATTATTTCTACTCTGGTGGTTGCATTTTCGAATTTATGATACTCATATTACCAGCTCAATTGAAGTGGCTGTTTCTATTTTTATTGTAGTCTATAAGAAAAATAAAGTGCCAGTGGAAGTTTTTTAAGCATCCATTCTTAAAAAGTTTTACGAAGGTGGAAAAAAAGTTTCTATTTAGTTTTTTTCTTTTTTTTTTTAATCCATTTTGTAAATTAATACCTTATTAGTATGGTGTTAGGAATATGGAATAAGAATCCTATCTCCTAAAACTTGTTTAATATTTTAGTATATGAAAAATGTTGTGTTGACATAGTCATAGAAATGCACTGAAATTGTTTTCCCATCATTTTTTTTCCAGAGTTGGAAGTAAGGTTGTTTGGCATAGTATATTTTGAGGCGGCACATTGACTATTATATTTGTATTATATAAAAAAATAAAGATTATGAAGATCTGAGTCACCATTTTATACACAGTCTATACACAGTACCTGATCAATGTTACTAAGGTTGTAGTCTTGAAAAAGTCCTCAAGAAAACCTCTTTAATTTAACCAAGCAAGCTACTTTACAGTCTCTGAACTGCAGGCAAGTTGTGTCTGTACTTCACAGATTCCTTGACAATTTATCATTTTAGAATGTGTTCTTACAAATATGTCATACTTAACAAGCATTCTTGCACAAGCTGTCTCTATCACATGCCTCAGCAGTGTCCCTCCTTGCCTGGATGTTGCAGAGTTGTCAAGCTGATGTTCCTCAAAGAAGCTGCAAGCAGGATTTTTCTGACTGTTGCTCTGATCATTTCTTTCCTTTTTCAACTCATTGCTCCCCCTTTTGCATCAAATGTAAATTACTATCCTGTTTTCAAAGCCTTCATATTTTTTCCAACTCCATCGATTGTTTCTCATTTAACAAATATGATTTAAACATACTTTAAACACTAGATGCTAATCAAGTAATATGGACAGCAGAGCCTGTTCTGAGCACAAAAATAGCAAATTTTCTACATGTTAAAGGATCTCTGCACTCTAGTAAATGTTTAGATCACAACTTGGCATAATCTTTTACACTTACAGAAAGGAGATATGTCTTTCAAAATAGCTTCATTACAAATCTACATGATAGAAGGACTAGCACAGGAAGGAATTAGATAGATGATTTACCTATAAACCCAGAGAATCAAAGCTTGGTATGACAATCTTGCCTCCCACATATGAGCTTCTTTTACAACTTTTTCATCTTCAATCTCTCGCCTTTTATTTTTTAATAATCTATTCTGTTCCGGTAGCATAAAGTCTTCACAGCTAGTATTGGCACGCAAAAGCTAGAGCAAATAATATGGTAAATTTTCTAGATCATCTTTATTTGAATATTTTGTCTTCTAATTGTGAAGAATGTACAACAAATAATTAAAAATAAAAATTGCAGCAGAGAATCATAAAATCCTTTGTAAAGGCAGGCCAGTCTGCAACATGCAAAGCTCAGCTGATGACTTTTGAGATAGTAATCAGAAGGAAAGCTCTGCTTCCTTATGTTGGCTCAAGAAAGTAATTTATAGTTCATCGGGCCTCTAGAAAAAGAAGTCTTTGATAATGTCATGCGCTAAATACTCTTGTTTGCAACTTTACTTTCAAATTGGAGTTGGGAGAAAAACAATTTGCATTCACTGTGTAGGATATTAGCAATGTAATAATGTTACTTAGGTAGGCAGATATAACCCTTATTCTGTAAATTATAATTTGCTTTGATTTTGCTTATACATGGGAATTATACTTATCTGGAGGATTGTTGCCTTTTACTCCTTTCAGCCTTCCCTCTGAACATGTAATGAAAATGAGAATACTCTCGCACAGATTCTCAAGAGAAAATCTTTTTTTTTCTTCACTATAATAACTAATACTTTAAAGTGTTTTCACAAAAACTGAAATTTCAACAAAACATTCTGCAAAAATCTGTCTAGCCAAAAATGTCTTACAAAGTAATTTTGAAATAAAATATCCCATTTATTCTATTGAAAATCTATTCAATATTTAGAAAGAAAGAATATTTATTTTCATTCACAGGTAGTACTTTTTTGAGTTTTGGAGTTTTGGAATTCTTGTTTGTTTTAATTTTAAGGAAATTCCACTCAAATTTCCCTGACCTCAGGACATGTTTGGATTATCACTCTGCAAGCACACCAGAAATATATTTATATTACACAATGAAGGGAATACGTTCACATGAGAGTTATAATTTTCTGAACATTCAAGAATTAATTTTTCATCATGTAAATAAGCTGTGCCTTTATTTAAAAGTATTTCCACCCAGTGTACCAAAGCTGCCTCCCTTCTAATGTTACCAGAATACAGCAGTTGCCAGAAAATTCTTTCATCTGTGGCTTACATTCTGGTGACACACAGAGAAATTGTAAAAGGCATTTTTTTAGTGGTTACAAATATTATTGGAGCTAAGTATTCAGAGTTGTGCCAGTATATGCATTCCTTATGACTACTTTGACTCTTCTGCAACAAGGAACCCACATGGAAACGTTTTTTTTTTCTCTATTGTTATTTTTAGGGCAGTTGAAGAACAGTTTTGGGCACAGATTCATGAAGTCTGGAATGAAGGGTGTCTGGACCTTTCTAAAAAAAATGTACGCAAAAAATCTAAGGCCACAGACAAAAGTGCTTGAGCACATCCCTTCACTATGAAATTACAGAAACTTGAGATTAAAGTACAGGTCTGGAAATGAGGAATTCAAAGTCCAGAGTGTGCAGCACTCCTACTATGAGCTCCTCCAAAGCACACAATTTTAAAGTCCTTATCTTACTTGCTTCAGAGGCTTTTGACACAAAACTACTTACGCGCTATTGTAATTCATTCATTTTCTCTCTTCGACTTCCTTTTTCATCAATAGTGTGATTATAAGTGTTCTTTCAGCTTTTTTTTGTCCTGTTTGTTTCAAGCTCTTCAAGAAAGAGACTCTGTGGAGTTTTGTTTGCCTTGATGAAAATGGGGCCAGATACAGTAACAAACATAGAACCTACAATAGTATTTTTTAAATGCAGAAACAAGCATTAAGGTCCCACAGGCTGTTTGATACTTCAGAATATCCTGAGATAATCACTTTCATGAAAAAAAAAAAAAAAGGTTTTAAAATATAGGACTGTGATACAAGTTCTTGCAGAGCATTTATATTTTTTTTTTATTACTATATTAAGAGTTGAAAATGGAATGAATAAATTGCACATTTTTGCTATTTATGTTTTAATATTACTGCAGCTTCTGGAAGACTAGTGTTGGAAAGAGGCCATGTCAGATACACAGCATATGAATAAACTCTGCTAGATCTAAGCAATGAAGTACTGGAGTTAAGAATATTCAGTAAAGGTTATTTTCATGCTTATAGCATCACAGAACATATACATGATTAAATTAGATATCTTTAGGCTAGATAGCAACCAGCATCTCTGCATCTTTAATTGCTTCTCGCTTGCTGTATGTAAATGTTGATTAATGTGTCCGTTTCTGCTTTTTTAAGACTGTGACTTAAATTCCTTGTAGAGAAATATCAGTGATATTAATAGAAATTCCACAACTGGATCTAGGATAGCACATGGACCTTACATACTTGCTAGCAGTGTATCAACATTCCATTGTATTTTCTCAAGAAATCCATGGCTAAGACAGAAACTGATACAGATATGTTAGCTCTCTAAACAATTCTGATATTTCCAGACAATTATCCTGAGCTTTCATCAAGTTCAGGCAAACCACAATTATATGCAGATGACATAGGATGGAGGAATTATTGGCCTTTCCATCCACGTTCATTTTGAAACCCTGTGTTTATGAAGAGTCATGAGAAAAATGCTGCATTCGCTTAACTTCCTTTTGATTAACTAAGCTGGGGTTTAGGGGCCGGAGAAAAGCTTTCTTCCACTGAATGGTTACCACAAAATAAGCACATCTGTTGTAACTTTAATAGTGCGGATCCAGTAATGCTTTCCTAATCACCACAGATATGACACACAGGATATTTCTCCAGCTCTTAGCTCTCAGTTACCAATGAAGTCACCACCCACAAAGTATTGTCTGTGCAAGTCAAAATTCTGGCAGCAGGCTCAAGGGCAAAAGCTCAAACCCAAACCATAAGAGAAATGTCAGCAAACAGTTTAACTTCCTTTTTGCTGGGTGGGTGACCAGAGCAACAGGAAGGCTGTTTTTATTGAATTCTCATGGAAAGTAAGATCTCAAGGTTTATTTCTCGAGAAAGGAAAAAAAAATAATAAATGTGTTGGAACAGTAGTACAAAAGAAGAGTAAGCTCTCAGGAAAAACAAATAATTGACCTCAAAGATTAATAAAGTCATTTAAAGGTTTATACATACAAACACTTTTTATATGAACACTGTTGATCTCATGTTAACCTCTTGATAAAAGTCTGAATAATCCGAGATAATGGCAACATTTCAACGGTGAAGTCAAAACCAAATAAAACACAGCCTTAGTTTACTAAATTAAGTAGATCCTTCAGGTATCACTCTGTGAATTATACAATTTTTATATATCTATGACAAATTTTGTTTCTACACTTGTTAGGACATAGATTGCAGAGGCTTTATATGTCTAGCTTCATTCTGGAACCTAAAAGAGGATTATAGTTACAGGAAACTCCACAGTAATAATTGGATACATTCTTCAGCTGATGTAAAATATTCTTGTTCCTATCTATCTTGAAGTGGAGAGTGAGACAAAACAAAAAAACAAATAAACAAATAAAAAAGCCAAACTTATACCAAAATTCCGTAAGTTAGGAAGGATTTTGTACTTGTCTTACCAAAAGGTCTTTCAAACCTGTTTATAAATTATTTAAGAATACTTGTAGATATTGCTTTAAAGAAATTCTGGGCATCATTTTTTCTTTAATGCTGAATTTATTGCTAAAGAGTTCTTATTTAAGATTCAGATTTAAACTTTTAGGTGCTGGTGTTCTGAACAGCAAAACTATTGCATCACAGTATTGAACTGTTCAAGCTACTTAAAGATAATATTTGACTACGGATTTGTGGGTTTTTCTTCTTGATTTGAAGTCTATGACAAAGCCCACTCCTTCATTTTCGCTTTATGTGTTTAATTAACATTTATCATTTTAGAATATTCAGTGAATAATTTTTATAATCCTTCTGAAAGTGTCTCCCAATTTTAAAAATTAATGTTCTTCAAGACTCTAAACAAAGCTGACTTGGCTTTATTCTTTATTGCTGTCTTTATATATTGATATTGAGGTTTCCTCAGGTCCAATTTTTTTTATTCTCAAGTAATATGTCAAGTATCTCTTCTGTGAAACTGGTGACGCAAGCATTACTTTTCATTTGTATTTAGAGCAGCTTGATAATTTGGATTTTTTTTGTTGTTGTTTTTTTGTAACTTTGCTTTGTATTCTCACTTGGTAAAATGCCTTGTAGAACTATTTGTGTCCAAAATAATGGGAAAGATGTTTTTTCATTCAAATTTCAAACCAAATCAAGTAGAGAAGCTTAGGAAATACTATAACCTGTAGTTTGTTATGAGTTGATAGCACTGTAACTCTTCCAACTTCAGAAATCCTATCTGCTCCACTGTTTGTGATTATATCCCCATCTAACTGCTGACCTTTAAAGTCTTTGAACATAAAAGTGGATTATCAGCATTCCTTTCTCTCCTGGATATTTGTGCAAAAGATCCTGAATTTAATTCCTTGTAATGGAAGTCTGGCAGAGCTTTAGCAGTTTAAAGGAGAAAACTTGTATGTCCATAAAGTATTGCAAATATATTTATGAATCAAACATTGAAAATTGCTGCATAGAATTCCAAAATAATATTCTTCCCTTAAAATTCTTATTTATTATAAACAATCAAGAAACAAATAGCTAATCTGTTTATATTTTAATCAAAGTTAGAGTTCAATTTTTAGCTTTCTATCCAGTCAAGATATTTTAGAGTTAAATAGAAGGTGTAGAGAGACTAATCACATGTAAGTCTGGGTCAAAATCTGCTCTGACCTATTCCAAATAACTTTTGAATTCAAATGGAAATAATTAACTGTCCTACAAGTCAGTTAACTTAACTTTTCATCAGATCGGCTTGAGTTGAGAGCTCAGTCCTCCGTACCCATCTTTCTCACTTAAGCTAAGGTAGGATGAGGAATTTGGAAGAAGATTCAGGGTCAGGAAGTGTAGGAGTGAAATCTGTCTTGTGGGGATATGTAGGAGTGTTTCTAAACTGGCAGAACTCCTAGTGATCTAAAAACATTTGTAAGACCTTTAAGTAAAAGAGGAATATGTTTTGTTAATAACTGAAATAAAGCGTAGATGATAAAGGTGGAGGTACAGTCTGATGAACTGAAAATTAAATTGAAAGTAGCGCATTATTGACAATGAGCAGAGAGGTGTAAATACTGATGATATTTTGCTTTCTTACCATGTAAGAGATAAGTTTAAAAAAAAAAAACAAAAAAAGAAAAAACTACAAAGGCATTGTTTTTCCTATCCACTTCTGGGATGAGTCTGACTACAAGATTTTTAACATTACTAATTCACAGTAAGAGTGAGATGATGGGAGGGAAGGAAGGAAAGGAGAAGGGAGGAAGAAGGGTAATCACCAAAGCCCTGGGAACTGGCTCACCGTGCCACCATGTACACTGATAGCTTCCTGGGTTAAAATTGTGTTTGCACATAGCAGAAAATTCTGCCTATGAGAAGATTCAGCTATAGCACAAGGCTGCTGTCTGTGGCTTATAATACACAACCTGTGAACCATCCTTTATTCTTGTCGGACACAATGACTTATGTAAAAAATAATGTCTATTTAATGTCTATTAAGACTGTCACTGGGACATGCAAGTCTTAAGGGACATTGGACACTACAGACAGAATAGAGAAATCCTTTCTTTAAATTTTTTTTCATCCTGATACCCTAAGAAAACAAGGTTAATATGACCACCCTGCTATTCTCTTTGTGCACAATTATTTGCACCCAAATGAATATTTAGTCTGTAAGCCAGTTTTGACCAATCTTGATGGAGAAAGCAGAGATGTCAAAAATGTAATATCCCCACAGTTTTTGCAAAAATAACACTCATTTACTTTGGGGCACCACACTAACTTGTCCAGCGCTACAAGCTTTTATAAGGGAGCTGTAGAGAAGAAATAGGGTGAAGATGAAGGAAAGCATGAAGAGGTGGTGAGGAAAGTGATATTATTGTCTGAATTGATACAAACTCATAGGAAATCAGGTGTTATTAGATCTGTCTCTTCATCAAATGTTCTCATAATCAGCGCTATATACAATGTAATGGATTTCCATGTCAGATGCCATTCTGTCAGACTGCTGCCACCTGTCACACAGCAACAACATGTAACAGAATATTGATGGGTTCCATCTCTACTGCCATACCACGAATATCCACCTCTGATGTCAAGGGACAACACAATGAATTAGGAGGCATTACTTGTAAAGCAGCCCTCATATTTAAATAGGGAGAATGCAGTGTAGCTAGTGTTTACAGGATAGAGATAAAAAGGTTTTAATCCCTTCTGTCCCCTTACCAATTTGTCCTCACATATGTGGCCTTTTATCTCTGTTGCAGTTGACCTTGACTCTTTATGTATGATCAGAAGCTCTATTTCTTCTCCTCTGGTCCCAGAGAAGTAATTTGTCAGCTCTGAGGCCTCATCTCTCTATTTCAGGCTTCTATTCTACTGTTGCAGTAGTTTCTGCACGAACTGCAGGATGGCAGCTTTGTGCAGTTATTCCCTATCCAGCCAAGCCCCCCTCAGTCTTTCCCAGGAAAAGAACAACTTATTGACTCCTTCAGATGTCTCAACTAAACTTAATCAGGCTGATTTAAGGAATTTAAGATAAAAATAAAAAAGAATCTATCTGCATATTTACATTTGGAAAGAAACAGGCTAAGATTCTCAAGTACTCAGTATGAAAGTCGAGTATCACAGACCCTGTGATAAAATCAAATGAATTGTCAACATGCCAACCTTGTGTTATCCTATCTCTATATTCACAGTTTTGTAGATATACTTGGTTAGTGTTCACACCACATCTTCTGGGATTTAGTAGTCTAGATCTTTCTTGATGTAACTTCATCACCATTAGTTCTGAAGTTTTACTTGAGACCTCAATATGGCTAAGAAACCTGGAGGGTGAAAAGAGATACCATAGACTTCTGATCTCTAAAGTCAGGAGTATGAAGAGAAAGGATGTAAAAAGTGGTCAGGTCTGCTGTGTAAAACGGATCATCAAGTAGATAATGAAAAAGAAGAATGACATAACATTCAGAAAAACTGCTATCAGAAAATCTTTCTAGTAAGAAAATCTAAAAAAAAAAAAAAAAAATCTAATGTTTAATCTCTTTTAAAGAATGGAGAACTGTCATGTTCAAATAAATCCAGTCTCCTTTTACACACAATATCTAAGGTGACTTACTCAGGTCATATTTAAGGATACATTTTCAAACATATAATCTTTGGATATAATATAATATGAATTAATTTACAGTAAATGTTAAAAAAAGTAATTGTGCATTAATGAGACACTTTCTAACTGATATTTTTGTGAAATTAAGATATCATTTTTTTATTTTCAGTTACTGATATTAAGATCATGTTTGATACAGAGTAGGAAAAAAAAAGTAATCTGCTAGAACTATAGAGAATAATTTGCACTTTTTATTTCAAATAGATTTTAAAAATTGCAATATCCTTGCAGTCAGAGAAAAAAAAAAGTGGATTAATGAACTCAGTTGTTGAGCTTATTTAAAAGATTTCATCCTGAGCCTTACTGCACTGACACCATGCCTTCACAAAATGTAAATCCCTTATTAATATGGAATGTTTGTCATGGCTCACTTCCACATTTTCTCAACATCTGACGTAAGACAATCTGTAGAAAAACAGAACACAGAAAGATTTTGTTGACTTCTCAAATTTTTGGATTCTACCTCCATCTGTTCAGGCTGTTTACCAGCAGTGCAGGTTAACTAGGTTTTCATTCTGCCTAGTGATACATGTTAAAGGAGTATAAAGGGTGCTCTCCGTTGTATAAGCACAATGATTCACTGCACAGCAGCACTAACTCCATCCTTCATCTCTATAGCGTATTTCTTAGCTGCAAACAAGAGTTTATGGAATGAATAAGCAGAATGTTGTTAGAAGTTCTATGATTAACTGCTGCTCAACATATACTATTAAAAATAATATCTACTAAAGACCACTGGAAGACTTTTGTTTTATCAGAGTGCCAAATACATGAGTTGAAATAACCCATTCAATCCTTAATTGAATTCAAGTAAATGAGTCAGATTTTGAACTATCTATTTTCCTCACTGAAAGTTTCAAGAATGTGCCAGGAGTTCAAATTTCTCTTAATGTCAACAGATAGACAAGTATTCAGTTCAGTTTGAAGATTTGAGCACTGATAACAATAGAGAAGATTCAGCTACTCGTAACGTCAATATTTTTTCCTTCTGTTAGGCATGGTAAATTGCCTCTGCTATATGCCGTGATGATAATCTCATTGCAAGCACTGAATACCAGACTTAAAGTTTTTTATTTGGAAGGAAGATCCGGAGGAGTCTGTGATCTTCCAATTAGATACTGTATCTGAACGTGTATGCATGAGGGTTTGAATCGAAAAAGCACGGGAATCCTTAATTCTGTCCTCTGCTAAATTCTGAAGTCTTGACTCTGTAACCATAACAACACAAAGGGAATGTGGTGCTGGGAGAAAGGTTATGAGGAAATTATTTTTATTGCATCTAAAGTGTCTTAGGTTCTCATAAATTGTTTAAAGGTCATTTCTCTGAAGATTTCATAATTTTAACTTGTTAGAATGAAGCTAGAGAGTGAATTCTGCATGCTTCTGGGGAATTCATTTTTATTATCAGTCCCACCATTATTTTTTTGCTTGGATCACATTTGCACATTGAACTTATTACTGAATTTTAGCCTTTTTTGAGGAATTATTCAAATCAGAGTGTAAACCACTATCTATATTAGGCAGAGGGTAAGCAAAACAGAACTTCTGTGGCTTTTTGAATTAGGTCTCTTATCACTATGCATTTAAAATTCAAAATAATTTTTTTAAAGAATGTAGCTGTAGGTATTGACACAATCTTTGTCTGTACTTGTGCACTATACTTATACAACGATGAGAAGCAGCGTTAGATGTTACTGCGTACTGATGTCTCCTATGTAAGCAGGTAAATTTATGATTGTCTGAGAATGACAAAATGATTTATAATCTCTAATATACTACAATCCACCTTCTAGGAGCAATAGCCTGAGTTGGCAGACTGGTTAAAACAGACCATTTCAGCTGATAAAAAGAACACACCAGTACAGGAAAGATGATAATGGGGGGAGATCGGAAGGATCCAAAATTATCTTCTTCTTATTGTTAACTGCACTATGTGGCTTAATAATGACAAAAAAAAAATTCATTGCTTGCCCTTTTTATTTAAATAATGATTTAACAAAGAAATTGGAAATTCATGTATATGAAAGCTGTGTAAAAAGTAAACGCCAGTAAAAAAGATATGTGAACTGACTTTATAATAAATACCTAGTATTTCTTCCATAACTACTTGGGCCTCTCCAAAATCAATGTTTCCTATTTTATTACTTTGGCCAACAAAATGAGAAGTGTGTTTTGGTGGTATAGCAGTCAGTAGAGTTGGAACCCTCCCACAAAAACCCAATTACCTGTTGTTGTCATGTGACAGATGGCAGCAGAAGGGCAGCATGGCAGAATGGAGTCAGACATGGGAATGCGGATGGAGCAAAGGTGTGGAATTGAATTCCTCCATTCAGAAAATAATTGCATACGTTGACATTAATCGAGGCTTGCAGAACATTTATGGAGGCCAGACAGTGGATGTGAGCACAGTGGGTGGTGCATTTCAGCAGTGGCAACAGTGGATCACTTCTGTTGGTGGAGATTTTTACAAGTATTACATACAGATTCTTGTTCATAGCTGGTAAAAATGCACACCTAATGGTGGTGACTTTGTTGAAAAATAGTGTTTTGTAGCTTACAATTTTCTATATCCAGTAGTGTTATTGTGCTCTTTGTATTGGCTGTCATTTCCATGGAAGTAAATGGGATGTATTACTTTCAGAAAGACCTCTGTAGATATAGTGTTGGTAAAAAAGTAGTCTCTACTTATTGTTGTCAGAGTTCAATAGAAGAGAATAAGAAGTTACAAAAAAAAAAAAAAAAAAAGAAAAAAAAAAAAGAAGTAGTGAAAACAAAGCAGGAAAAGAAAGGTATGTGAAGAAAAAAGCTACCTAAATATATTCAGATTTTTATAATGTTTTCTAGTGATATCCATCAATGGAGCATTTAAGCAAAAAGTTTTTCATTGTGATACTAACAGGTCTATTTTAAAATTCATTATATTTGTCATATTTTATTGCATTATTTCTTTTACAGTTTTTCTGCTTTTACCTAAATATGAAATCAGCGCTATTTCTGAAAGCAAATGAATTTTGCAACCTGCTGCAAATAGAGATAGATCGAGCTTCCTGTTAAGTCATTCCTTAGTATTTATTTAATCCTCTAGAAACTGTAGATTATGTTAGATAGAAAAGTATGTAAAGAGTGGTGGGATTCAGTTCTGACATTTCTGTTTCTTTGTCTCTCTGTCCTTTCCCTTTTTCTCTCTCATCCTCTTTCCCTCTTTTGAGAGTACTTCAAGAGGAAATCTAACATCCTAGTGTATGTTTCAGGAGTAGGAAAAGGGATAAAACAAAAGAATAGAAGAGAAACAGAAAAATGCAAGAGGGCCAACAAAGAAAAAGTGAGTAAAATTGGAAACCTCCCCTCCCCCCCTCACCCCTCCCCCCTCCTCCCATCCTCTCCCACCTCTAAATAAAAGAAGGGGAAGGAAAAAGAACTGTGAAGCAAGAGTTGAAGTCAAGGACAGCCTGACTGTATAAAGGACTTCTGTTTTGCTGTAAACTAATTTAAGCTAAGGCTATTCATTGAGCTTTTTTACATTGCTGCAACATTTCAGATACCTCGGTACTGACAAAGACTTCTTGAGTAGATTCATTTCATACTGTAAATGGTAATAAATGCCTTTCTATTGATGAAATGTCTCTGTGTTAGGCATACCATTTGGTGTACCTACACCAAAGCTTCCTTGTTCAGAAAGGTGCCGGCTCTGCATTCTTAGTATCTTATCTTTCAATTCTAGTTCAGAAAATGACTACGGCATTTTTTTTTTTTTCATCCTTTCTAAAAATGACAAGTTTTTGGGGGGTTTTTGGTTTTGTTTTGTTTTTATAAGCAATATTCTGCTAGCCTTTTTTTTTTTTTTTTTTTTTCTAATGCAGCTGCAGATTTAAATGCAGTGGACTGACACTCATTTAAGACTGTCATTGTTAGAACTCTGATCTCACATGCTCAATGTACCTACAGAATTCGTTCAAGATATTTCTTTCCTGCTGTGTCAATATCTCATGTCAGCATCGAAATTCAATAAATTGCTTTCTGATGGTTTGTCCTGAAAGTAGATCTGGCTTGAAATATTGCTCTTGTCCTAGATAAAGTGCAATTGAAAAATCACTTAAAAGCAATCATCTATTTTTTTAAAAAAAGTTATTGGTTTGGTTGTTTTTGGTTTTTTTTTGTTTTTTTGTTTTTTGGCGGGGGGGGGTTAGTTGGTGTTAATGAATTTGATGAAGAAATTTGAAGAATTTTGGTGGGTTTTTTTTTGTTTTTTTTTTAATGTCTAGCTAAGTGGACAATGATTTCTCTTTTGAATCTAGCACCAAATACTTTCTTCAATACTTTATTTCTTTTCTTACTGGGCTTCAGTGTTGTTTAGAAAATCTGTAACCATAAAGCTAGCATCTCATTAAGTTGGAAAAGGTAGCATTAAAGTGAGTATAATGGTTTGAAATAGTGAATTTAAGGTCTGGCCATCTGCTGTGAGTACATATTTCTTTGTTGTAGCTGATCTGTACCATTAAGTGCGTGTGCCACATACCACTCCTCAATGAATTCTGAGGACTGTTTTATTGAAGAGTAAAGCTGCAGAAGGAAATGAAACAGGAAATAGTAGATAGGCCTGTATTTCCATATGAATAAAATATTCTGAAAAATTGTTTCTTGTACAAGACCACCATAAAGTGATTTGTATTTTAAATCAATCTAGTTATTAGTTGAATAATTGCAAAATAAGGGCTTGTTCTGAAGATTTTAGGTAGAAACCAAAAAAGGAAACTAATAAGAAATCCTGCAGGTTTCAGACACTGGAAGAATTTCTTTAAAAATTAAATTCAAACTCTGCGATACATCAGGTTTTTGATGTGACTAGAAATTTTGGTGAAGAAATATTTTCTCCAAATTATTCCAGTCACCTTTATTTAAAATGACTGAAGCTAGAGGAAGTATTTATCCTTCCATCTTTGATAATTTGTTTGCTTGGACGTAGCAGGAGGTAATTGTCTGTGACACAAAGCTCACCCTCGTGCTCCTATTTTACTTCAGACCTTGTTTGTTTGTTTTTTATTTAAGCATTTAACAGCAAGCGTGAAGGTCCTGTTCTTGCCCAGCTATGTAACAGCCAAATGCACCTATCTAATCTCAGCTGCTTGTCTTGACACTTTTGTAGCCAAATGTCTCTTCATTTCAAAGTTTTTCTTATCTAGACTGTCTCTGGATTCCTCCTTTTTCAGGAGACTAATGTTAGAAAAATTAGGTCCCTCTGGAAACGTTTAAAATTGCTCACAATAGTTTCATTGTATATCTGTATAAAAAGTAATTAGATACAGCTGCCAAGTCCTTCCTTCTAACAGGTACCTTTTCTAATTCAACATAGGCTGTAATTAAAGCCTCTCATTGTGGCTGTAAGAGCAATGTGCAACTGCAGTGTATCACACTGCAGACCTGGGAGTAGCTGACAGCACACCCTAGGAGTGAAAAAGCAAGAAGATGCATGTAGAAAATGATGATGCCAGTAAAATAATTTCCTTCTAAATTACAATCAGTAAGAACTTAAAGCTTCGTAATCTCTAAAGGTTTTCGTTCTCTGTTTTAAGAAGTTGTCTCTAGTACATATCATTAAGTTCTTGGCTTCTAAGACTTATGTGTCAAGGACTCCGCCAGGTCAGCTAAGCACTATGTGGCAAATAGCTTCCTTATTATTAGTTTAAGATTTATTTCCTTTCACTTTGATTGAATGTTCTAAAAGATAGACAGCAACATGCAATTTTTCCTCCATCTACCATATATCATTTTGTTTACACTAGTATATCTGCTCCCACTCATCTTCTGTATAAATTAAAATTGATCTTTTCAGTCTCTGTCACATGATTTTAATTACTATAATCTCTAATAACTCCTATCTTACTCTTTATGCACAGTGTATGCTTTATACTACAAATTGAACACTTACTTTCACTGAATAACCTACAGTAATTCCCAATTTTTTTCTCAGACTACTTATATTTTATTTAGAATCTGTTTATATCTCACATTATTTTGCTCTATGTAAATTCTTCTGTATTTATCAACTATGAATTTAGCAATTTTCATGATAGAACTGTATATATAGGTCAGCAAAGCCAGGCCTTTGTGACCACGTCCATATTATGTGCAGCTACATAATATAATGCAGTTAATAAGTTCAATTAGCTTCATTTTATGACTAATTATTAAAAATTCTTGGCTCGCATGTTCCTCTCTGCCATTCTGTATTACTGTGAGTTTTCAGCACCTGATGTTCTTGTGGGTACATGGCACCAAGTACAGAGGAAATCAGTTTAATGGATGGCTCTTCTGAGATGGATAAGGCCTTTCTTCTTTGTGTTGATATAATTTATCCATATATTTTTTTCATAGCCACCTTATAAACATCTATGTGTGTGCAAGTATCCTTCAATAACCTGAATAGCCTGTTGTTGAAAAACCTGTTGTTTTTCCATCCTAATTGTTTCTAGAGAAAAGCTGTATGTCTTTTGGCTATTCTTTCAGTAGACTAAACAAGCTAAAATCTTTCAGAATCCTCTTGCAAGAATTTCTGTTTTTCTGCTCTGTTCTTGGCATTCATCTTTTTGAAGAGAAATGAGCAGAACTGCACACAGTATTTCAGAGAATGTCCAGTTCTCTCCCTGTGGGTTAATGTGCCTTTATCTACACACTACAGCTTGTACTGCTTAGGTCTGCCTCCTGATGTACTCCTCGCCCCAAGGTTACATAGTGTTGATAACTCATAGTCATCTTAATGTTTACTTCCTCTGCCATCTCCACCACTTAAGAAGTAGCAAAGTTTGTACAGAGACATATTTTTTCATTCCTGAGTTTGTTATTCTTTGGACTCTGGTCTAGTATTAAATGGGGAGGTTGGTGGCCCTGAATGTGGCAGGGGGTTTGGAGATTCAAGATCCTTGAGGTCCCTTCCAACCCTGGCCATTCTGTGGTTCTGTGATTCTGTGGACTCCTTGCTAGCTGCGGTATTTGAATGCTTGATCTGAAGTTCTTGACATTCAAAGTTACATCCCCTTCAGATGTTTTTTTCTGAAAAGCAGAAATTTCTGCTTTTCCCACACCCCCTGTGAATTCAACCACAGAGGGAACAATTCCAGCTATAGACAGCAGGCAAAAGGGTACATTCATCATAAATATGATGTCTTCTGAGGCCATTCTCAAAACATTCAGTATTGAAATATTATGTTCAGCATTAAAGATTGATGAGATAATATGATTGTTTTTTTATTTCCATTTATTTTGTAATGGACTGATGAGTTGCTGTTTTCATCATACTTACAAACATCTAGTGAATCTTATATTGCAAAATGTTGACTGAAAAGGCAGAGAAATGAAAAGGTTCTTTTATACCAATAGAACAGAGGGCAAGTCTATTTTCTTCAAAGAACTAAGGGTTTTTTCTTTTTTTTTTCCTTTATGTTCTGCTCCCTTTCCTGGAGCAGGTTGCACTCCAACAGGTATGACATAGATCCTAAATAATGACAGCACTCGTATGTGTAATGATTCCTACGTAGTGTGCTATAGACATTAACAGTGGCAAATCTGGGTTCACTCAGAAGATGCATTTTGTGACGGATTTGTGAGTAAGCACAATATCTGGAGAAAACTCCTAAAATAAGGAGTCATACTACTTATTTTTATTGTAGAGAGCAATATGGCTGTATTAATCCATATTTTACTGCCTTAATTTACATAGTGCTAATACCAGGCATTAAGTGATTAGATGAGTGGATGTTAATCATTCTGAATTTACTGAACAACCTTAGTCATTATGAAATGTTAATAATTACTACTGTTGGGGAAAAAAGGCAAACTACAACAACGAAAGAAAAAAAGTTTTCACAATTTAATTTTTCATAAATCTTCTTTGAAAATGCAGCTTTTGGAATTCTTTCTTTCCAAGTTAACAAGAAGCTATGTTCATACTTGCTCTAGGCGGTCATGAAATCAATTCCTATCCAAGAGCCATACGTAATACTGATTGGCTAGAATGATAGAGCTTTTATCTATTACAGACTAAAGGAAATAATTGCACAAGCAAAGCATCAGATGAAAATGAGCAATCAAGAAAACATCTGTATTTATTTGGAGGCTTGCATATGCTATCATTAATACATAGCAATAAAGTTTATACAATACACAGCATAAAGTTTGATTTTCTGAAATGCAGCAGTGTATCAACCAGACATGTTATTGTAAATTAAACCTGCCTTGAATGAACATCAAAAAGAACAAAAAACTTGTTTGTTTTTATCTGTTGTTTTTGAGTGAAATGGTCTGTAACCTGAGGCACAAAGCTCAGCAACACAAGCAATGTTCACCCATCTGTATTCCCAATATGCGTATTAAGAAATAATGGGTTGGAATTCCTAGAAGAAAATTTGTAAGGTTACCATTCTCCGTGCAGGGTGACTTTCCTGTAGGAACTCACTAATAAGAGAAGACGTTTTGTCAGGCAGGATAGATTAGGATGCGCACTGGGGTGAAAGGATTCAAGTGCTATTTCGTCTGTCTCTTTTGCTCCTCCTGCTTCAACTACAAGGGAACTTCCTGTCTGAACGGATTGCAATGGCTATCTCAGTGCTTCATATGAGCTTAAGACCCATGTAAAATGTGCTGCTGCTAATTAGTCAAGATCTAATTAGTCCAGTGAAATTAATTTTACATAAATAATGTGGAATTTAAGGTTCATGGCTCAAGAGATAAATTCAAAGCCTTTTCTGAATTATCTGTCTTAAAAGTAAAATACCAGAAAAGGATTATTAAGGAACTACTTCAAAACTGGCATTAACCTGCTAATGAAGATTTAACACACTGCCCAGAAAACATGGTTGATCTATGCTCTGTAAGGTCCTTCCACCACCATCAACACCCATGTATCCCTAGCTGCTCCCACCAGAAAGGAAGATAATAGTTACTTTGAGGAAGAAACTTATTTGCCTCCCAACTGAATGTAAAGCGCTGTAAATACAGTCCATGCACAGTAGTGGGTAGGTAATTAAGTGTTCTCCTTCATTAACTAGACTTCAAGTGAGCCATCTCTTGGATTTGAGCCACAGGCTGCTTTGACCTACCTGGAGCTGTTAGAGTAATTAAAGTTCACTTCAGGACTGCATATGCCAAGGACTGAACAGTACAAAGTTGAAGTTAGACTTCACTTCACGTATAACTGTATAGTATTATTTCTGTTATTCACTGTTTTGCAGTACCAGCCAGAGGCCTAAATCTGGGTGTTGAGACTGTACTAATCTGACCACAAAAGCACAAAAAAGTATCCTCTGTGCCCTGAGTAAAAACAGCTAAAAGAATGTCTTCTATTCCCTCAAAAATACTATGAACTAATATCATGTTCATTTTGAAATTTGCATTTCTCATCTTTTTTTTTTTCATGGCTGTTTTATTTTTTTTCCTTACTTCTGGGTTTTGTTTTGAGAATGTATTCTCAAATTCATGTCACCCTTGTGGAACTCTCTAAGGCCTCAGAGTGTGTGAGCTTGGCTACAGAAAGGGCTCTTCCATCTTTATGTACAAGTTTGAGCTTCACCGATGCTGCATTTTCATCACTACAATATTAAAAAAAAAAAAAAAAAAAAGTATTACTGCTAATATTAGCACTAGTATTATTGCCTGCAGTGGTTTTGAGAGTTCAGTGGCTGTGTGAAATGAAGATTAACATCGGCCCTGCACTGTCTTTTGACAGTCAGAAGCCAACGTTGTAGAGAAGTTCATCAAATATTTTCTCTCTTCTGTTCTCCCTGTCTCAGATTCAGCTCAGCCAGCAACTGCTATTGTTATCTAACCATTGCATAGCAGAGGTGATAGACAAATGATAAAATGATATATGTATTATTTGATGACATGTAAAGTAGTCTTCTGGATTTCTTACCTAAATCTATTATCCCATGTAAGGCAACACTCATAGTATTTATTCATTTTGACTCTCTGCAGCAGAATAATTGGAGTAGTTTATTTAGAATTATTTATATTTTATTTTAAATTCAGACTACAGAATAGTTGTCTTCTCTAAACTGAGTTATTGGCAGATTCTAATACCATTAAATATCTTGTTCTATTTTCTCCCCTCATTAGCTCCACCACAGATATTACAGCAGTAAAGTAGATTTTGTACAGTGTAAGATACTATAAAATGATAAAAATATCATAAAACATCTAGAAAACAATCTTGTTTTGGATATTTAAGACAAATTTATCTTCTATTCAGTGCATGGAAACACTTGGCTTCAGAATAAGCCAGAGGTAGTACTTATATCAACTTGTTAATGAGCAATCAGTTTTTGCATTTTGTTTTTTTGCAGCTTTACTGGAAGTTAAATGCTTCTCAGCAAGCTGTAACTCTTTTTTTTTTTTTTTTTTTTTTTTTTTTTTTTTGAGAAAATGGCATTTAGTAGGCAAGGAAGGGCCAAATTTCAGAAAGACCTGCATGGTTCTCCAAATTAGAATCAGGGTTTTTCTGATAACTTTATATTTTACCTCGTTGTTAGGAGTAATGGCTGAGTTTCTATTCCAGAGATAAAAATAAGCAAATAAAACTATCTGTATACAGTAATATACAAGTAGGAGATCTTAACCAAGCAATATCTTCACTTTTCAGATTTTTTTTGATCTTTAGCATTCCTTTTCTATCCTTGTCTTTGAGGATTAGCTGTGTTGTCTTTACTACTGTCATCTTTTTTTTCCTAGCCTCCTAATTCCTTCTATAAAAACTTCTCATACTTCATGTCCTTCAGTAGTTTTCCCCCCCTATTTTGTTTTGAACTTGTCTAAATCACCAAGTTTTTTGATAATCTTATCTTTCCCTCACATTAATCACTTTTTTTTTCCCCCCCCTTTTTGATAAGTAATAGAGATATTATTAGGGAATGTTTGCAGTAATGATCTGGTATATCATAGTGAAAAACCATTTCAGTGACCAAAATTACCCACTGATATCTGACATCAGTTTCCTAATTAGTGTGTGTCATGAAACATAAAACCGTTCGGATAGGATTCAAAGATTTGGAGAATATGTGATCAATCTAAGTTAGTTGGTAGTTGAATATATAGGAAGATGAACTAATTTCCTAACAGACTAAATGTACATAATATTCATCCATAATTCAAATGCAGATAGCATGAATGCATGGAGGTATTTCATCATTAAATGTAAACATTACAACATATGAAAGTAGTTATTACTAGGTGGTAGGATTTTCCCATTCTCTTACCAGTACACCCACCTGCTTTGTAAGAAATAAGCAGCTCTGAGGTGTGTCATGCCCCACTGGTTGTGGAGCAGCAGATGGCACTTCTTTTACCATGTCTGAGTAGTGTTTATGCACAGCTGCAAATCTGTTTTCTCTTTCTTCCTTTTACAGTCAATAAGTTCTGCAGTGACAGTCAAGAAAGAGCAATTTGGGTTAAAAGCATATCTAGCTCAACAAAAAATCTGAAAAATGGGGAGAAAAGAAATTATATAATTGAGAGCAATCAGAAAATGATTTCGATGGGTGATTACCATCAGATTGCAGTGTTTCTACATGGATCCACAGGGCTTGTTATGAGCCCAAGAGCAATTTCACATTTGTATAAAATCATCAGTCCACGTAAAAGAACAGCTTATGGATTACATGATTTTTGTAATATTCTGAAGAAAAAGGAAGACTAAGGGAACTGGGTATTTTCAGTCACTGAATACAATGGGTCTGCAGCTCATCATGAGCTGTCAGCTGAAATTGTGCCATTTTTTCTTTAAAATGAGCACGTCAGAAGATACTACTCCAGTCTCTAAGCTTGGTTTCATTAGTATACCATATATTAACCTTGAAAAAAGTAATTTCTTAACCAGAGAAAATTCAAGTCTGTGGCATGAGATGGATTAAATCAGTCTCTCTGCTCGCTCTGTCCAAATAGTGCTGGTTCTTTCCACATAGCATATTCTCCACCCACAATTTTTCAAGGCCCCCCTGAGTTGCAACAAATCCCACATCAGTTTCTTTTGGTCTTTGGTGAAGTCATCTTCCTCCAGTCGTTCCTGAGATTAGGATACAGATTTGTTTTCTGACAAACTCTGATTACTCTGAAATATTACTGAGACTGCAAACAGATGCTTACTGCTTCTATCATCCTAATTGTCCTCTCTCTACACTTATCTGAACATATGCAGGAAAGTGAAATACTCCCCTCTCTCCAGAGTGCCTAATTTAATTCACTGCTGGCATATGACACATAGGCAGCACCTTGTGCTATCCTGTTACAAATAGCTTGGTATTCTGTCACGTGTTCAGATAAAACAACTTTAATGTAAAGATTAAATTCTGTGTATGTAAGATTTTGTATTATACGGGAGAGCATGAGATGAACTCACAATTACAAAGTAGAAGTTGCATCACAAAAGTTGATGACTACAAAAACATTAAGAAAACAGTTTAATGTAAGATTCTCCAGAATTAATTTTTTGTGAATGCGTAAAAAGTTATGAGAATTGAAATTAATTTTTATTCATGCAACAGTAGTAGGACTGGAATGGGATTGCTGCCATCACTACCTTCTGATGCTTTTTTTTTTTAAAAAAAAAAATAACACTAGTTACTCAGATAATTTAAAAGCTGGTAGAAGTCATTCCAGTGAGGCGCTCACAGTGGGGTTCAGCTTATCGAATGAGGAGCCTTGCATTTAGTTGTCATCTAGTGTGTGAAGTACTTCTATCTTTACAGAGTAAATTTCCTTTTACACTATTTGATTTGGGCTGTATAAGTGTCTACTGCCACTTGTGACTCCCTGGAGTACCCAGATGGATGGTGTGAGGCACTCCAAATGATCACAAATTTCCCCATAGGCAACCAAGATCTGGTCTCCAAGGTCTCTTTTTTCTGATAGTGAAGACTGCAACAAAAGCTAGTAACCAGAAGTTTAAACAAACAAATCAACAAATGTTACACATATGGGCACTGTGATCAACTATCGAACAATAACTGTAAAGTTTCTATTAGATTATTTGAATTTTGGTTCCTTCAAGTCAAGATTGTTCTTGGAGTGAACTGCAAATTTAGAATGAAGTACCTTGGTTTTGAATAAATATTTTTTAAAGGGTATCATTTTTGTAATGAAATTGATAAACAATAAAAAAAAGGTAGATGAGAAGTGAAGAGATTTCTATCTCATTTCTAATTGTGTATCTTTGTCTATACCAGCATACCAGATACCCAGCTCAGAAATTTATTTAGAATGCATGTGGGGGATAGAGTGATAAAAGGTAAATGAGCAGGGAAGTGAGCCACCTATCTTTTGCCATGAAGATAACAATACTATGCTAAGATGAACAAGGAAGCCAAATCTAATCTTTGAATTTTTATAGGTTTCTGCAGTTGTTTTTGCTTGTTTTTGTTTTGTTTTGTTTTGTTTTATTAGAAGGGGGGTTATTTATTTTATGTATTTCTAACCTAAATTCCTAGTTGAGCCTTGATCAGAGGCAAAAATACTTGTGTGCTTGCCATAGTTTATGATCCTTGCTTCTCATCTTTTCAGATTTTTTTTTTTTTTATTCACAGATGTGGAAAAGAATGGAAAGGAAACCGTTGTCACATAAGTGCTAAGCCTCTTCAATCTCCCATTTCAAATCTTCAAAATGGTGGGTTGGGTCTGGAAAAAAGAACTATCTTCCTATTCATCCTTTCAGTATTTTCTTTTTTCTTATAACAGTCTGATTGCTCTGATTTTGCAGATATTTGGATTGGGTTGGGGATCAGTTTCTTGCTGATTAAAATTGCAGTTGGTGCCTTATGTTTCCTGTCAAAGAAGAAAGAGCACAAAATGTAAGTGAAACTTTTATTCTGTATAAGGCAGGCACAAGTGTGGCACAAAGCAATGGCTTACTGCCCAGTCTCCTTGGTTTCAACATTTAAATCCCCCTTCAGTCTAGTTTTTCAACATTCTAGTTCTAATCTTAGTGGACCCGAGTCCACTAAAAATGAGTGATGGCGTGACTTTCAGAACATTCTGATTCAACTTCATATGATTAACTTTATAGTAGTACTAAAGTTCATCCAGCTTAATAGCAGTATCTCTGTTTTTGTTCAAGATGGTTAAATGTGAAAAACATGATGTATCTGTGGTTTCTTTATCTCTGAGGCCAAATTAGTTTATTAAAGGCAGGTTGACAGCTTTTTCTGAAGCTACCGAGGACACGTTTCCCTTGAGAACATTTTTGCCTTAAATTATTTCAATATTTACACACATCTGAGAACTTACTCTTACCTGTGATACCTGGGTGGCATAAGACCAGGCTTTTTTTCCGCTTTGAAAGATCAGTGTTTTTCATTAAAAAAATCTTTAATACATCAGAAAAAAAAAATCAAGCTGTAAAACTGCAGCATCACATGAAGATTTCCACAAATCATACTGTTTGTCTCCTCTTCTTTGGTACCTGGACACGCTGACAATCTGGCTTCCTGTTTGATTTTGTATTAGTCCTCTTAATCAGTGTTTATTTTGACACCATGTCTATTCCTTTCACCTCTTCACTCTGCCTCTTCGTCTCACACCCATTGTCCGATTCTATAGTGGCTTCCACTAGGATCACTCCAGTACAGACTCTCAGCTTGTGGTCTAAGTACTGGTCTTGCATGTCATGAATGAGTACTCTGGATGGTGGCTTTTTTTCCCCAAATGTGTCTTTCTTCCAACTTGCTATCAGTACTATGCAAACATAAAGGACATTGTCTTCTAGCAACCTCCTACATAAAGATCATCTTCACTGATTGAAAGAAATCAGAAGAATTGGTGCTGTTTTATTTAAAAATATATTTCAAGTGTTTTAGATAACATAGCTAGTAGTACTAAAGGTCTTTCTTTATCCAATTATTTGATTTCATTTTTATAAGACCTATCCCAGGTTGACATGCATTATTTCGCAGATCTCTTATCTTTTAGCCCTCTGTGTCATTGCTCTGATAATTTCTACTTGTTCTCTTCTGCCTAAGATTTTTTTGCTGTTTTTTTATTTTCCTATAGCACCTATATTTTCATCTCTGCCTATCTCTTTGCTTATTCTGCTCAATCCTTCTCCACCAGCAACAAGTATCACTTCCTCCTTTTCAGGAATTCCTATAGTGAACTCCCTTCTTCACTCTCATGATGTTTGATTTCCTTCACTATTCATTTTCTTCTCTAAAACTCATATTCAGAGATGTCTCTTTTCCTTTCAACCTCTGTTTTGCTACAGACCTTTCATACTTTGGGGATATTGCTATCTCCAAAACTATCTACTGAACTTCGCAATCTGCCCTGATATTATTGCTGCTGACACCTTTCCTAACACTGCTTACCACCCCTGGCAGATAGGGTTGTCTATGAACACAGAAGCAAAACATTGAAGCAAGAACATTTAGTGGTTGTGCTACTCTTAATTGAGTGCATAGCATCACCTACTTTCTTTATGTCTGCTTCACCTTCTGTAAAGTGGGAATAATAGCATTGCTTTATCTTACTTCACAGAAGCTTTAAGCTTAATTCATTTCCATTTATGCAACTCGGTGAAGTAATACATAGAAAGGCACCTCAGAAGTGCAAGATAAGTTGTATCTCAAGAGCTGTGTAAATTTGTTTGTAATTTCAATTAATATTTTTCAAATAAAATATGTTTGACGGTGTTTAAATGAAATTGTTTTTCTTAATTGTTTTTCTTTCTCTTGCGTTCTAAACACTTCCTTTTTCTTTCACAAATATTCGCTTAAGGGCTGCTGCACTGCCTTCCACTTCTCTTCTCCTGTCATATCTGTATTTGAAGAATATTTTTTCCTTTCTTGTAGGTATATATGCTAAAATAAATTAGAGATTTTTTTTTTTTATATTGATCCATGAACAGTTATCATGTTGCAATATGCCAAACACTTAAGCATCCTGTTAGTTATGAAGAAAAATTGGGCTGAATGAGAATCTTCTTAGTATGACACCTCTGAAATGAAGAGAGTCAGAGCTGTGGGAAAAAAAAAAAAAAAAAAAAAAAAAAAAAAAAAAAACCAGCACAGGAGGAGAATAATAGAATCATAGAATCACAGGGTTGGAAAGGGTCTACAAGATCATCTAGTCCAACAATCCTCCTGTCACCATTACTGCCCACTAAGCTACTAACCCATATCTTGTAACAGATTGGATAGTTACATTAGAGAGTTTATTCATTCTGGTTTTGATTTGTTTTCACTGGAGCTACCAGAAGGATAATGCTGGAGATTTTTGTGGCTCTGAGGTTTTTCTATTAGGAATTGACTAATGCTATCAAATTTCTTAACCCATGGCACAGAATATGCATTTGTATTTGCATTGTTTTAAATCATAGTTGACTTAACATGTTAGTTTGCATGCATTTTGCAGGCATCGTCAAGGAATAATCTAACTACTGAGTGTCAGTTTCATTGAAATTTTGAACTTGTGAAAACATTGAAATCTGAAACTTTGACAACAGAAATTCAAGTTTTTCTCTTTGTCTTTACATACTTGGTAACCAGCACAGGTTGTTTTATAAAAATCTTGGCTGGAAGCATAGCAGTAAATTGATGCAATTTATTTCTTAACTACTTAATGAGTAATCAGCAGTGACTAGTCCAAAGTTAAACAATGTTATAATACTATATTTTGGATATGTGAGATAAAGCTTGAGAAAAAGAAGTGACTAGTGTTTGCATAAGTCTGTAAAATGTACAATGTGACAGCACCACATAGAGGCATGAGATTTAACTCTCCTGATTACTTTTTTTTTCTTTTTTCTTTTTTTAATGGAATTTGATGAACTAAAAGCAATAATTGTGCACATGATACTTTCCATTTTCATTTCAGAGGCTTGTATCTTCTTTTAGACTTTCAGGGTTGTGTTGTTTTCTTAAGGGCACTAGGCATTAGAGGAACTCCATACTTTAAAGTGTCTGCTCTCTTTCACAAGGAAGATTTTGCACACTTAAGCCCAAATTTACTGCCTTCTGAAAAAAATGTTTTGCTGTTTAACTATTTTTAATAATTTTTCTGAGGATCTCCTTTTTTCTGTCCTGCTATAAAACAACAAATGCAAAACAAAAAAACAATTTGTAGCTGCTCCTCAAAGAAGCACACTAACAGAATTTGTTAGCTCTCAGCGCATTTTTAAATTTAATGCAGATCCACCTATGCCTCAAATGGAATAGCACAAGAATGTGCACAAAAGCTAAATTTTCAGATTCCACAGAAATAACATTCTCAGTAACAAGCCAGCTAGGAGGCAATAGGAGTACACTGGTGAGTCCTTAAACACAAATGTTGCTCTTGGAAGTTGTCGTAATTAAGCAGTGAGCACCTGAGAGTTTCATATCGTCCCTCTTTTTCTTCTCTGGAAAGACTGATAGTGGTATAAGCTTTCACTCCAATCCAGACAACATGCTCTTCTCTTACTTTGTTCACCCCTCCTTCCTTAACAATAACATCATCTCTGATCTTCAAGCTTGAAACTCATCAGAGTCTAAGTGGGAGTTACTGGAAGTCATTGTATTTATTTACTAATGGACAAAAGCAGCCTGCCACAGAACTTGGCAGCAGTTGACTTCATTAGTAGAATGAAGTAAAATCTATGGCATTCAGATATGCAAACAACTTCCCTGCTCCCAGATGGATATATGTGAAATTTTTGTAGAGAATTCTCAAATTGGAGGAAGCATGTATGTTTCTCATATTCTTGTTCATGTTCCAGAGATGACATGTTCTGGTTCAGAAGGGAAGGCTGCCAGTTGCTTCACTTCTCCAGTGCATCTGTCCCTATTGACTGAATAGAAGCAAAACTGCATTTTGACTTCCATTTAATACATCTGCCCTCTCATGCTTCATTTTGTTTTCAAGAACAAAAGACAAAAAGTGAAAATTAAATACTTTCCATCTAGCTAAGCTATGTAGAAACATAGCTATTGCCTCCAATGCAGTTGATGTCTCTGGATCCTTTCATCTTGTTTTTTTCCCAATCTTGATCTATGCCATCAGCTGCAATGCTCATGCACCAAAGTGGTTATCAGTCCTATCAGTTAAAATGATTACAAAATGCAAAATTTGAAAAGCATATAAATAATATATCTTACTGTGTAGACAAGAGACTGAAAAACTGAGGAGCTCAGACAAAATATTTTAGAATGATAGGAAGTCATGGGAAACCAGGGCCAATAAATGTAATTCTTCATCCTGCCACAGGAAAGATTCAAATATGACTCTTCTACATTTGCACTTAAGGAACTCAGGTAACATGGATTTGATTGTCTCTTAGGACAATTTTTGTACTGCAAGAAGAAAGATGGGTCTTTTCCTGACTCTCAAGATGTTTTTCTGCAATTTAAGGTCTTAGTTCTTGTCCTAGTCATCATGGAGATACATAGATAAACATTCCCCTCCTCCCTGCAAAAAACTTGTTATATACACTTGAACTTTTTTGTACCTCCCTACAGTGTTTAGCTTTCTGTAAGCCAAATAAGTTCAGAGTTTTCAGCCTCTCTTTATGGTGGTGGTTAAAGGTTACTTACAAAAATGATCATTCCTAGTTGCTGTCCCCAAGACCCTCTCCAATTAGACCACATCCTTCTGAAAGTTTGGTGTGGAAAAATGAATAGTGCATTCCAGAGAAGGTTCTCCAAGGGCATTTGAAGAACTGCCTGAGGTGGCTGTGCTTCTGTTCCTATATCCCAAAGTGATTAACAAAATGACAATATAATTACATTCTTTCAGCTCTTTTTGGCTTGTGAACTAGAGGAGAAAAATATACTCTTCTTGTAGAAGGAGAGAAAATGATATAGTTTTGGAGAAAAAGAAAAAAGTTGTGAAGCAGCAACAATATTTGTTCTTTGGGAGCTGTTTTATTAGTCTAATGTTGCTATCCTAATCCATTCCTTCTTCTATAGAATATTTTTTTTCTGAAGCATTGAAACTATTGCTATTATAAGAAATATTCATCTATTTCTACTATTACTAAGAGTTTTTTGGATATGTATATCTCATGGCTAGCACACTTAGAAAAGCAAGCAAAGAAACTGCAAGTGGCATGTTGAAAGAACAGAGGAAATCTCTTGTTCTGGAGGCTTCAGTATTAAGATGCAAAGAACTGACCAAATGTATATGTACATATATATAAACTTTCCGAAATGACTCAATATATAAAGTGTGGACCTAGAAAGCCCAGGCAGCATGTTAACAAGCTAATCAAGCAACAAACAACTTTTAAAGTGATTCTAAATTGAACTTTTAAAGTGGCTGCCTTCCTTGCATCCTGTCCTCCATTTCTTCTGTGGGATACACAAAATATATTGTACTTTTGCAAACATAAGTTTAGCTTAAAAGATTTCAAGGATGATTTGGAAACTGAGATCTTGAGTTGCAGTTAGTATTTAGAGCAGAAGCTTTGAAACCTCTATAAAGAATTATTTTAAGGAGTTATTTTAATGATCATCTTAATTTTAATTGACTCTTCGGTCCATTAGGAATTTATTCTTATGTGAACCTGATGATAAACATTCTGTACTGTATTTCCTACAATGTTGTGCACTGACAACAGAAATACTTAATTTTTAATTGAGAAGTATATTGAAAAGTGGAGAATTCTCAGTTTTATCTCCAAACCAATGAAATCCATATTCTATACTTCTCCGCTAGAAAACATGATGTTACTGAGCAGTCCCTTTCTACACAGGCAGACATTTTGTGGAGTAGATAACCTTCTCCCATATGGCTGAAGTTATATGGAAAAACCTAAGAGAAGGCAGCAGTTTTTTTACTAGGAGATGCAGATGTGTTTAACAAAACCATTACCCATGTGACCTGGTCTACATCCCACGATGATTATTACTTTCCTATTGTGGTATATATGGTTATGTTAGAAAACACAGTTCTCTCTGAACTGCTTTACCCATGTTTGAATCATTTTTCTTGTTGCTGTTCTCCTTTTCTGAAACATCATATGCTTGGCTTTTTTAACTCTAATTATTCTTATTCCCTGCTTGGTACATTCTCCTGGACTTGGCACTTATGGTTTTCTACTTTTTCTACATTTCAAATTTATTAGTTATTCTGAACCATAATTTCTGTGAGCCGTGGGTTACCCTTGCCCTTCTTGTACAGTGGTAACATATATGTGACTTATGTTATGCAAGTTAATATGAAATCCAAAGCACTACTTTGTCATTAAGTTCCTTGAAAGCAAGAGATCAGTTTGTAAAGCCTATTCTTCGCTTCATATAAATCAATTTATATTGCATAAAAACAACTGGTGCCTTTATTTTGCCCTTAAATTCCTATTAAATGCCTGGCTGCATAAACTCTTTCGTGATTCAGGCCTAAACTGTAAAGACATCTGAAATATGCTGGATAACCTGAGGAAGTCTGAATTACTATGCTTAAGAAAACCTTACACACATAAGCTGGACCAATTTCAGCACAAAATACAGAGAGATGTTGAAGAACACAGCCAATGCATTTTTATGCCCTCAGTTTTGCATGGCAGCCTGCTGGTTAGTGGACTTGCAGAGGAAGCTAGAGATCTGTGTTCAGTTTCCTTTCTACCTTCAGGATACAGCTAGGAACTTGGAATGCTCTTGCTCAAATATGTAAAAATGTCTTAACTTCTTTGGGGAACAAAAACAAATCAGAACCATCCCTATCCTTATCATCTCCTATTGGTACACTGGGTTGTTCCCTCTGTAAACTGTGTAATTTGCCCTTTGCAAGTGTCTTCATTAACTCAAGCAGGACCTTACTTCCATATCATGATCTTAGCCCGTACATATGGTTTGTGTTGTCTGAATGAGGTACCAAAATAAAGGCATGCAAATCTTCAGGCACAAACTTACAAGCACAGCCAAATTTCTTGAAAACTTCTTATTTGAGTTTTCTTCTAGTCTCAGGTTTTGTGAACTAAAGGGTAATTTTAGAGTAAAAAAATCAATTCTCTGTAAGTTTTATGGACTTTATTTGGGAGAATTAGTATGCAAATATGCACTCAGATGAGTATAAATAACCTAGTATATTATAACTTCACCAAACTAACAGCATCAGAATGCCAAGAATAATTAACTGTATGATAGAGGGCACATGAACAAACCAACAGGTTCAAGTATTCAGCTCTCCACATTGCCGTGACAGGAAATCAAAAGGAATTATTATGTTGACATTGGAAGGAATTGCTTTCTGACTGTCTTGTGAAAGATTTTAAGGATACATATCTGTTTTAGTTTACAACCTTTCTTGCACAGATCTAACTCGTAAGGGGATATATTTCTGTAGACTACCTGTATAGTTTTCCTGAGCATCTATTCTGATTTCAGTTCTTTGCTAAAGAAATCATGCAGTGTATTTTGCCCCTGGCTCTCACTGAGAACCAACAACTTCCCTTCCTAACCACTCCATCATCTGTGTCTTCATGGCTTCTCCATGGTGGTTTCTCTTGTTCCTTCAGTGCCGTAACACAGAGGCTGGATAGAAGTTAATAAGGAGAGAGCACTTAAAGCACCTGTAGGAGCAGCTTTGGAATAGCACTACTTTTTTAATAGAAGAAAATCCATGTCTGGATTTGTAATTGAATATTCGTATTTAGAGAACTTTTTATTTTAGTATATTGTACAAACACTGTTTTTTGTATGCATGAAGACATGTATGTAATGTATATGCCTTGCACAAATTGATGAAGTTCAATGGGGGAGATATTTTTATTCTTAAAAGCACCAGCGGGGAGAAAAAAAAAAAAAAAAAAAAAGCTAAATGCATCTTTTCAGAAGTCATCTATACATAAAAAAAACCTTCAGATATAGGTAGAAAAAAAAGTGAAATGTGTGAAGGCCTCTGTTGGGAAAGCATATGTTTAACTTTCTAGGTAAGGTAATGAACAGAAGACCCACAATTTCTCCTATTTGTCCATTTTAAATTCCTTAAGGCGTTACATCCATTCACGAAACTTTTACAATCTGGTGTCTTCAGGGATTTTTCAAATATTCTTGATTTTCCAGCAAAAAAGTATGAAGAATACTAAAGTATGAAGAATAGTAAAGCTATTTCTGATTATATAAATAGCCTAAAATGCTTTCCCTGCATTAATTTTAAAAGTCCAGGCACATTAAAGCAATGCAACTTTTTAGCTAATATCTTGTTTAATCTAATGTATAGCACAATGCCTGCATTTTATGAATACTTAATAGCTCTATGCATATCCAAGCACATATATTTTTTAACAGAAACAAATGAAAAATAATTTTTTTTAATATCACACTTATATGGAAGAAATGTTTGTTTTTATTCATTCTAGTAGAGTTGAATTGAGAATATATTTAGCCATTTAATTTTTTCTCACTTTTTAGAAAGTCTTTTTCATCCTGAAATTATCTGATTCTTTGAGAACCTGTGTGGTTTTGGAGAGTTTTATTGTTTTTTGTTTGACTTTTCAAGGAAAGTAGAGGAAACCATAAATACTTCATTTGCCAATCCATTGTATGAAGATCTTAGTTCATCTGGAAAAGCAAAGGTAAGCAGCAACGGCTGGTTCTATGTATTCAAAACTGTGCAAGTTTGTAGCCCTCAAATAGGTTTCCCTCTAAGACAAATAGCATAACCCACCAGTGATTCTTATTTAACAAAATTAAAGACTTAAAAACTGCTGCATCAGATCAGTTCCAATGTATAGCAGATTTGAAATTAGCCCAATTCTGAGAACATCTTGATGTTTATAACTAATACTGGTTTATAACTAATACTGTCTGTGGGCTGCTGAATCTGAGAAAAAAAAAAAAAAAAAATCCCTAAATAATTTTAGATGAAGTGTTTAGCCAGATATATCAAAGAGAATTATTATTGGGATTTGTCTCCTTTTACTTCAGGGAAAAAAATAAAAAACAACTGCAATAAAGCATCACACACAGAGGTGCTCAAGTTGTCTTCACGCTTTCAGTTAAAGAAAATGTGCATTATTATTTCCATCACTGTAAGATTCATTTTGAAAGTAATCTAATAAGTCTATGCATTGTCTGCTCCTTGGTCACGTTTTTCCCTAATGCTACTTGTTGATCATAATTGAGAGACTCCTAGGGCAAAGAAGACGTCTGTGAATAAAGTGTATATCTAAATGTGAACATAATGTAGTAAAAGAATTCAAGTCAAGATTTAGCTATAGCAACAGAGTGGTAGCTATAATTTATATTTTAAATTTCACAAGAGAAATGTACTTGACTTTAAATGCAGCTTTCGGTGTTATTTATCACTGGAAATAATAAATTTGAATCACTTTGAATTTAGAGAGAGCCAAATGAAATTTAAAACATCCTTTCTATCCTCATTTTGATATTACCTTTATCAGAACTGAAACAATTAAGCTAGGATAGAAATAGAAAGATGGAATTTCCTTGTCCCTTCCACAGTCAGTAATATAATATTTTGCCACAGTTTTAAACAAGACTGTGACACGTCGTGTACAATCTCTTAAAGATTCCTTACAGGTGATTTTAGAGACATTAGACCAAATAATTCATTTACAGGATTGAGTTTATGAGAGCTCCAAGTAGGAAACATTCCCATCTCAATAACATACAATTTATCAGGATATTTGTATTGCATTTAAAATATACTCCTGACAGTCTTGTTTTAATAGCAAGTTGAAAAACAGAAGCACAGTGCCAGGGGAGAGATTTTCAGTGAGGGCAGCTACAGGCACTGCGATTGAAGCACAGTGTTGTACCAAATTTTCCTCTCTTCTCTTTAAGATTGTGAAAATAGGTGTTTATTAATTCTTCCTCTAAAATGAAAAACAAAAGTTGTGAGTTTTGTTTGTGTCTGATGAACCTTAAATCTGAATGGTATATCACAAATCAAAACATACTATAAAAACTGAACAACATCTCTTATCTCCAGCTGAGCACACATAAGTGGTGCACTTGCGGGCATCTCAGTTTCATAAAGAAAGAACAGATCTTTCTAAACTTTTCTGAACACTGAAACTATGCAAGCCTCGCATTGTCTTACACTTGTCTATTGGCATTCACAGAGTGTGTTAGTCTGACAGCCACATGGAAGCATATTTTCTGAATATCATTTGCAGCTCAAAAAAAATTATTCTGAAGCTGTTGTGTCTCTTTACAGTTTCCTGGATACACTACTTCACCTGCTGTTCAAGTCAGTGTTTCTCCATGGCATGAGGTATGTAGTAATACATTTCTAAAGTAGGGTGTGTGTTGGCCTTTTAAATAAAATGCTGTAGCAGGGGAAAGAGAAAACAGTCACTTACAGTGCTGTTAAAAATACTAGCAGCTCTGGAAGGTGCTAGTGTCTTAGGAAGATAATAGGGCTAGACTGGCTGCCAAGATCCTCATAATAGTAATTTCATTAATGCTGTTTACTGTAGCTATTTGTTATATCATACAATAATTCAAAAAATTCCAGTAAGACAGATGCATTCTAACTAATTAATTATTTGTTTTTTAAATTTTGTTCTTTTTTATTTATAGTATCCATTTAATGAAGGTGAGAATGCTACCTCTTTTTCAAATCCTCTCTACGGTGAGCCATCAGGAAACATGAAGAAATTATGCAGTTCCTTGAAAATAGACAGAAAACGGGATTAATATTGTGTATGATGTATGACTTTGTCTGAAGATTTGTTCTAAAATCTGAAAGTATGCTATGATCCTGCAGCATTTGCAATATGAATAAAACTCCATAGAATAAATCTTTTATTAGAATAATTATGTTCAGAAAGTAATATTATATTAAAAATTGAATCAATAAGCATATATATAAAAATATAGAAAGCCGAATTTTTGATTGATTAGTAATTACAACTATGAATTCATTTTACATCTGGACAATTCAAATGCCACTATGTTAATAAAATGTTTAATCAAATCCAGACTCCCAAAGTCTAATAATCATAATTTTACATCTATTATTTGGGAAATGATGACTTAAATATTTCTGCAATTTTACATAAGAAATGGATTTTAAATAGCTGTTTTAGTGTTCCAAGGGGCACTTGGAAGCAAAAGAAAAGTCTTTGTGTAATTAGAAACATATCGAGATAAATCAAAATGGTCACAAATTTGAGTATCTGCTCAGTATGTAATTCAGCAATGTGATACAATGGTATATACCCTTATTTTTTAAAAGTAGATTTATTATTAATCTTGAAAGCCACATCTGACCAAATTTCCTCTGGTCAGATCTCCAGTGGTTACCACAATGCTACTGATGTACGTAGCTTAGTGGTTGACAGAAGATAGCAACTAGCATATTCAGGTAGTTTATTTCTGCCAAGTAAACTGACCTCCCACATAGCTGCAACTTATGTCCTCACAAGACTACATGGAGGGAATTCTAGTTCATCTCCTGAATTTGAATATCATCCTCTGCAGTATAAGATATAGCTACACTTTAAATAACTTGAATATATGTCATCTTCCATAATGCCCACTTGAATTATCTAGTGGTCATTTTCAGTTTGATGGCTTAAATGTTTCTGCAGTGCCTACCTGACTACATTTTAATAGTCGACTTAATTTTAAACCTAGTGGAAAGTTTAAAAGATGCAAAACTACTTCAGATTTCAAAAAATAAGCTTTTTGGATGCAGACATTATCTCTGATAGTTCAGGTAATATTGAAATGCTTGATATTTATTAGACTTTTCAGTCTCCCCACAGAAGAGCACGCTGAAGGCTGGCTTCATTCCATCATGCATGGGACTTCTTAGTTTTGGGTGTGTTGTTGTTGTCTTGTTCGTCTTTCACCTTTTCTTAATAATACAGTGAAACCTCAGAGCTCCATACCTGGGACCACAGAAATACTTTTCAATTTTGGTTTTCTTACCTACATGACATGATGTTTCCTGGGTAGCAGAAGTAACAAAGCATGAGTCTTATTGACATCTCTCCATCATCCTCTTCACACCATTCTGACAATATGCTTAGAATCACAGAATATCCCAAGTTGGAAGGGACTCACAAGGGTCACCTAGTTCAGCCCCTGGCTCCACAAAAGGACCATACAAAATTCAGACCCTATGTCTGAGAGCATTATTCAAATGCTTCTTGAACATCAGCGGCTTTGTGCTATGACCTCTCCCCTGGGGAGCTATTCCAGGATCTAACCACCCACTTATGAAGAACCTTTTCCTAACACTCAACCTGACCATCCCCTGATGGAAGTCCATGTGATTCCCTCAGGTCCTATTACTGGTAAGTGATCAATGACGACTTTGTGCTGCATTGTAAAACCACATTTCACTTTCCTCTCTCTTCTATAAACTCCTCACTTCTTCCCCAAGCTCTATAGCCTACCTTAAAACTATGTCTTGAGCTTGTTCCCCTTAAGTGTCCTAACAACAGCCAAAAAACAAGCATTAGCCACTATGCCTGGCTCAGAGCAGCATGAGTGCTCATCAGCTGCTGCACATTTTTTTGGTTGGCCAGCTGGCAGCACACTGCTTGGACTGCTATTTTATGCCCCTCTACTGATTTTAATGAAGACAGTCTGAGAGCATCACACCTTCCAGTCACACACCAGCCTTAATGCCGAATTTAGTTGGAAGTAAAAGGTAGACGAAAGACCAAAAGGTACTCATGGAGTTTTTTAATAAGGAACCACAGTAAGATGATCACTCATGCTGTTTTCCTTTTGCAACATGATTAATAAGACAGAAATATGGAACTTGCTCACTATACTTGTTAAGTTGCTCTACAGAGAAAAGACATAACACAGCAAAGTGCCAGGTGCCTCCAGCTCCTGAACTCTCTGGTATTTTGATTAAATCTGTGTGAAATGATTGTTTTCAGCATCATAAACGGGCATTGAACATTCCTACAAGATCAAGCCCATGCAGTCAAATTTCCATTTATTCTGCAATAGACAGACAGTGCTTTCATTAAACACTGAAATGCTGCTTATACCATTGTCCTTAAATCTCCAAGCATTGCGTCCTCTTATGCCTTTCTGTAAAAAAATAAAAATAAAATAAAAATAAAAATAAAAATAAAAATAAAAATAAAAATAAAAATAAAAATAAAAATAAAAATAAAAATAAA